>NW_028261393.1:58973321-59313321 GCF_051295495.1 Thamnophis sirtalis | reverse complement strand
AACCCTAACCCTAACCCTAACCCTAACACGCACCCTAACCCTAACCCTAACACGCACCCTAACCCTAACACGCACCCTAACCCTAACCCTAACCCTAACACGCACCCTAACACGCACCCTAACCCTAACCCTAACCCTAACACGCACCCTAACCCTAACACGCACCCTAACCCTAACCCTAACACGCACCCTAACCCTAACACGCACCCTAACCCTAACACGCACCCTAACCCTAACACGCACCCTAACACGCACCCTAACACGCACCCTAACACGCACCCTAACACGCACCCTAACACGCACCCTAACCCTAACACGCACCCTAACACGCACCCTAACACGCACCCTAACACGCACCCTAACACGCACCCTAACACGCACCCTAACACGCACCCTAACACGCACCCTAACCCTAACACGCACCCTAACCCTAACCCTAACACGCACCCTAACACACACCCTAACACGCACCCTAACCCTAACACGCACCCTAACCCTAACCCTAACACGCACCCTAACCCTAACCCTAACCCTAACACGCACCCTAACCCTAACCCTAACCCTAACCCTAACCCTAACCCTAACCCTAACCCTAACCCTAACACGCACCCTAACCCTAACACGCACCCTAACCCTAACACGCACCCTAACCCTAACACGCACCCTAACCCTAACACGCACCCTAACACGCACCCTAACACGCACCCTACACCCTATGCCCCCTACACCCTACACCCCCTAAACCCTAAACCCCCTAAACCCTAAATCCCCTAAACCCTAAACCCCCTAAACCCTGTGGTTTGAGGAAATGATACACAAACACATAGATTTTAAACCAGAGGTCTTTTTATTGGGAATTATACCAGAAATCTATAACAAAGACTTAAAATATTTTATTGTAAAGGTTCTACCAGCAGCTAGAATTGTATTTGCAAAAAACTAGAAAAATGAAACAATACCAAAATAAGAAGTTGTTCGAAAAATAATGGAGTGTGCTGAAATGAGTAAATTGACATTTGAAATTGGAGATCAAGAAGACGAGCCATTTTATAAGATATGGGATTTGTTTTATCAGTGGCTCGGGGGGAAAAAACTGGAAATTAAAAATGTTTTACTTATGTTTTTACTGAAGGAGCTAAGTGATAATAAAATTATGCTGTGAAATAATTAACAATGATACACATATGAATTGAATACTTTATAACTTTTTGTTTTTGTTTTTAAATGGATAAGGATAACAATGAATTTATGTATACTTGATAGAGGATTGGTGATATAATGTATAACCCTAAGAATATATTATAAAGATAGGTTGTTGATGAATAATTTCAATAAGGAAGTAATTAAAAATTGGTATATATATGAAGTGACTATTTAGAATACCTTGTTTAAAAACAAAGGAATTACATCTTTGTTTGAAGGTTTATGTACAAGGACAATAATGAACATAAACATACTCGATAGTTGATTGGTGGGATTATACGTAATTGAAAAGAGTGATATACAAATATAAAGGGTTGGTAAATCTCTTTCATATCGGGATCTGTGATTATATAAAGGTATATTGTTATTAAACAGACAATCAAGAATGTAAGGGAATTAGGTTGATTGAAAAAACATATTAATTGTAATTTAATATACATTGTACAATGAAAGTGAGATATTTAGTTATATTAGATGAAAAATCTGTGATTGTAAATGCAATTGAGAATATGGATGCAAAAACACTTGTAACCAAACGACATGTTGTATGTAATGGATGAGATCTTTTTATATTGATTTTTTTTATGTTTAAAAATAAAAAAACAAATTGCAAAAAAAAGAAATGTATGTTTTAGACACATTTATCCAATTTGTGCCTGTTTTTATACATATATGGTTTTTGCCATAATAAACCTCATGTTGCCAATAGTACCTGTCAGGCTTCTTGGCTAAATGTAGCGCTGGATAATTAATTAAACCAATGACTTACCTTTGATGTCTTCAGTTTTGACTGATTTTACTCAGTGAGTCTCTGAAATAAATTAAAAAATCAACATCACCAAATGTCCACCTGGTGTTCAAAGACTAGAAAATTAATTCGACAATTTGACAAAGGAGCTTTTATGTGCTTTATCCTATCAGTGAAAAAGGCAAGATACAATGAATTGGAATGTTGTGCCCTTGAGAATACCTCAGACCACATTTTTCTCCTGTTCCCAAAGATATGGCCTACAGTCCCTGGAGTTTCTCTTACTCTCCAAGAACAGGAAGACGTCCTTAACGTTGCCTCAGACCTTGGGAGTTTACCTTCCAGCAAGAAACTTAGGTCAGTTCCTGGACCTGAAGCAATTTTAGTTAACTTTTGCCTTTAGTTCATTGAAGATGTCCTACATGTTTTGCTTTTTTTATGGGCTTGAGCCTTGGCTTAGAATTGCCTCTGGTCCTGTTGAAAGAAATGTCCTTCTGGGTTCAGCTTCAAGTGGGGAAAAAGACACTGGAGACATGGAGGCTGCTTGGAAAGATGGTTTATTGTTGGACAGGGCCACATGGCTTGAGCCCTGAACAGAAAAGATGATCACATGCTTCAATGTAGGTGGAGAAGAAGAGAAGGGCTGAGGAAGGGGCTTGCTAGGCTTTTTATACCCTCTTTAGTCCCACCTCTCTGTTTCCTGTTCCTGTGTAAGAAATGTATTCTGATTGGTTGTCAGACTCCCATGGGGCCATGCAGGGGCTACTCTCATGGCTGTTTTGAATAGAGGTATGGATGAGTTCTCAGATGCCATATGGAGAGTTAAGTTCCTTAATCCCTTCCCCCTGCAGTTGCAGTGGAGAAGTCTTTATTATGTAAAAGTGGACTAGCTTGGCCCATTAACAGTGGGGATGGGCAGGAAGCTACAGGGAATTATTCTGTCTTTTAAAAAAAGACCTGAGGTATAAGGGCTCCAAGATCACCGCAGATGGGGACTGCAGCCAAGAAATT
The DNA here is from genome assembly GCF_051295495.1 of Thamnophis sirtalis. Classification (NCBI taxonomy): domain Eukaryota; kingdom Metazoa; phylum Chordata; class Lepidosauria; order Squamata; family Natricidae; genus Thamnophis; species Thamnophis sirtalis. The sequence continues at coordinate 59,310,359 of NW_028261393.1, read as the reverse complement.
AAAAGACGCTCGCTCCTGGGGAGGAAAGCGATGGCAAATCTAGACAGCGTTTCCAAAGGGCAATTTACCGTTAAAAAGATTTCAACGCAATAGCACATGCGGTATCCACTTTCACCCTACGAAACGCTTCCCTCCTCTTCTTGAAAGAGAAAAAAAATTAAGGGCTGCTGTTCCTTCTTTCACCACGAGACGGCGATGTTGTCTGTAAACTCACCTGCGATAGGCAAACTGCTCTGAAATTCTCCAAACCGATAAACCTCTTCCGTTCCATTATAGCTTTTGAATTTTATTCTTCCATTAGCAGAAATAGTACGGATGTGTTACATATTGTATTTCTTGCTCTTTTTAAAAATCAAGCTTTTGAGGGCTTTGGAGGCGGACGTTTTTTGGACACCGAATTGAAAAACCCATGAGGGGACACGACTGGGGGGGGGGAGGGATTTCATCCTGGTATTTCTTGCTTAAAAATCAAGCTTTTTGCACCCAGAGGAAAGGAGGAAAAATCCTGACCCTGCGGTCAGAAACGTGGGTGCTTTGGAGCAAAAACATTTTTGGAGTCCAAAAATGATTGCCTACGTAGGATGGAACCCTCGACCTTCCGAATAAAAAATGATTATTTTGCCCACTAGACTGCCCTGCTGCTACTTAGAAATGGTAGCGATGAAGGTGCCTTAAAGCGACAACCGGAATCCTATGATGCTAATTTATGTAAAAAATCCCTGTGCGGTAATAAAAAATATGAGCGAGAAAGAGGGGGCCCAAGGGGCATTTCCAAAAGGTAACGTGCCGTTAAAAAGATTTCGACGCAACAGCGCCTGCGGTATCCGCTTTCGCTGTACGAAACGCTTCCCTGCTCTTCTTGAAAGATAAAAAATTTGAGGGCTGCTGTACCTTCTTTCACCACGAGACGGCGATGTTGTCTGTAAACTCACCCGCCTAGGCAAACTGCTCTGAAATTCTCCAAACCGATAAAGCTCTTCCCTTAAGTTGTGACTTTGGAAATTTCTTGTTCTGTTAACATAAATCGTGCGGATATGTTGTGTATTGTATTTCTTGCTCTTTTTAAAAATCAAGCTTTTGGGGGCTTTGGAGGCCAAAGTCTTTTGGAGGCCAAATTGAAAAACCCATCAGGGGACTTTATTGGTGGGGGGGGGGGAGATTTCATGCTTAAACGTTACATTTCTTGCTGTTTTTTTTAAAAAAATCAAGCTTTCATCACCCACGGGAAGAAAACTCCTCACCCCACAGTCACAAAAAGGGGTGCTTTGGAGGCCGGATTTTTTTTGCAGCCCAAATTGAAAAACCCATAAGGGGAATCGATTTGGGGTGGAATTTCATCCTGGTATTTTTGCTGTTTTTAAAAAGCAAGCTTTTCGCACAGTGCACCTACAGCGACAACCGGAATCCTATAATGCTAATTTATGAAAATGAATCCTCCATACAGCTAATGATGAAGTCATAAAACATATTAAAAAGATTTAAACAAAACAGCGCCTGCGATATCCGCTTTCTCCCTACGAAACACTTCCCTGCTCTTGTTGAAAGAGAAAAAATTTAAGGGCTGCTGTTCCTTCTTTCGCCACGAGACGGCGATGTTGTCTGTAAACTCACCTGCCATAGGCAAACTGCTCTGGAATTCTCCAAACCGATAAAGTTCTTCCGTTGCATTGTGCCTTTTGCATTTTCTGGTTCTACTACCAAAAATCGTGAGGATGTGTTGCGTATTGTATTTCTTGCTCTTTTTCAAAATCAAGCTTTTGGGGGCTTTGGAGGCCAACGTTTTTTGCACCCCAAATTGGAAAAAACCCATCAGGGGGCTTCATTGGGGAGGGGGAGAGAGATTTCATGCTTAAACATTACATTTCTTGCTGTTTCTTTAAAAAATCCAGCTTCCATCACCCACAGGAGGAAAACTCCTCACCCCACGGTCACAAAAAGGGGTGCTTTGGAGGCCCGATTTTTTGGGGATCCCAAATTGAAAAACCCATTCGCGGTGGAATTACATCCTGGTATTTCTTGCTGTTTTTAAAAATCAAGCTATTTGCACGTGGCACCTAAAGCAACAACCAGAATCCTATAATCCTAATTTATGCAAATGAATCCTCCATACAGCTAACAATGAAGTAATAAAACATATTAAAAAGATTTAAACAAAACAGCCCTTGCGATATCCCTGCTCTTGTTGAAAGATAAAAATTTTAAGGGCTGCTGTTCCTTCTTTTGCCACGAGACGGCGATGTTGTCTGTAAACTCACCTGCCACAGGCAAACTGCTCTGGGATTCTCCAAAAGAATAAAGCTATTCCGTTACATTGGGGCTTTTGAATTTTCTGGTTCTACTGGCAGAAATCGTACCGATGTGTTGCGTATTGTATTTCTTGCTGTTTTTAGAAATCAAGCTTTTTGCACCCACAGGAAGAAAATTCCTGACCCCGGAATTTGGGGTGCTTGGGAGGCCAATTTCTTTTTTTGAGCCCAAATTGAAAAACCCAGGAGGGGACTTGATTCACGGTGGAAATTTATGCTTAAAAATCGTATTTCTTGCTGTTTTTTTTTTAAATCAAGCTTTTTGCACCCACAGGAGGAGAAATCCTCCTTTGAGGGCCGCCCCAGGGATGGCGCCTGGCGATAGTCTTTCCCAACTCCTCTGCCTCGCTTTCCCGATTCCAGCGGAGGGGCTGAGCTGTGGATAGCAACCCCGAGCCTCCAGAGAGGGAACCCCACCCCACGGTGCTCTGCCTGTGCTCCGCGATGCTCTGGGCTTGCTTTCCCCACCGCTGGACCCGAGAGAGGCAAGCTGCAGATGGGCAAACCCAGGTCGGGGGCACGAGCGCGCGTTGCATGGACGGACGGCGGTCGAGACCCGAGTCAGGAGATGGAGGCGTTATTGTGCGAGTCGTGGGAACGCAGCCTTGGGGATTAGCGAGAGCCAGGGTGCCAAGAGGAGGAAGCCGCCCGGGAGGAGCCCAGCATTGGCTCCGTCCGCCTGGCAGGTAGGCGGGCAGGCGGCAGCCTGGTCCGCTCCCCGGTCGGGAACGCCCGTGGGCGGCGACTGCTGCTCGGCCGTCCGCAGAGGAAGCTGCAAGAGGAGCGGCTGGAGGAGGCAGGATACCTCGGGGCAGACACCTGGTGGATAGGTATGCGTGCTACCCTTTGCGAGAGGCGGGCGGGGGTGGGGGGAGGAAAGCAACCCCGGGGGTTTGCCTATCTCCTGCTCCCACCCAACTCCTGCTTGCATCGCCCCAAGTGGGGCGCCGGGCTCATGTTGCACCCCCTTTGCAACGGGGAGGACGGGACGAGAGGTCCAGCGCCTACAAAACTCTGCCTCTTCCCTCCCCCCTGGCGTCAGTCTTGGGTGACCCACGCGCCCTGCCCACTGGGGGTGAGGGAGTCAAAGTCAAAATAAAGCGCGCTCTGCCCATGCTCGGAGGCACTCTCTTCCCTTGGCTTTGAAAGCTCCCCTTTGGGGGGGCTCCGCCGGGCTGGCTTGGCGGTGCTCTTCCTTGCGGGCGCCCGGCCGGAGCAAGCTTTGCCCAGGTAAAGGGAGTTGCAGGTTTGCATATCAGGAGGGACAGAAGGAAGGAAGAATAGCTGCAGTTGGGGCGCTCCCGGGACGAGTCGGGGCTTGTGAGGGCCCAGAGCTCTTGCAAGAGAAGTGAGGCCTCTTCAAACAACCAGGTCTTCGGTTCGCAGTTGGGAACGACCTGATCTTCTGAAACAACACCCTCTCCCTCTCCCTCCCTCCCTCCCCTCCCTGTGCGTGTGTGTGTATTTTCCTGGCATGGGAAATCTAGCCCGAATGGGGGCATCTTCTTCTCTTCCTCTTCCTATCTTCCTCCTCCTCTTCTCCTCCTCCTCCTCCTCTCCTCTTCTCCTCTTCTCCTCTTCCTCCTCCTCTTCTTCCTTCCCCCTTAGTAACAGAGGAAGAACCTGGTGGAGCAAAGTTTTGCTGGAAAGGGGCATCGCCTTTCCCCCTTTCCTAGAGGGGGGGGTTCAGAGTTTGGCTCCCTATAACCCGTTTCCAGGAATCTGGATTTAGAAGAGGAGCCTCTGGACTAAATGGTGCAATGAAGAACAGGCTGGGAGTCTCTTCCTTGGAAATGTGGGGTGGGGTGGTGGAAAATGGGAAGCCTGTCCTAACCTTCTTCATCTGGAAGGCCAGCCAACTCTGATTCTACACTTAAGAATTCTCCCCCCCCCCCCCGCCCCTCATTGTCCTGTCTTCTAAGTGCCCAGAATTGCTTTGTACCTGTGGACGGGTTGTTCTAAATCAGTGTTTTTTTAAACTTGGCATCTTTGAATGGTGTGGTGTTCAACTCCCAGAATTCCCTAGTCAGCATAAATGGACTTTCCTTCCCAGAATTCCCCAGCCATCACGAATGGACTTCGACTCCCAAGTTGACTGGAGAATTCTGAGCTGAGCTGGACATATCTGAAGAGTTACCCAGTTTGAAAATCTGTTCTAAACTGATTGTGATATTTAGAGAGTAGATTTCTAAAAGATCCTTAGTGTGCCATTTGAAAGTGTGTAATGGAAATGTTGTGTTCCGGCAGGAAAAGAGAGAATGGCTCTGTTGTTGACGTGACTGCCGGAATGTTCCTTCCTCTTTAAAAATCCACCCCATTGCACTTTTAAAGAGCTCTTCTTTCTAAACCGGTAACATGACTATCCTTATGTTTTGGATTTTTTTTTTTAACAAAAAGTTCATTTTCTTTGGTTTGGTTTCCCTGCTCATTTTTTCAGTCTTCTTTCTTTTTTTTACAAAAGCTCATTTGCCACTGTTTTGTTTTCTGCTAATTTGTTCCAAATACCAGTTGTACCGCCTCGTCCTGTGCATCGTTCTAGTAAGATAATGTTTTCAACTGGAGAGGTACTTTGCTTAACGGTAGTAAATCAACCTTAACTGGCAAAGTTCACAGAATTTCCTTAACTTCCACCTTTTGTTGGCAAATTACGAGGCCTGTGATAAACCACGAACGTATGTGGTTAAAACTGAATATATTTTGTGAACTCAAGCCACACTCGAGCTTAAAACACATCTCGGCTCTTGTGGGAAATTTCGCCAGCGTGTTTTACTAGCTGTCTTTGTGCAAATCCAATTGAGTTTAGTGTTTGTTCGGCTCAATTTTAGTATGGCTTTCTTGCAAAAGTGTGGATAGCGCAGTGGGAGAACTCCTGAGGAAATCTTTGGCAAAGCTTCTGCTCGTATTTTGTCTTTGCTTGGTATTGCGTATTCTTTTGCATTTAAATATTTTGGGTGTTTTCTAGGTTCTAGGAGACCTAGAAAAACTCCCTAGTGTTCAATCACCTGTTTAGAAAAGGAAGACCACCAGGAGATGTTAGGATTGCAGGCTTCGTTGAAAAAAAAAACTTATTCAGGGAAAACCGTTATGCAGCCAAAACCAGGCACCTACTATCACCTGTGGTGGACATGCCCCCCCCAAAAAAGCAGGGGGGGGGCGGGAATGCATATGTGGTTAGAAAAAAATGTTAAGAAAGCATATAGATTTTAAGCCAGAACTATTTTTGTTAGGCATAATACCAGAAAAATACAATGAAGGGAGTGTATATTTGATATTACCATGTTTTCCCGAAAATAAGACATGGTCTTATTATCCTTTGGCCTCTGAAATAGACGCTTGGCCTTATTTTCAGGGAGGTCGTATTATTTTTGAGGTGCGGGAGGCGGCGAGCGTGGTCACCTCATGGCTGCTGCTGTGTCGCAATATTTTGGGGGAGGGCTTATTTTCAGGGAAGGGCTTATTTTAGTACATACGCTCAAAAGCCCGATTGTCCAGTGAGGTCTTATTTTCGGGAAAACAGGGTACATGTTTTAACAGCGGCAAGAATTGTATTTGCTCAACTTTACGGAAGAAGATATAATTAAAAAATATTGGAATGTGCAGAAGTGGACAGATTAACACTGAAGATAAAAGAAAAAGAAGACACAAAATGTTTTTGAACTTGGGACTTGTTTTATCAATGGTTGGATAACAGGGGTAAAAATTAGGAACTTAAGTATTTTTATGTAAACAAATGGACTCACACAGCTCGCTGTTTGTTAAGCACCTATTGTACGTAAAGAGAAAAACAATAAAAAATAAAAGGACGCAAATGACCAGCTGTCTGCAAGGAGTGTCAATACTTCCATTCTTCACCATCCAGCCAGAGCTGAAGAAGCTTCTTGGATGAGAAGCGAAATGTCTTCAAAGAAAGAAACCAGAAAGTCCAGTTGCTTCTTTGGGACAACTTGGATGCCTGAGAATCTCCATAGACAAATTGTCCTTCTGGCCCTCGTTTTTGGTTCGCCTTAGTTCCGTCCTTATGCGAGTGCTTCTTTTCCCTCCATGTTACTCAATTTCTACTTTTTGCAGCCCTCCTAATTCCAAAATAGTCCAGTCCTGTTGGATCGGCTCGACCGGATTCAAACACTGCATAAAGCCATCAAGGAATTTAATTTGCACGATGGGTAAACTCAGCCGCGGGGAGTTTACATCCACGTGGAGGTACATGAAGCCTGACTCGTGGGTTCGAGGTAGGGGTGAACCTAGCCTTTTTTGGCTCTGCCTACAAATCAGGGGGAAGAGAAAAGTGGCTTGTTTCAACTTGGTTAGGGGGAAACAAACTTGGCAAGTGGAGAGTTTGTGTTGTGTAGCTCACAGGTAGAGTATTTAGGCTGCCTCTCCAAAGACTGAGGGAGTCGAAGATTTAAGCTTTGTCTCAACTTGCCTCTCTCTTTCTTCTTAGGGGTGAAAATTAATTCCGCAGAAGATAATTGTGCTTGTCCTTTACACAATACATGTTTGGCAAAGTCAAGATTTTAACAGTATATATTTGGGATGAAAACACTCCCCCACCCCGCTTTAGAAGGATTTCATTTGCCCCCAGGGCAGGCTGCTAATCTTAACATTGTTTTTCTCCAGCTATTCCTGAGTTAGTCCTCCACTTACAACAATTTGTTTAGTGGCTGTTCAAAGTTATGGCACTGAAAAATGGCACCTATGACCAGTGGTAGGATTGAAAAAATTTAGCAACTGGTTCTCTGTCCGGTTGCTGGGTGGGCATGACCTACTCAACCTCCTAAACCATGGCGGGAGGGAATTTTCACCCTCCCCAGGGTCCGGAGGCTTTCCTTGAGCCTTCGGGAGGGTGAAAACGGCCTCCCCCACCCTCTGGATGTCAGAAACGGGCCCATTTCCAGACTTCCAGAACTTCCGGGAGACCCACTTTTTGCCCTCTCAGAACCTCTGCGTGGACCCTGTATTTAGATGTCAAATTAGCATCTGGTTTGCTAAAACTGATCTGAACCGGCTGAATCCCACCCCTGCTTATGACTGTTTTCACACTTATGACCGTTCCAGTGATCAAAATTTAGACATCTGGCAATTGACTCTTATTCGTGATGGTTGCAGTGCCCCTGGGCCATGTCATTTTATCCCCTTTTGCCACCTTCTGACAAGCAAAATCCACGGGGAATCCAGATTCACTTAACAGCCATGTTACTAATTTATCAAGTGGAGGGGTTCACTTAACAACTGCATCATGAAAGGTTGTAAAATTCATTCCACAAGTGTCTCATTTAGTGACAGATGTTTTGGGCTCAATTGTGGTCATAAGTTAAGAACTACCTGTAATAATTTCTTTACTCTGTGCAAAGTGATAGTGGCACCATTGAAACTTCTTTAGGCCTCTTGCGTTCAGAATAAAACTGAGGGTTTTATTAAACTGTGCACTCACGTTACGTTTAAATGTATGATCTGTGACCAGCACGGATAATAAACAAAAGACGATTTCAGACAAAGTCTATGAGGGTTTTAAGAAGAGACTGGACAGTCACTTGCCTGAGATGGTATAGGTTCTCCTGCTTGAGCAGGGGGTTGGACTAGAAAACCTCCAAGGTCCCTTCCAGCTCTATTCTATTCTACGTGAGATCCAGGTTGCAGCCTATATTAAATCATAATGTCAACACAGAAATTATATTAAGTAGGATGGCATCTCAAATTACACTAAAGCGAAAATATCTAAAACTGTTATGTCAACAAATCATGCCTAAAAATGTAATGAATTACAGTTACAAAATAATGCATTGCGGAATATTGGCCCACCAGCCTCAAGAAAACAGGAATGTTGGTTTGTTTAAACTTGCTTAATTGGAAATGAATCAAGCAGGTTAGCTGATGGATCTGCAGCTGTACTTCAGAACAAAAGACTTAATCATGGTTTTATATGAGTTATGGCAATCCTAATTTTCATTTTCTATCTTTTTTAGATTTTAATGTTTCTATTTAAATCTGATATCCCTGATATACAGGAATTGTTTTTATTTTGGTCGTTGTTGTTTACCTCCAAGTTGAGAAGGCTGGCTTTAAAAATTGATTAAATTAAAAAAATACAGTTCCAGTTTTGGCTGAATGCAGTTTATATCACACAGAATGGCCTTCTCTGTGTTTGCCTTGCTCTCAAAACAAAGCTAATCCAAGGGCTGAGATTTGACCATAAATCATGGTTTATTCAAGTTGCGGGGACTGTGCTCATCACATACACTAAACCCCATCCAAACAACCTGTGTTTTGGATCTGTAAAAGTTATTTCAATGAGACCCAAAATGTAACTTTCCATACTTACAATTTATTTATGGATTAGCCTTTGGGCTATATTAAGTGCAGAGTTCCAGAAACTAATATATATAAATGGCTGTGTGTGTTTATGTTTGTATGTTCCAGCATAACTCTGGAATGCCTTGAGCAATTTCAACCAAACTTGATGCACAGATGACTTACTATCTGGAAACAAATATTGTGGGAGTAAGACATCCCTAACACCCCTCGGGGTGTGTGTTCTATTAAGATACAGCCTGTTGTGCTTTAAAATGGCTTCTACTGTACTGCCATAAAATGGCTTCTACTGTGCAGCACAGTGGCGTTGCCATGGTAACAACTTCACAGTACTCCACAAGAGGGCTGCCTCTGGTAAGCGGGAAAATCCAACGTTAGAAATTACGTTTGGTCTGGACATTTTCCCCTTATAAATAAATACTCGGACAATGCCGGGTTGAGACAGACAAAAAATATTCTCAGTGCAGATATGGGTAGACCCTCGACATATGACTTCAATTGAGCCTACAATTTCTGTTGCTGAGTGAGACCTTTGTTAATTTTTGATCTCTTTTATGACCTTTCTTGCCACTGTTGTTAAATGAATCACTGCAGCTGTTCAGTTAGTAACATGTTGGTTAAATGAATCTGGCTTCCCCGTGGATTTTGTTAGTCAGAAGATTACAACAAGTTTAGAATGGAAGAAAACACTGAAATGGTGTGAATTAACTGCAAATCCCGATTAATAAAAGAAGATTGAGATTGAGATGCTTTATTTATATGCCGCCCTTTTCCCTGGGGGGACTCAGGGCGGCTCACAACTCAAGGGTGCCAGATTGAATTAATCATGTTTCCCGTGTATTTATGATGTGAATGTTTCCCCCCCCCCCAGCACAGGGGAGTCAAACCAGCACGATGCATGCAGAATAAGATAGATCTCTCCAACTTCTGCAAAAGTTTTTTTTAAAAAGGGAAGCAAAATAAGAAACACAAAAATGACTGGCCATCGGATGTTGCTGGCCACGAAAAGGAAAAAGGATTGGTTGAATTGGTGGGAAGCCTAGTCAGGAATGTTGAAACAGTTTTGTGGCATGTTGGCATTCCTTCTTGCCAAAAGGAACAACTTGATATTCTTCTTGATAAACTGTTTACGCGGATGCTTTTAGTTCCTTCGCTTGTTCCAAATGTTTATCTGGAATGATTAAAACTTTTAAAAAAATCCCTGGGAGATGGGACAGTTTCTGTTTTTGTTTGTCCAGAGGCTCTTGTTATCTCTACCAAAAAGAGACAAATGTTTTAAGATTTGGCACTGAGATGCCGTGGTTTGGTTGAGCTGGAAAGAGAGAAAGAATAGAGAGAGACAGAGAGAGACAGGGACAAAGAAAAGAGAGGGAAGAGAGAGAAGAGAGAGGAGGGAGGAGAAAAAGAAGAGAGAGAGAGAAAGAGAGGAGAGAGAGAGGAGAGAAAGAAGGGAGAGAGAAGAGAGAGGGAAAGAGAGAGAGGAGAGAGACAAAGACACACAGAGAGAAAAGGGGTGCAAGAGAAGAGAGGGAGGAGAGAGAAAGAACGGAGAGAAAAAGAGAGAGAGGGAAAGAGCAAGTGAGCGAATGAGAGAGTGGGAGAGTGGGAGGGAGGGAGGGAGAGAGAGAGAACAAGACAGGAAAAAGAGGGGAGTGAACAGTTCGTACCAGTGTTGGGAACAATTTTGCAAAACCTACTCTGACTTTACATTGTATCAGCAAACAGGCTGTAGTATCTTTGTGGTTGCGTTGGGAAATTGGCAAGTGTGGATTTTCTCAGTGTTCATTTCAAGCAGCTCGCATGGGGGCGGGAAATGCTCTTCTGCCTGCACGATGAAGCCTCAAATATTTGTGGATTGACCGGAGGCTGTAAGATCCGTAAAAGATCATGGCAGGTTTTTACAACTGTCTGAAGACTAACAAGTAAGTGGTTTTCATTCACGCTTCCTTGCTTTTCTTTTCCTTCGGAAGACAGCCCAGGTTTAGTTGATCCTGGAAAGCAAAACACAACTTAGTTACTTACTTACTCCCTTCCTTGTTACAACCTCCCTTCTTCCGTTGTAGTAAATAATTTGGGCTCTTGTAAACCTCCAAGCACCCTCTGCAGATTTTGAGATGCCTTTGGGAACGAAAGCATGCTTAAATATGACAGAGGAGTTTGTTCATAAAACTTTTTGCTTTTCCTGAAGTGCCATGAAATTTTTAAAAAGGGGGGGAGGGAGGATATTGATCAGGAACACAACAATTATGTGCTGGTTTATTAAGAAAGGGGGAGGGGGTTTCAAGAGAACTGAGAACCAAATTTTTTTCAGATGCTGAACCAGTTAGTGATTGTAATTGATTAATAATTGGTAATTGATTGGTAATTGGTTAGAATGGGATTCCCTTGCATCAGGAGGCCATGGTAATTCGGAAAGCAGGCTGCTTTAGGATAAGAAAGCTTTGGAGTTTGTATCCTTTTTGGGATTTTGGAAAAAGAGCATGCTTAGCTTGTGATAAAGGTAAAGGTTCCCCTCGCACATATGTGTTAGTTGTTCCCAACTCTAGGGGACGGTGCTCTTCTCCGTTTCAAAGCCGAAGAGCCAGCGCTGTCCAAAGACGTCTCCGTGGTCATGTGGCTGGCATGACTAAATGCCGAAGGCGCACAGAAGGCTGTTACCTTCCCACCAAAGGGGGTTCCTATTTCTCTACTTGCATTTTTACGTGCTTTTGAACTGCTAGGCTGGCAGAAGCTTGGGCAAGTAATGGGAGCTCCCCCAATTGTCCTTCTGATCGACAAGCTCAGCGTCTTAGCCACTGAGCTACCGTATTCCCCATAGCTTGTGATAAGAAATCCTTTCAAGTCAGATAAACTGTTATCTAGGTTGAATGAAGTAGAGGAGGAGAGTTCACGACTGGACAGGATGGGAACATAAAAGAACATGAAATAATCTATGCTGGTTTGCAAAAACGTACAATTTGTGGTGGCCAGAACATCTCCATTCTGGGATATCTCAATACCACTCTGATGTACAGTTATATAATCACTTTTGCCGGTGCTATGGTAACTTTGAACGGCTGCTAAACGAACTGTCGTAAATCGAGGACTACCTGTACAGTAGCTCTCAACGTTTGAAGTTACTGTGACAGAGAGCCCCTTCTGGCAACCCACCCAGAGGGCGCCTTGCGGATGGAATTCCTTGGCCCCCCAGAACATCTGCATCAAATCCACTTGGACTCAAATAAACCAAGGGAGGGGGAATTTAATCTCTCCACATTGCCTCCCACCCACTACCCCCTTTAAGTTGCCCCCTCCCCTTAAAACCCACTGAACTGAAATCAACTCTTTCTGGCAGAGCTGCTGAGTCCTTGCTAGCTATCTGAAAAACGCCAAGCATTTGTCAGCGGGCGCTCTGGTCCAGTTCCAGGAGTATGATACCATATCCTGCACTTGAGGGAAGGGGCGGGTGGTGGAGAGGAAATGAGAGGGGTGGGCTGGAGAAGGGAGAGGCAGTGCTTGCTTTTTGCAATTAAAAAAGAAACAAGGGGGTTGCCAGGCATGCTGCTGCTCGGGTGAAGGGACAGCCTGGAGTGGGGGTGGGGTGAATTAGAAACACATTGGGTCCAAATGTTTGTGAGGTCGTGAGGAGCCCTGAATGCGGACATGGGGTTTCTTGCTGTGCTGTAGGGACGGGCAAGAAATAACACTAAACCACACAAGACACTTTCTCCACCATCATCCAGGCCTGTGTCACAACTGCAGCTCAGAGTCTTGAGAGCAGGCAGAGGTAGAGGTCATAATTCCACTCGTTTCACAAATCCCACAAAGTTTGTTTGGTTTCCACACTTCCAGACCACACTTCCTGAAATGAAGCAGAGAGGGACGCGCGTTCCTCCGTCGTCGTGCTTAGCTAACAAATCCTGCTGTAGAATCACGATTCCTGTGTCTGTGTGTGTCTGTGTGCATGACACATCGAGCCTACACTTGGCTGCCTTATGATTTAGTGGGTTGGGTGCCTCAAAATCATAGTGTGGCACATTTGACGTGTGCTGTGGATGACCTGCTCAGCAGGAAAATGGCATTTGTCCCATCCTGTTGGGTTGTGCTTTTTAAAAAAATGTTTTTTAAAATAAAAAAAGCATTGAACATTAAAGAAAATATACTGTATGTATAAACACAAGACAGAAGATGGAAAAGAATAAAATAATGTGCTTGAAATGTCAAGGAGATTAGATAGATAGATAGATAGATAGATAGATAGATAGATAGATAGATAGATAGATAGATAGATAGACAGACAGACATAGATAGATAGATAGATAGATAGATAGAAAGAAAGAAAGAAAGAAAGAAAGAAAGAAAGAAAGAAAGAGAAAAAAGAAGGACTAGGGGGTGACATGATAGCAGTTTTCCAATATCTCAGGGGCTGCCCCAAAGAAGAGCCGGGGGGGGGGGGGTTCAACCTATTCTCCAAAGCTCCCGAGGGCAGGGCAAGAAGCAATGGGTGGAAACTAATCAAGGAGAAAAGCAACCTAGAACTAAGGAGAAATTTCCTGACAGTCAGAACAATTAACCAGTGGAACAATTTGTCTCCAGAAGTTGTGAATGATCCAACACTGGAAGTTTTAAAGAAGAGATTGGATAATCATTTGTCTGGAATGGTATAGGGTTTCCTGCCTGAGCAGGAGGTTGGACTAGAAGACCTCCAAGGTCCCTTCCAACTCAGTGATTCTGTCCTGCTCCTTCCAATTCTGTTATTCCGGCTGCCTGGGGAATTCTGGGAGTTGAAGTCTACAGGTTGTAGAGCGCCTAATTCTGGACACGCCTGGCCTAGGATCTCCTGCTTGAGCAGAAGGTTGGACTAGAAGACCTACGAGGTCCCTTCCAACTCTCTCCTTCTGTTATGAAAGGACAGAGGTCAGGGGACACCCTTGACTCACAATTTGGAATGAAAAATGGGGGTGAGGTGAGGGTGGAAATAGCAAATTGTACAAATTTGACCCAGACTGAAAGATACAGGTTGGTTACCCGGTGGATTTTTTTCCACTGCTGGGCATCACCTATTTTGACCTCTCTGTCTGTTTGTTTTGCTGACTAACGAACAGATTAATACAGTTGGAAGGGACCTTGTAGGTCATCTAATCTGCCCAAGCAGGAGACCCTACACCATTTCTGACCAATGGCAGCCCAGTCTCTTCTTGAAAACCATCAGTGATGAAGCTCCCACAACTTCCAAAGGCAACTTCTGTTCCATGGGTTGATTGTTCTCACTGTCAGAAAATTCCTCTTTATTTCCAAGTTGAATCTCTCCTTGTTTAGTTTCCATCCATTATTCCTCGTCTGGCCTTTGGGTGCTTTGGAGAACAGCCTGACCCCCTTCCTCCTCTCTGTGGCAGCCCCTCAAATATTGGAAGACTGGTATCATGTTTCCCCTGGTCCTTCTCTTCCCTAGACCAGCCAGGCCCAGTTCCTGCAACTGTTCTTCATATGTTTTTGTCTCCAGTCCCTTAATCACCCCGGTTGCTCTTCTCTGCACTCTTTCTAGAGTCTCAACATCTTTTTGAGAGTGACCAAAACTGGATGCACGATTCTAGGTGTGGTCTTACTGGGAGAGAAATGTGGCCTGGCCTCAGTTCTCCGGCTTTTGTGCTTGGGTAAATATGGCCAAAGTATTCCCTTCTGGGTTGCTTTCAGTAGGGGAGCAATCCAGGGAGCAGCTGTTTCCTCTTGGGATTTGTTTTACGGACACAGCTAAGCGGGAGATCCTTTTTCCCTTTTCAGACTGCTCAAATGCTAATAAATGGTCTGCCCGTCCTTGTGCTTCATGCTACAATTAAGGAACCCCCCCCCCCCGTCCCTACTGTCGTCTTTCTGACAAATCTTTCTTGGGTTTGGCAGTTGTCTGCAAACGAAGCGAAAGTCACTTGCATGCGAAGGTGGATCCCATAATAAAAGCCTGGAATTACAGCGTCTCGCTGACCGTTAAGCAAGCCGACGTGTGGCCATGCCTGATTTTTGCCATAGTTTATGCAGCAGTCGTTAAGGGAAGAACCCAGTCGTTAAGCAAACACGGTGGTCATTCACCAAATCCACAATAGGCTTGTTGTCCACAATAGGCTTTTTTGAGGTGGCATGAAGAAAATGCTTATTTTCCAGCAAAAAATACCATAAATTGTGGTCACGAGACTCTGCAAAAGCCATAAATGTGAATGCCCAAAATGCAATCACGTGACCAGTTGTAAGTTGAGAACTACCTGCATTTACTTCCTCGGTTTAATATGGGTAGTCCTCGACTTACAACAGTTTATTTAGTGACCGTTTGAAGTTACAACGGCACTACAAAAAGAGACTTAGGAGCATTTTTCGCACTTATGACTGCTGCAGCATCCACATGATCAAAATTCAAACCGCTTGGCAACTGACTCATATTTATGACGGTCGCAGTGTCCTGGGATCACGTGACGAGCAAAGTCAACGGGGAAGGCAGCGTCACTTAAGAAGCGTGTGATTAATTTAACGCCTGCAGTAATTCACTTCTCAACTGTATCAAGCAAAGTCGTAAAATGGGGCCAAACTCACTTAACAAAGTTCTTACTTAACAACAGAAATTTGGGACTCGATTGTGGTTGTAAGAAGGACTACATGTGTGCCTGGGGTTCTTAACGTATATAGTTTTTGCCCTAGAAGAGATTGTCAGTTAGAGATGATCATCATCGATTAATTGAGATTAGTGGAATTAGTTGATAGGGTTTGTCTTCCATGCTGAATCATAAACCACGATGCGCAAATCGTACGGCTTCTTAGAAATGCTAAGTCAAAGTCAACAAACCAAGTTAGGGCTTGCAAACTCTCGGCTGGATGAGTGGGCGATTGCTTTATGAATGGCCGGAGTGAGGGGAAAACTGAACGAAGCCCAAATAAATATGGAAAAGATTTGGGATTTAAGCCAAAGACCCACCAACTGGGAAAATCTTGGTTGGGTTTAGCCGTCCCATCCAGGATTGCTTGAAACTTTTAATTTTTTTAAAAAAATCATGCTTGGTTAGAAACACCCATGCCTTGACTCTTTTGTTTTCTTATCAAGAACATTAAGGACTAGAGCCTTCTTTTAAAAATATTCCCAAACCACAGACATTTGGATTGAGTCAACTCCAGGCTACGGCTTCCTGGATGCCTGTCAGAAGAAGTCTCCGGAAAAAACATATTTAGGGTTGGGCCCGTGAGTTTCTCTCCTCCAGCGGTGTTTAAAATAAAAAAAACTTTAAAAGTGTGCAGCCTTTTAATGGCTTCTTTCCTCTCCTGTACACCCTGATCCCGACTTCCTGAAAGGGTGGGTGAGCCTTTCCGTAAAAGCAAGGATCGTTTTCCAGTTGGAGCCGGAGAACGGGAGGCTTTGAGAAGCATCCCAGATCCTGGGGACTCCCCAGAGCAACTCCTGTTGTGCGGTTGTGAGATGAAAGCGGCGGTGCCTCGCAAGGATCACAACCCTTTGGATAAATGTCTTCCCTGCTTCCTCTGTTTGCAAATCTAGGAACTGCATCGCGATGACCACCTCAGAGGAGCAACCGGAAGTGCTGGATGGCGAGGAAGCGGCCGACGCATCTTCAGGTGAGTTCTTAAAAGTAATGGGGGGGGGAGTTTTCAAGTCGTTGGGTTTTAGAGTCAGGGTCTTGACAGTGGGAGGGGGCCTCTCTCCTTCTGCACTTTTTAAAAGCCAATTTCAGAGACTTCCTACGTAGAATTAAGGAGAAATTTCCTGACAGAGAGAACAATGAAGTTGTCTCCAAAAGTTGTGGGTGCTCCATCACTGGAGGCCCATGGTGATTCTCCATCCTGCAGGTCGTGGTTGTCCCAAAGGTGCTTCCCCACCCCCACACCCCCAAGAGGCAACTGGATGATATGGGCTTTCCTGCTTGAGCAGGGGTTGGACTAGAAGACCTCCAAGGTCCCTCATCCTGAAGATGCTTTTTTCCCAAAAGGCCACTGGATTTCCTGGTGTTTTTTCTTTGAAGATGTTTCGCTTCTCATCCAAGAAGCTTCTTCAGCTCTGGAGGTTTTTGAGAAGAGATTGGACAGTCATTTGTTTGAAACAGTATAAGCAGTGGTGGGTTGCTCCCGGTTCAGCCCAGTTTGGCCAAACCTGTAGTAGCAGCAGCGGGAGGCCCCAGCCACCCACCTGGACCAGTAGTAAACATATTTGCAACCCACCACTGTGTATAAGCTTTCCTGCTTGAGCAGGGGATTGGACTAGAAGACCACCAAGGTCACAAATATGTTTTTTCTAAAGACTTTGTTTTTCCTTGAAGACGTTTCTCTTCTCATCCAAGAAGCTTCTTCCGCTTCAGAGGCTTCCAAAACCCCAGAGGGAAAAACAGGGAGTCCCTCTGTTGTTTGCGTTGTTTGTGTCTCCGAGCAAACACTGCCGTCTGCAGCGCATGGTGGCGTCACGGTCTTGTTCGCACCGTGCTCCCCTGGCACTAGAGTGTTTGGGCAAACGGTTTTTTTAAAAAAAAAAAAAATCTGATTTGCAGAAACGAGGAGACAAAAGGCCCACTTAAAGGACGCTGTGTTCGTCTTTGTTTCAAAGGAGTCCCCACAGCTGTCAGAACGGCCTCTGGCTGAGCCAAAGAATGGGCTACAGTCCCTTCAGAGCTGGCCTCTGCCCATCGCATGATGGCTCTGCAAGCCGGAGTCATCGGCGCCTCAGGCACGAAGCTGGCTTGTCTTTGGCGCATGGGCTCCAAGAGGTTGCGAGCTTCCTCTTTCTTGCGTGGCAGACACGCAGCTCTCCCTGCAGCCCAGAAAAACGGCAGGTTGATTTTGATAAAGGAGAATGTTGGCAGCTCCATTTCCAAGTGAAAGCAAACTCCATGCCTTAGTTAGTAGCACTGATGAGGTTGCCTAGTTTGGTAATGAAACGTCTGCAAGGAAACAATCAAGCTCAGAGAGTACCAAAGACCCAATAGTTTTTGCCCTTCTTTTCTCACTCTTTCTCCTCCTCCTCCTCTTCTTTCCCCTTCCCCTACTTGATTTCTCTCCTCCTTTCCCTTTCCCTTCCCCTCCTCCTTCTCCATTTCCCTCCGCTTTTCCTTTCCCTCCCCCTCCCCCTCCTCCTCCTTTTTCCTTCCCTTTTCTCCCCCTTCCCCTCCTCCTCCCCTTCTTACTCCTTTTTCTTCCCCTCCCCCTCCTCCTCTTACACCACCACAGCCTCCTCACTTCTACCACTGATGACATTCCCTAGTTTGGTAATGAAATGTCTGCAAGAAATCAACCAAGCTAAGAGAGCACCAGGGAGCCCTTCGTGGTCACTTTTCCATGGAGCTCTGAAATGCAATTCAGTAATCCAAAATGTAATAAAAGGAGGAAAATCACAGGCTTGGCATATCAAGGTTAGATTCGCAGCTGTAGCTAAGCCGTGGTGGCACAGTGGTTAGAATGCAGTACTGCAGGCTAATCCTACTAACTCCCGATTGCCAGCAGTTCGGCAGTTTGATCCTGACCAGCTCAACGTTGACTCAGCTTCTGTCCTTCCATGGTTGGTAAAAGGAGAAGCCAGATTGTTGGGGGCAAGAGGCTGACTTTGTAAACTGCTTAGAGAGGGCTGTAAGCACTGTGAAGCGGTATATAACTCTAAGTGTTGTTGCTGTTGTTATTGCTATCGTTTGCTATAGCAGGCTAACTCTGTCCACTGCGGGGAGCTCGGTCCTGACTGGCTCAAGGTTGACTCAGCCTTCCGTCCTTCCAGTCAGCAAGTCCCCGATTGTTGGCAGCAATAGGCTGACTCTGTAAACTACTTAGAGAGAGCTGTAAAACACTGTGAAGCAGTATATAAGTCTATTACTTGCGAAGGAAGGAAGGAAGGAAGGAAGGAAGGAAGGAAGGAAGGAAGGAAGGAAGGAAGGAAGGAAGGAAGGAAGGAAGGAAGGAAGTCGTAGTGGCACAGTTATTACAATGCAGGCTGTCTCTGCTCCCTGCCAAGAGTTTGATCCTCATCAGCTCAAGGTTGACTCAGCCTTCCATCCTTCATAAAAGGTCGTAAAATGAGGACCCACATTGTTGCGAGGCAACAGGCTGACTCTGCAAACCGCTTAGAGAGGGCTGTAAAGCGCTGTGAAGTCGTATTAAACCAATCTAAGCTGGTGGGATTTGTTGATTGTTTATTGTTTTGTTTTGCCCAGGGAAGAAAAAATCCAAATTCCAGACCTTCAAGAACTTCTTTGCCAAGAAAAAGAAGAGCAGAGACCCCCCGTCCTCCCCAGAGGAGACAAAGCGAAGGCCAAGCCAGGACAGCAGCAATGGCGGCTCTCCCCCACCGGACCCCCTCTTGCTCCATCCGCCTGGGGAAATCGAGTGAGCTTTCCTGCCCCCATCTCTGTGTCCCCCCGGCGAGGAAGCGCTTGTCGCTCCTGTGGGCGCACAAACAAATCTCACTGCTGGCTTTGGAATTCGGAGAATTTCCTCTTTCCCTTTTGCAAGCCTGCCTCCTGGCAGTTCTGAATGGCAAAATGTTTCCCCCTCGGGACAAGAGGGAGGAAGCCGGACTGCTCCTTTCCTCAAACACCCATCCAGATGGGGCTCATTAGCGGTGTGGGGTTGGCTTAAACAATTACATGTGTGCTGGTGCATGTGTGTGTTGTGTGTTGGGTTGCAGCGCCTTGCATGGCACAGGTAGGCCTCGACTCGCGACCGCAAAGGTGCCCCTAAGCAACATTTCTGCCATTAAGTGAGACAATTCAGTGAGTTTTGCCTCGTTTTACGACCTGTCTTGCCTTAGTTGTTCAGGGAATCTGTGATGACTCGAGGGAATGGCACAGAGGTAACACAGGCAGCTGGCAGTTCAAACCACCCCTTTATGGCTCCGAATGTTCCCCAAACGCTCCCACTTTTCTGACAAGTCCCAAAGCAAAGTGGTCTCCCCTCCCCCTCCTCTCTCTGCCTCTAGCCCAGTGATGTGTCATGTGGGAACATCAAACGCGCATACATGCTTGTCAGGACTGTGCTCCGGAAAAGCCAAACTTCCGGGTTCTAGCACGCATACGTGCCCAACGATCAGCTGGCCGGCCCACATGTGCAGGGTGGTTTTCGGCACTGCTGCGCACAGGAAGGACAGCTGATCATCGCGCGTGCATGCACGCCAGAAACCCAGAAGACAAACAGGCCGTGCATGCTGGGCGACATGGCTTTGTGTGCCACTTTGGGCACGCGTGTCATACTTTTGCAATCACGGCCCCAGCTCAAAGCTGTGAGCACCATGGCTGCAAAGCAAGACATCCAGAAACAATGCAAGGAATCCAGGAAAGTTCAAATACTCCAGGAATTCAGTGTTTGTTCCCGCAATTGCCCCTCCCCACAGCGTCTCCTTAAGTCTCAGTCCCCAGGTGTGCCTTGTGAAAATGGGCGGGGTGCTCTCCCCCCCCCCCCCCCGAGTAGCCTGCGACTTAGTCTGCGCTGTTCCCGCCTTCTCCCCACTCTCCATGCTTGAGGATCAGGAGGGAGTGGTCCTTACCTGAGCACTGCCTCTCATGTTCACTGCTTAGCCTCTCTTGGTCATTCTACCCCCTACCCCTTCCTCCCTGCCTACAAGCCATCCCAATCCTGAAAGGCCATGGTCTGCCTGGCCCTGCTCCTCCCCATCTTCTTCCCAAGCCAATGAAGCCGCCCCCTCAATCTCCCTCTGCTCCAGTCCCGGCTCATCTTCCTCCGCAGAGTCAGGCTCCGATCGCTGTGATTGTTAAGTTGGTAACACGGTCGCTAAGGGAGTCTGGCTTCCCGCATTGACTTCACTTGTGGCCAAAGGGGTTTGCATGAATCCTGGGGCACAGCAACTGTCATAAAGACATGCCAGTTGCCAAGCCTCTGAATTTTGAACATGTGACTGTGGGGAATGTCACGATGGTTGTAGATGTGAAAAAACGGCCACAAGTCACTTTTTTCAGCGTTGTAAGTTAAGGACTAGGGACGTGGTGGCTCAGTGGCTAAGACGCTGAGCTTGTCAATCAGAAAGGTTAGCAGTTCGAATTCCTAGCACCACGTAACAGAGTGAGCGCCTGTTACTTCTCCCAGCTTCCGCCAACCTGGCAGTTCGAAAGCACATAAAAATGCAAATGGAAAAATAGGGGCCACCTTTGGTGGGAAGGGAACAGCGTTCCGTGCGCCTTCTGGCATTTAGTCATGTCGGCTACATGACCATGGAGACGTCTTTGGACAGCGCTGGCTCTTTGAAACGGAGATGAGCAACGCCCCTGGAGTCGGGAACGGCTAGCACATACGTGCGAGGGGAACCTTTACCTTAATTTGAGGGCTACTTGTCCTCGTTGTATCCTTGCTTTGCACTTATTAAAGACAATGTGTTGCTTTCGCGCATCTCCTCGGTGTCAGGAAGCAGAAATGACCATTTTCCCACCTCTGATAAGAAATGAATAAATAAGCCATGAAGCAATGAAGAAATAGCGAAACACTCCATCGGATATCAGCAGCCGGCATCTGTGCTCATAGTTGGCTGAAGCAATTCTCAATTTACGGCCATATTTAGCAAGTGTTTTAAGCCATTTTCCATGAAGTCATGGAAAAAGTGACTTACGAATGGTTCTTATACTTATGACCGTTACTGTACATGTCACTGTGATTTAGGCATGACACCCAGAGGTGGTATTCAGCCAGATCTGACAGGTTGTGGGGAATCAGTAGCGGAAATTTTGAGTGGTTTGGAGAACCGGCAAATAGGCTGGCCCCACCCCCACTGCCTCACAGCCGATCTTCTTTTGTTGCCCTGAACAGGAGAACGGAGCTGGAAAGCAGGTTGGTGGGGTGGGGAGGGAATGGGGATTTTGCAGTAACCTTCCCCTGCCATGCCCACAAAGCCATTCCCACAGAACCGGTGATAGTAAAAAAAAATTTGAATACCACCACTGATGACACCCAACGTGTGTTTCTGATGGATGCAGAGTTCTTAAGTCACACAATCCCCAGGTGTGACTTTTGCGACCAGCTAACTTCCGACACGCACGGGGCAAGCCAGATTCACTTAACAACTGTGTGAATCACTTAAAGACTGCAGCAAAAAAAGAGAGTCTTAACATTTGCTTTCTTCTTTCGAGCGGTGGCAACCTTTGAAAAAGCTTAAATAGATTTATTTCAACTTTCAGGTTCAGTGGAAGCACGGGAAACCAAGATTTACTGCAGGACGACAAATTTCCTTTTGAAGCGTTGTGTGACATGGTTGGGGATGCATCCTTGCAGGAGAATCTCTCTGATGATGGTTTGCCCAGAAGCCTTCTAGACATCTCCACCATCCACGATGTTCTGACATCGTCTATAACTCAGGTATGGACCTGGTGAAATTTCTTAGCTGAGAGGTCACAGGGAATAGCCCTGCTAATTTGTCCAGTCTCTTCTTAAAACCTTCCAGTAGTGGAGCATTCACAACTTCAACAACATCAACAAGTTATGGCTTGTGAGAAGGACAGCCAAAGAGTCAAGCACCTGGTGAATACCTCTTTTTTCCAGGATTATGCCACAGACCCTCCGATGGTATTTCCTAACCTTCTTTTTCTCACAACCTTCTGAAATAATCTTTTTTTTAACAAAGTGTAGATCCTATGCAGTGTCTTTAGTTGCGTTGACCACTTAAGAGGCAGTGGGATACCAGCGTCAACCTCAATGAGAATCATCAGATGGACATGACCAGATCTTACCCTACACCTGTATGTATGTATGTATGTATGTATGTATGTGTGTGTGTGTGTGTGTGTATATATATATATATATATATATATATATATATATATATATATATATATATATATATATATATATATATATATATATATATATATATATATATATATATATATATATATATATATATATATATATACTTAAAGTCACAACCCCTGGTATGCCCAAATGTGGGAGGAAGGTCACACTTCCACTCTCTGTCATTAGGCTCGTCACAAGAGTCCATCCAGACTCTTATTTATCAGCACAAATAAAAACACACATATATATATATATATATATATATATATATATATATATATATATATATATATATATATATATATATATATATATATATATATATATATATATATATATATATATATATATATATATATACTTAAAGTCACAACCCCTGGTATGCCCAAGTGTGGGAGGAAGGTCACACTTCCACTCTCTGTCATTAGGCTCGTCACAAGAGTCCATCCAGACAGAAACCCAATATTTTTACTGTTGCCTTTGTTATATTTGTGTTTTTATTTATTTATCAGCACAAATAAAAACACATATATATATATATATATATATATATATATATATATATATATATATATATATATATATATATATATATATATATATATATATATATATATATATATATATATATATATATATATATATATATATATATATATATTTTTGATGAGGTACATATGCTACCTGTTCCCGGCTCTAGGGGAACGGTGCTCATCTCTGTTTCAAAGCCAAAGAGCCAACAATGTCCAAAGACGCCTCCGTGGTCATGTGGCCAGCACAACTAAATGCCGAAGGTGCACGGAACACTGTTCCCTTTCCATCAAAGGTGGTTCCTATTTTTCTACTTGCATTTTTTCTGTGCTTTCGAATTGCTAGGTGAGCAGAAGCTGGGACAAGTAACGGGAGCTCACTCTGTTACAGTGCGCTAAGAATTCAAACTGCTGACTTTTCTGATGGACAAGCTCAGCATCTTAGCCACTGAGCCTTCACCATTTTGATAGGTTCCCAAAAATCCTACGTTTCTTATTTGAGTTAATTTTCTTCCTCTCTCTTCTATCTGCAGCCTTCCGGCCCTATCCAGCTCTGCAGCTCTTTGAGTTCAGACGAGACAGATGGCGAAGACAATTGCGTAAATACCAGTCAGGTATCCAGCAAAAGTTCCAGCCAACAGTCTTTCATGAGATTTCACAACTACAGACCTTCATCAGGCTTGGAGAGTTGCCAGGCTGATATCTTCCAAATGCCACTCTGTAGCAGACAATACTTGGCAAGAAGTCAGGCACAGATCTTCACCCTGTTTAAGGAACTAATTGTCTCCTGCAAACTCCCCTCCCTTTTCTCTCCTCTTTATTCCCTCTGAGAGGAGCCATTCACGGTCCACCTGTGGCTTTACTCCAAAGTCGGCACCGGTTCTTTAGTGTTCCCTTCTCCTGGCAGCTCTGGGCATGCTCCAGCTGTTTGTCTGCCCCACTGATGTCTGCTGATAACTGGCATATGGCCCTGGCCCCATCTCTGCCTCCGACACAGAGCCCTCCTCAGAGCCTTCCCCAGACTCCAGGACTGTCCCAATTTCCTCCCCAGCCTCCTCACTGTCTGAATCTGCTGCCAGATCTGCTGGTGACAACAGAGAGAAGCTGAAGCACATTGTCATGTCTTCTTCTATAGGTCACTTCGGGGTCTCTTTCTAAATATCATGGCTCATTTCCTCCGGGGAGTTCCGTCTTGCCCCTCAGCCACGGGATTCCGGTTGATTTCAACACCCCGGCTTCTCCCTTGGCCTGCCTGGACACCGCGGCGGCCAGGCACAGGATTGCAATGAACCCAAGGAAGCAGAAAGGGTTCACAAAGAAGAGTCACCATTCTCTTGTGAGTAGCTGTTAGGACAAGGTCCTTTGGGGAGAGAGAGAGAGTTAGAGTTAGAGACAGTGGTGGTATTCAGGCAAACCGGTAGTGGCGGACCCGCTACCCTCTCCAGCACTATGCAGTCCTATTTAGTCACATTTTCTAAGCCACGTGCATGCGTGCAAGTCCCGCGCACACTCGCAGTTTTGGTGTGCTGCAAATCAGTGGTAAAAGTATGTAAAACCCACCTCTAGTTAGAGGCTTAGTTAGTGATGCCCCAAAACAGAAGGACGCTTCAATTCCTGCCCTGGACGAATGGCTGCAAAAGTTGATGGAGTTAGCACAGATAGCTAAATTGTCTGATTTGATCAAAGAAAAAAAACCCCACAATTATTTTTGTTTCTCCTTGGAAACCACTTCAGGACTTTCTGCTTGGGGTGGGGAAAAATGAAACTGATTTTGGGTTTTACTGATTAGATAGCTCTGTTGTTCTAGAAATGGCTAGTTCACGCTATTATGGAAAAGTAAAAAGTTGAGGTTGGATGTTTATGCCTTATTCTACTGCAACAAAGGGAGACGGAAGTCTATGCCTCCCCCCCCCCCGTTTCCCCCCCTTCTTTTGTACGCTTCCCTCTTCCCCTTACCCCTCCCTTTGGTTTCCTCCCATCTGCTTTTGCATCTTCATATTTTACATTATAAGGTAATAAAAAATTGTAAACCACAGAGGGTAGATAGATAGTTACTTCAACTTGCAACAGTTCAAAGTTACAGTGGCATCAAAAAAAGTGACTTATGACCACTTTTTACACTTACGGCTGCTGTAGCCTCCCCATGGGGTCTCGTGATCAAATCCAGACCTTTGGCAAATGATTCGGATTCATGACGGTCGCCGTATCCCGGGTCACGTCCCCTCTTGTGACCTTCTCATAAGCCAAGTCAATGGGGAAGTCAGATTCCCTTAATAACCGTGTCACTAACTGAATAACAGCCGTGATTCACTTAATAACTGTGGCAAGAAAGGTCACAGAATGGGGCAAAGTTCACTTAACAATTGTCTTGCTTAGCAACAGACATTTTGGGCTGTATTTTATTTAATTTATTCATTTATTAAATTTCTTCGCTGTCTGTCTCTCTGCAAGTTAACTCTGTGTACAGCTTGTCTCTAACTTATGAACGTAACTGAGGCTGGAATTATGGTAGGTTAAGTTGTGCCAGTTGCTAAACAGGTCATCTCTGTCACATCAGGTGGAGCAGATGTTGGAGCAGCAACAACCTCTGGAGCCTGTTGAAGATGAAAGAAATCTCTCCAAAGTCCTCGCTGGTCAGAGGAAATCTTGGGAAGGTAACTCCCTCAACACCATCATCATCGTACATATTTCTGGAGACAATGGAGAGCTTTCTTGTATTGAGATTTGAAGGCTGGAAACCAAGGAGGTTGATGATGATGATGATGATGATGATGATGATGATGATGATGATGATGATGATATGATGATGTTCTTGATGATGTTGATGAAGATGTTGATAAAGATGATGATGAAGAAGATGATGATGGTGTTGAGGGAGGTACAGATATAGGTTAACAGAGTTGGAAAGGACCTTATAGGTGATCTACTCCAACCCTCCCCCCAAGGAGATTATGGTAGTGATGTTGATGTTGATGATGAAGATGATGGTGATGGTGGTGGTGATGAAGATGATGATTGTGATGGTGGTGGTGATGATGTTGATGAATGATATTGAAGATGATGATGGTGGTGATGATGGTGATGAAGATGATGAAGGTGATGGTGATGGAGATTATGATGTTTATGAAGTGATGCTGCTGCTGATGTTATCCATTCAGTTGTGTCCAACTATTGGAGCTTCCATGGATCTCTGGTCTCTCCACATCTTCTGATCTGTTTCTTTGAGTCATTCCATGCTCTGGCTGGTATCAGCTTTGAGAGCCTCCAGCCGTTGTGGCAGCCTGGTTTCCCTCTACTGCTAATTAATTATTTTTCAAAGTGAATTCCCCTGCATGATAAATGAGATGCAGCTTTGTAATTTTTGGAAACCCTTACTTTCTCTTCTCTTCATTTTTCTTATCTAGGCTTGTTGGGCCACCGTGTGGTGAATGTCAACGAAGATGGGACTGACCATGCATCACCTGGGACCAGAACCTCTAAAGCTTTGCCTTCTTCTTGCAGCACTGACCTACATGGAGATGGAACATCCGTCTTGATATCAGAGGCCGAGAATTTGCTGGAGACTCGGCTCCAGTTGAATTCCACCAAGCCCTCTCCAAATGTTCCATCCTCTCTCACCAAAGATGGAGAAGGAGAGAATATGGACAAGGAGGAAAAGAAAGGAACGTGTCCTCCCACAGTTGCTCAAAAAGCACAGAGTGGTCCAGATGTCACAGAGATCTCCGAATCTCTCCACTTGAAGACAAAAGCCATTGGACTCCATAGTACATCACCCTCTGCTTTGCCAAAGAGTAAGGTAGGGAAAGAACTTGGAGCAGAAGACAACCAGATAGTTTGCACACAACGAACAGATGCCCGAGCAAGTGTTTCTAAACCTGCCAGGAACCGACACAGAGCATGTGCTAGAGCTGTCCTTGTAGACGGCTCTTCTTCTCTGGAGGCAGGTCCCGTGTTGGGTGTTCCACAGCTTTCTTCATCTGCTCTGAAGGTTTCCTCAGATGCCCCAAAGGACTTAATGGACAAGAAAAGACACGCCATAGATGAAAATGGAAGAGGGCCTTCAGATGTTGAATTTCAGCCTTCTCAAGGCCCTGGGAAGCCGACGGATTCTTTGCAGAGCACATTGTCCACATCGGAGGTTGATTCTGATAGACCTGTGCTTCTAAATGCAGCAGGTAAGAAACCTGCGGACAGCACCATTCAAGAGTTGGGTAGTCTTTCTTCTGGAAGATTAGCCACTGTGGGATCTACTGAGGTGGCTTCCAAAACTCACCCTCCCGTCAGCACTCCTGGAGTTCAGCTGGCAAACGTCGTCACCGAGGAAGAAAGCAAAGCTACGGAGATGATCAAGACCCAGACAAAGCCTTCTGCTGTGAAGCCCGTGAGATTCACCATCGCTCCCGCCTGGCAGAGGTCACTCTCAGGAGATTCAAGCTCTGTCAACAATTCCTACCCTCGAAATTCTCCAACGTCTCCCGTAAAACCAGAATTGTTTGAAGGAACTTCTCTACTAGATGCAGGCTCACCAATTTTAAACACTCCAGAAAGACCTGATGGGGCTAATAGAAACACGGGGGTCCCCTTGAATTCTTCCAGTGAGGAAGTCCAAAACTGTGAAAGTCCATTTGGAGTGAAACTAAGGAGAACTTCTTCTTTGCTAAAGTATCAAACAGAACATCACTGGGACCCCCCCAAGCTGATGCCATTGGCAGTTCCTTCACCATCCTCTGTAAAAACCGAAACCAAGGCAGCAAATTCTGGAACCAACCTTCAACATCTTACCATGGGTATTAAGGGTTTGGTTGCAAACTCCGGCATCCAAGAGAAAAATCTGCAGAAGACCAAAGCTGGAGAAGAAGACACCAAGCTGCAGAAGACCAAAGGTGGAGAAGGAGGCCCCAAGTCACAAGCAAGCAAACTTTCAGGTATTTCTCTTTTTGAGCCAGGACGACATTGGCCAACAAGGTAGAACTAAGCAACCGATGCCATTGAGGTCATTGCTAAGCTATACAACTTTCATTATAACCGCTGTAGAATTGTACAAATCGGGTTGTGTTTTTTCTTCCCTCCCTTTTTCATTGGGTGAAGGGAAATCTTCTCTGGTTACAATGTAGTTGCTGTACAGTGGTAAATTCGTGGGTGTTGTAGTAGAGCATACCCCGAGGTCTCCATGTGGCAGAAGGCCTTAAGGCATGAAGAATCGGCACCACACCTTAATTTTGAGTTAAGGTGATTTATTGCTCATGCCTATACACAGGAATCTAGTCAGCAGTAAGCTGATGCTAGTGAAGGGTCAACAGAAGTCAAGAGGAGTTGAACTTGTGGGAACGTAATGACTCAAGGCTACTTCCTCTCTTGACTCCGCTCTCTGACTTTCCCTTCCCTTCTCCTATATCAGGTGGCTTGCCATGCTGAAAATCAACTTCTTCACAATTTTACTGTGTTTTCCCCAAAATAAGACAAGATCTTGTTTTCTTTTGACCCCCAAATTAAGCACTTGGCCTTATTTTGGGGGAGATATTATTGATATTTTTGAGGTGCAGGCGGCTATGAGCGTGGTCATGGCTGCTGCTGTGTTGCAATATTTTGGGGGAGGGCTTATTTTGGGGGGAGGGCTTATTTTAGCACATGCGCTCAAAAGCCCGATTGGGCTTATTGTCTGGGGAGGTCTTATTTTCAAGGAAACAGGGTAGTAGAACAACAGAGTTGACCTTGGAGGTCTTCTAGTCCAGGGGGTTCAACCCTATACCACGTTGGACCAATGGCTGCCCTGTCTGTTCTGAAAAGCCTCCAGTGATGGAGCACCCACAACTTCTGAAGGAAACGCCATTCCACGTTCCCACTGTCAGGAAATTTCTCCTTAGTTTTAGGTTGCTTCTCTCCTTGGTGAATTTCCCTCCATTGCTTCTCGTCCTCCTTCTGGTGCTTCGGAGAAGAAGCTCCTGTGGTGTTTCTTTCAAAGTCAAGAAAATACCGGAGGGTATTTTGACTTACACTCCTTGCCACCAAAAGCCGCAGCTTTCTTGTACCTAGCAGGAGAGCCTGCTCCACCTGCCACAGGTAGATTCTTACTAGAAGGTGAAGAGGCGGGCTTAGAGTAGGGCATGAGTCCTAGCTTGATTTTAACACGTGCACCCAATATAAGCCCCACCCCCAAAATAAGCCCCCATTAAGACTCCGCCTACTCCAGAGTCCACGGCTCTAAATTAAGCTAGGGTTGGGATGGTTGGCGGTGGTGGAGCTGCCCTACTACTTACCTTCAGACAGTTACAGCCGGGCCTCACACAGCCCAACAGCTGCTTTCCTGGCCCATTTCTATTGCAGCTTTCCTGGAGGCCTCTGCAGGTGGTAACAGAGCTCTTTTATTGGCTGCAGGGGCCTTCAGGGAAGCCTTGCCAGCCACAGAAGAAGCTCCTAAAGGCCTGACGAAGAAAAGGAGGCTGGGGCTGCTGTTGTGGCCCACCAGTGGCCAATGGAGCTGGCAGCAGATTCGGACAGGGAGGAGGCTGGGGAGGAACCTGGGCCAGTCCTGGAGTCTGGGGAAAGGTCCGATGAGGGCTCTGTGTCGGAGGCAGAGAGGGGGCCAGAGCCGTCCGACAGTTATCAGCTGCCTTCAGAGTCAGACATCAGGGAGGCAGAAGAACAGCTGGAGCCTGTTCCCAGTGTGCGCATGCGCAGAGCTGCCAAACGAAGGGAACAGCTAAAGAACAGGGGTCGTCTTGGGAGTAAGGCCACAGGTAGATGATGAATTTATTTCCCAGAGGAAATAAAAGAGGAGCGAAAGGGGAGTTTGCAGGAGACAATTAATTCGCTTAATTGTTTTGTGACTCTCCGAGACTCCTTGCCAAGTTCTGCAGATATCGGCCTGGCAGCTCTCCAAGCCAGAGAAGGTCTGTGACTGCAAATCCTTCCTCAAAAGACTTTGCTGGATGCGAAGGAGCAGAATTCACAGTCAATTACTAAAAGGGTTTTTTGTCGGGACCAGGAGTTTGCTTCATGCTCTCGGGAAACCTCGGTCAGAACAGCTGCCGCGCTGCAAGTGTGCTGAGTCTATGGATGACATCCCCCCCCGAAAATAAGACCTGGTACCTTTTTTGGTGGTTAAAAAAAAGACAGTGTCTTATTTTGGGGGGAACACGGTGGGTCCCAGCTGAGAAGACAAATCCTGAAACGTGGAGCTGTGTTTCCATCCCTTTCTCTTGTAGAACAAACCCCTGCAGTGGTTTCTGGAAGCGTCTCCGTTCAGCCGACTTGGGTCTCCGTGGCAAAACAGAAGCAGCAAGGATTCCAGGATGTGGTGGCAGCAGCCAAGGGGCAGAAAAAGAGGGAGGAAGGCACAGCCAAGAGGGGAAGAGAGGATGCGAAGATTGTAAGTGCATCTCACCTGGAAAAGGTAAAAACACACAGATATCAGAATAACACAGTGCAAGTCTGTCGGTGTGTGGAATGCCAGGGGAATAATGGAGCCCCTCCACTTCAAATAATTCATTTACCGATTGTTTGAAATTACCGTGGGACTGAAAAAAGCAACTTATGACCCTTTTTTCACACTTACGACCATTGCATCATCCCCACTGTCACTTAATCAAAATTTGGACGCGTGTCAATGGACTCGTATTTATGACGGTTGCAGCGTCTCCATGGTCACGTGATCAAATTCAGACACTTGGCAACTGACTCGTATTTATGACGGTTGCAGCGACCCCCTTTTGAGACTCTCTGACAAGCAGAGTCAATGGTGAAACCAGCTTCACTTTTAAATGTTACTAACCGTGTTAAAAACCGTGTCACTAACTCAACAGCTGCGGTGATTCGCTGAACCACTGAGGCAAGAAATATTGCAAAATGGGACAAAACTGACTTAAAAATTGTCTCACTTAGCTATGGAAATGTCGGGTCAATTGTGGTCGTAGGTCGAGGACTACCTATATTGCAAGCTACCTCCCATATAGGGTGGATCTATCCCGTCGGCGTGAGCCTTCAGAAAACTCTCCCATATCCTCCCGAAAAATCTTTTAAAATTTAAATGTAATTTTTAATTTCTTTAAAAAAAAATAGATTGAATTTTTCTTTTTTATTTTACAGCAAGTAACCATTCCTAGCAATAGTTTGCCCAAGAAAACTGGCCCTTACCAAAATGTGTGTCTACTGGAGAGTAAAGTACTCTTGAAGTCAGCGCAGTTGGCTGCCAAAGGTAATAACGGAATAACAGAATAAGAGTTATTGGAAGGGGCCTTGGAGGTCATCTAGTCCAACCCCCTGCTCAGGCAGAAAACCCTACAGCATTTGAGACAAATCCAGTCTCTTCTTAAAAGCATCCAGTTGACAGAGCATCACAACTCCAGGCAAGCTGTTCCGCTGATATTCTAATTGTCAGGATGTTTCTCCATAGTTCTACGTTGCTTCTATCCTTGATTAGTTTCCATCCATTGATTCTTGTCCTACCCTTGGGTGCTCTGGAGAATAGCTTGACTCCCTCTTGTT
Source organism: Thamnophis sirtalis (assembly GCF_051295495.1). Taxonomy (NCBI): domain Eukaryota; kingdom Metazoa; phylum Chordata; class Lepidosauria; order Squamata; family Natricidae; genus Thamnophis; species Thamnophis sirtalis. The sequence goes on along the minus strand of NW_028261393.1, from coordinate 59,278,993 downwards.
TGTGGCAGCCCCTGAGATATTGGAAAATGCTATCATGTCTCCCCTGGTCCGTCTTTTCATTAAACTAACATACCCAGTTCCAGCCACCATTCTTTATATGTTTTAGCCTCCAGTCCCCTAATCATCTTTGTTGCTCTTCTCTGAACTTTTTCCAAAGTCTCCACATCTTTTTTTAAAATCGTGGCGGCCAAAACTGGATGCCGTATTCCAAGTGTGTCCTTACCAAGGCCTTATAAAGTGGTGTTAACACTTCACGTGATCTTGATTCTCTCCCTCTGTTGATGCAGCCTAGAACTGTGTTGGCTTTTTTGGCAGCTGCTGCACACGGCTGGCTCCTATTTAAGTGGTTGTCCACTAGGACTCCAAGAGAACTCTCTCAGTTACCACTCTTGAGCAAGGTACCCCCTATGCTGTTCCTGTGCATTTTGCCTCACTGTCGAACCTTACTTTTTTTCACCACTTAATTTCATTTTGTTAGAAGTCAGCTTTGATCTTGTCTTTTTGCTTGTTGATCTAATTCAGAATTCGGAAGGTCAATGAAATGATTGTATTGCATGCTCAATCCCACTTCCTCTTCCTGTTCCTTTATTTTTATTTTTTTCCAGAACAACTGTCCTAGACCAGATAAAGAGGCCCATCTTGACCCCTTCCAAGACATTAGCCCAGCTGTCTTCACTCACTGCGATGCTAAGAATAGGAATAGCAAACAGGATTCCTTTAAGTCCTATCTCTGGCCGAAGAGATCGTACCACAAATATTGCAATGCTTTTGGCGTCACGTCAATTTCCACAAAACATAATTTCTTAGGAAGAGCCTAAATGCTCTAAGGCCACCCCTAGAATCCCGCATCCAGTTTTGGTACCACACTATAAAAAAAATGCGGAGACTCTAGAAAGGGTGCAGAGAAGAGCAACAAAGAGGATGATGGGACTGGAGGCTGAAACACAGATGCAGCAACTACGTATGTCTAATTTAATGAAAAGAAGAACTAGGGGAGACATGATAGCAGTCTTCCGAGGGGTTGCCACAGAGAGGAGGGGTTAAACTATTTTCCAAGGCACCTGAAGGCCAGACTAGAAATAATGGATGGAGAATGAACAAGTATATATTCTACCTAGAAATAAGGAGGAAGTTTCTGAAAGTGAGAACAATCAATCAATGGGACAGAAGTTGCCTTCGGAAGTTGTGGAAGCTTCATCACTGGAAGCTTTCAAGAAGAGACTGGACTGCCATCTGTCAGAAATGGTGTAGGGTCTCCTCCTTGGGTAGGGTGGGGGTTTGGACTAGATGATCTACAAGGTCCCAACTCTGTTGATGTGTAATCCATTAACTGAATGTATATCTAGATTAATGCTTCTCAACTGGCAACTTTAAGATGTCTTAAGCTTCAGCTCCCAGAATTTCTCAGCTACCTAGTATGTGGAAGGGTCTTGGAGTTGCCAAGTTGGAGATCCCAGATCTAGTATATAAGGTGGGAACACCACAAAACCCCTTTGCCCAGTTAGCTAAGCTGTTTTCACTTCTTCCTTTGGAACAGTATACTAGAATAAATGGAATAGGACCTCCTGCTTGAGCCAGGAGTTGGATTAGAAGACCTCCAAGGCCCCTTTCAACTCTGTTATTCTGTATTCTTTAAGGAAAACCAAAATCCTCATGTCTCAATCATCCAGGTCATGGTTGTCCCAAAGGTGCTTTGGGCAATTTGACTTTCTTGTGTTGTTTTTTTCCTTTCAAAATGTTTCCCTTCTCATCCAAGAAGCTTCTGAAGAACGGAACCTGAAGAACTTGAACTTGAGAAGCTTCTTGGATGAGAAGGAAAACATTTTCTTTCTTTCTTTTTTGATTTGGGGATGCTGGGGATTTTATTTTTTGGATGCTGCTCCCCAAAGAAACTGGGAAGGAAGGCAGAGAAAGAGATAAGGAAGGAAGAAAGGAAGGAAGAAAGGAAGACAAAAAATGGAAGGAAGACAGAGAGAAAGATAAGGAAGGGAATGAAGAAAGACAAAAAAAGAAAGAAGGCAGAGAGATGGATGGAAGGAAAAGAGAGATAAGAAAGGAAACTAGAAAAGAAAGGAAGGAAAAAGGAAAAAGGGAAGGAAGAAAAGGAGGAAACGAGAGGAAGTAAAATGTTTTCGAAGAAATTTTCAAAAAGGCAAATTAACTTTTGGGGAAAAAAGCATCTTGGGGACAACCAAAACGATGTGATTCTTCTTAGGTCTCCGTAGCCTTCAGATGTTCCTTGATGTCTCACATTGTTTTTCAGAAGGATGTGCCAGAATCCTCCCGCAGGAAAGTCTTCTGGTGGAAAAGGACACCAGGTTGCCACCAATCCTGCCCGGGGCCTCCTGCAGCTCCACCGAGCCTCCCTGGCTGTCTCTGGCTAAGAAGAAGGCTAAAGCATGGAGCGAAATGCCTCAAGCTGTTCAATAGCCAATGGGGGGAAAAACCCACACAAATCTTCTCACAATCGGCTGCCAGTAGCAGTATTAGGAGCTGAAAGCTGAGGGCAAACGTGTGTGTAGACGTCTTGAGAAATGGAAGAGTTGGTCCACAAGGAAACAAGACCACGTTTTCACTTTGAATTCCTAAAAGAAGGAGTTTCAGCCAAATGTGAGGCTTTGTCCTGATCTAGGCTTCCCAAGAGCATGCAGCAAACTCCTGGTCCTGACAAAACCCGCTTTTATTAATTGACTGTGAATTCTGCTCCTTCACAGCCAGCAAAGTCTTTCGAGGGAGGACCCTGAAAGACCTTCTCCGGCTTGGAGAGCTGCCAGGCCAATATCTGCAAAACTTGGCAAGGAGTCTCAGAGAGCCACGAACCAATTAAGGGAACTAATTGTCTCCTGCAAACTCCACTCCCCTTTCGCTCCTCTCTTATTTCCTCTGGGAGGGGCCATTCATTGTCTGGCCTTACTCCCAAGTCAACCCCTGTCCTTTAGCTGTTCCCTTCATCTGGCAACTCTGCTCCAGTTGTTCGTCTGCCCGACTCTGAAGGCAGCTGGTAGCTGGCATAGGGCTCTGGCCCCCTCTCTGCCTCCGACACAGAGCCCTCATCAGAGCCTTCCCCGGACTCCAGGACTGGCCCAGGTTCCTCCCCAAGCTCCTGTCTGAATTTGCTGCCAGCTCTGCTGGCCGCTGGTGAGCCAGAACAGGCTTGGCCCAACCATTCGAGATCGTTTCCCTGCTTGCTGTCCACTGGGGGCCACAATCCAGGTGGATGAGCCTAGCCAACTTCTTGAAGACCAAGACTTCTGCTGAGATGAACTAGGTTTGTCTCTTGTGTTTGAGTCCTTCTGCCGATCCGTGTTTGCCCAAGGTAGAGTAGCGTCTGCTGGAACTTCTGTCCTCCTTATAGCCTATTGGGACGTAGAAGTTTTAGGCCAAGTGTTCTCGGACTTGACCCCTTGAAAATGGGTGGGCTTCAACTCCCAGAGTTGGCTGCCTTGAAGTTCACCTGTCTTCAGGTTGCCAAACCCTGGCAAATATGGTGAAGATACTTCACCATACTCTGTTCTCTGCCCACATCAATCTCTCTTATTCTAGTGGATTTTTTTGAAGCTACCAGATCGAGAGATCGGTCCTGGAATTAACTCATCCCTCTTGGAATTAAACCTGTTTCAATCCTACCCAGGGTTCTGACCAAGGCCTCCCAAGAGCACGAAGCAAACTCCCGGCCCTTTTATTAATTGACCGTGAGTTCTGCTAATTCACATCCAGTCTTTCAAGGGAGGATTTACAGTCACAGACCTTCTCTGGTTTGGAGAGCTGCAAGGCCGAGATCTGCAAAGCTTGGCAAGGAGTCTCAGAGTCACGAACCAATTAACTAAACTAATTGTCTCCTGCAAACTCCACTCCCCTTTTGTTTCCTCTAAGAGGGGCCATTCATCATCCACCTCTGGCCTTCCCTGTTCTTTAGCTGTTCCCTTCGCCTGGCAACTCTGCGCATACGCGCACTGGGAACAGGCTCCAGCTGTTGTTCTGCCTCACTGATGTCTTGACTCCGAAGGCAGCTGATAACTGTCGGACGGCCCTGGCCCCCTCTCTGCTTCCGACACAGAGCCCTCATCCGAGCCTTCCCCAGACTCCAGGACTGGCCCAGGTTCCTCCCCAGCCTCCTCACTGTCTGAATTTGTTGTCAGTTCCGCTGGCCACTGGTGGGCCACAACACCCAATTAGGACCACTTGCCCTAACTTCCCAACTCTTGAGTGAAATCTCCTTTTCTCTGCATAAGCGATCAGAAAAACAATGTCTTTTTATTTTTCTTGTCTGTTACGGTTGGGATTTTTTAAAATATGTCAATAAATAGCTTTTAAATACAAGGTAAGTAGATGCTGTTGGTTTATTTTCACAAGTCTTGTTTTTCTGGATCTCCCAACTTTTTGTACTTCTTGTTTTCTTCTTAAATGCTCCAGTCGCTTCCCGAGCTTTGATGCAAGTAATCCTCAATTTACGGCTTAGTGACGGTTTGGAGTTATGATGGATCCCCCAAAAGCTACTTACGACCTGGTTCTGAACTTATGACATTACTCCCTCCCCCCTCCCGGTCACGATTACATTTTGGATACTCGGACTGGAGTGCAATTATGGCTATTTGCAGCCCCCTGCAGTCCCACGACTGTAAGATTTTTTTCCCCCCTAGAAACTTCTTTTTAGCTTATTTATTTTATTTTTCCAGTCCAGGGCAAAACATGCCGCCTAGCGACCCACCGATGGTCTTGTTGATGGCTGCATTCGCTTTATGCAACGCAAAAGCAGGTTGTAAAATCGGATCTGGTGACGACTTGCTTTATGATCGTCACGAGTTATAAATGTAGTTGGAAGGCTCAATTGCGGTTGCAAATTGAGGACTTACCTGTACATACGCCCGACACAATCGATGCAGAACTGATCCCTTTTAGCATCATCTCCTTTTCCTTAGAGGCTCACAAGCACTTAATAAAGAATTTAAAACTCTTTTAGGGGGGGGGAGGGGGGTTTCCGAGTCAATCTTGGCTCCTGCTGGGGAAAATTTCAGAGGTTTTACAGATTGAGTTGGAAGGGACCTTGTAGGTCATCTAGTCCAACCCCCCCAAGCAGGACTCTACCTACACCATTTCTGACAAATGGTTTCCCCCTTGCCTGCTTTCTTCCTAGGGCTGAGCGAGACTGCCCGGCCCAAAACAACCCAGTTGGTTTTGTGCCTGAGGCAGGACTTGAACTCGCCGTCTCCCAGTTTCTAACCGTGTCATTTAACCACTGCACCAAAATGGTTCTCAAAAGCACAGTAACAGAATGACAGAATTGGAAGGGACCTTGGGAGGTCTTCTAGTCCAAACTCCTGGTCATGCAGGAGACCCTAAACCATTCCAGACAAATGGTTGTTCAATCTCTTCTTAAGCCCCTCCTCCCAGTTTTTAAGATGGAGCGCCCATAACTCCTGGTGGCAAGCAGTTCCACTGGGTAAATGTCCAGAGTGTCAAGAAATTTCTCAATTCCAGGTTGCTTCTCTTCTTGATTCATTTCCACCCATTGCTCCTTCTCCTGCCTTCTGGTGCGCTGGAGAATAGGTGGAAACCCCCACTTCTTTTGTGGCAGCCCCTCAAATCCTGGAATTCTGCTCCTAGGTCACCCCTAGTCCTTCTTTCCATTAAACTGTAGTATATTGTTAGACATCAATAATCTCTTTTGTGGCTCACCAGCAGAGGGCAGAGAAAACTTTTATAGAGAGAGCTGCCAGAAGTGGATTTAAAATCCTTCCCGACGCGTGCCGAATGTACTTTGTGGCCCTAATCCAAGATCCCTGCATTAAAGCAGAAATCTTACTTGGCACTTTTCGGGAACGGAGGCCGCACAGTCTCGCAACTTACTCTTGGTGTTAAAGTCTTTCTCCTTGGAAACATGAATGGCAGAAAAGCGACTATCTGTAGTCTAAGAACTAGCAGGGATGAAGGGTGCAGGGGGATAAAACAATACAAAGCTGTTTCAGGGCAGAGCTTTTCAAACTTTTAACATGGGTGGATATTTATAATGTTCTGTTTGGGTTTTATTTATATCTGTTTGCAAAGGGAGAGGGAAAAATATCCGGAAAATGCACTTGGAGCAAAATAAGGCTCGGGATGGTTTTGTGTGAAAAAGAAAGCCATGTTTGCAAATTCATTTAAAACCAAGGGCCTGCAGGGACCAGGCGAGGCGGGATGGGAAGGGCTGATTGCCGGGGATGCGCTCACTTCCGCTCACATCTCTGCGGTCAGTAGTCAAGACAAGCTGGATGGGTGGGTGGGAGGTATTGCAGTGGCGGTGACTTCAAAACCGGGTCATAAGTAGCTTTTGGTGGAGCAACTTATCTTCAAACCATCGCTAAAGTGACTGTAACCACAACTAGATGTTGTGTACACACACACACACACACACACACAAACACACAGACAGCTCAGAACTCTAAAAGCACTCAGGAATAATCATTAAATGCAATAGGATTTACTTTGTAGTAAACACCCAGAGGTTCTCGCAGTTACAACTGGAACAAAAAACAACCTGTGCAAAACCAAAATTCAAGCAGAGACATCTGCGACCAAAATTATACAGTCATTCCTGAATCCTTAGGAAAAACAATTGCTAAATAATTCAGACTTTGTAAAAGACTGTCAGGTTAGTCTGTGGTAGCAAGAAAAAAAAAGTCAGGAAGAATCCATTTGACCGGCAAATTTTTAAAATTAAAAAGACAAAAGCTTTTAGGAAATATATATTCTCCAGCAAAGGGGCTGCTCGGTCCCTCCTGATTTGTGAATATTTTAAGCTTCACATTAACTGGATTCGTTTTAATGCAACGGTTCCAAATAAAGATTAAATTAAATAATAATTCTCAATTTAAAAGGACGCTGTGACGAATAAACACACGTCTACTTTGTCAAATTCTATCACAATATATAGACAGGGGCCTCCGTGGCCCATAGAACTCCCTGGGATTTCCGAAGGAAACCTTGCTTGGCATTGCCCTCCTGATGGTCTCCTGTCAGGCACTGAGCACTGAGTTTCTGCTTTGCAGACCAAGATGGGAGCAGTTGGGAGATTATTGCAGCTTAGAAAAAGGGGGATTTTTTTTTCCCTTTTCTTTTTTCCATTCAAGAGGTGGGAAGAGCTTTGAGACCTGAGAATTTAAGGCCCTCCGTAAAGTTCGTTTTTGCCTTCGGGCACAATCAGTGGGAAGGAGAGAGTGTGTGTGTGTGTGTGTGTGTGTGTGTGTGTGTGTGTGTGTGTGAGAGAGAGAGAGAGAGAGAGAAGGCCTCGGATTGCAAGGGCATTTACACCCCCCCTTCACTTCGTCTGAGTGAGGAAGAGAAAGGTTAAAATGCTCCGGATGCCTTTAAGACGCGCCTTCAAGGAGGTCATGGCTAGGAAGGGAAGCTGGGCTTTGTTCTCCAGAGGAAGGACGGCCAAGATCCACCAGCACCAGGCAGGACCATCGGGGCTCACCTGTAATGAAAAAAAGGCACACCTGCTTCAAACCTGTAGGACAGGGGTGTCAGAAATTAAGGCCTGCAATGGGGGCTGCAATGTGGCCCCGTCTACACCAGGGGGTGGGATTCAGCCACTTTACACCGGTGCTTGCAAGGACTGGCTGGCCCCGCCCACCCCTCCCCACCCCTCCCCTGAGTCTCCCAGCGGCCAGTTCATCACGCCAGGTAACTGCCCAGGTGGAGGCTCTGGGAGGGCGAAAAACAGGCCGCCCGGACGTCCGGAAATGGGCCTGCTTCTCGCCTTTGGAACACGGGGGAGGCCGTTTTCGTCCTCCCGGAGGCTCAGAAAAAGCCTCCAGAGCCTGAGCAGGATGAAAAATGCACCTACCCGAAGTACCGAAAGTCCAGATATGGGCCTGTTTCCGGCCTCTGAAGCCCGGGGAGCCTGTTTATGCCCTCCCGGAGGCTCGAGGAAAACCTCCGGAGCCAGGGGGGGGTGCAAGAGACCGAGTAGGCCATGCCCTCCATGGCCATACCCACCTAGCATTCGGGCAGAGAACAGGTTGCTAACATTTTTCAATCCCACCTCTGGTCTACCCAGTGCAAAGAAGAAACATGCCAGCAATTTGGGGAGTGGCATCAAGCTGCCCAAGCCCACCCAGTTGGCCACATCCATCCTGCCCCCGAGGTCAACCACAGCTCTGATGCGGCCCTCAATAAAATTGAGTTTGATGCTCCTGCGGTAGGAGATGACTGGGCTGGGGCAGGAGGAGGGTCAAAAGTGTCATCAGTCACGAGTCCCTGTGCATCCCCACGAGATCCACGTCCAGCCCACCTTGAATGTCTTCCTTATCCCCTGCTCATTTCCCTTGACTTTTAGTTGGACAGATTCTTGTAGTGAGCTTAAGCTTTCGGTACATCTTGATACTTGTTGGAACCGCCTTGAATCTCCCGATTTCCAGCCCTGTGGTATATGCATTACTTGCCACCAGTGGTGCTTAATTTACAACTATTTGCTTAGCAACCGTTCAAAATTACTACGACGCTGAAATAGTGATTTACAACCATTGCAGCATTCCCCAAGCGATCGAAATAAAGGCAATTGGCAACCAGCGTGTATCTACAATGGGTTGCATTGTCATGAGGCCACGTGATCAGCAATTCAAGACATTCCGACAAGCGGAGTCAATGGGGGAAGCTGGATTCTATTAACAACAGCATGATTCACTTAACAACCAGGGGGGAAAGGTCATATAATTGTGCACTTAATCATCATCTTGTTTACCAATGGAAATTTCAGTTGTGGTTGTTGGTCGTGGACGACGATTCCTAACACTCTACCCGGCACAGAGGACATCCTGACTAGGATAAGGCTGGCTTTGCAAAGCTTCTTGTTGCGGCCTCTTGGCCACCGGCCCCTGCAGCAGCCGAGTCAGAGGAGGAGGAGGAGGAGGAGGCAGTGTGGGAGTCAGGGTCAGCATCAAGGCAACCTGAGAGCTCCGAGGGGGAAGAGGGAGTGGAGCTGGCAGAGAGAGAGGGGGGGGGGCAGAGGCAGAGCCTGGACCATCCGTCAGCCCTCAGATGGAGAGTCAACCGCCCCCAGGTCTGTAGGTGGCTGATGAGGAAGAGGAGGAACAGCCGGGCCCAGTGCCTGACACGCAGATGCACAGAAGGCAGAGGAGAGGAGAGCAGTGGAAATCTATGGGCTGGTCCTTGGGACAGAAGAGCCACCACTGCTAGCGAAGCCCCACCCGAGCTCTGGGGACAAACAGCAGGAGGCGGAGATGAATAGATGTGGCAGAGAACTACTCAGCCCCCTGCCAGAAGGACTTGTTATCCTGCGGTGAGAGAGAAACTTTTTGCCGGGGCTGCCGGCGCTCCTAATAAAGGAATCTTTGGGTTCACTTCAGAAGGTTTGTCGTGTTTGGGGAGCTGGGTCAGAACCAGGGGTGGGTTTCTCGCCCCGTTCCAACCGGTTCGGTTGGAACGGGGCCGGCAGCGTCCTCGCGCACGCACGCATGCGTACTAGTGTCTGTGCGATGCTCCAGCTGCTCCTGGAGGATCGCGCAGGTGCTGTATGCGTCCTGCGCATGCGTGGAAGCGCAGAACTTGTCAAAACCGGGTAAGGAGCGGGCACGCGGGTGGGCCCTTCGCCATTCCCGGAAGTTACTTACTTCCGGGTTCGCCGACCAACCGGTTCGCAGGGACCGCCGTGAACCGGTTGAAACCCACCCCTGGTCAGAACACTCAGGAGTGAGCAGAGTTAATTCTGTGCTTGCTCATCGTACCTGTGGGTCTGGTTCTTTAACAGGCATTGGACCGAAATGATGGATAATGCGTACTCTGAGTGAAGATTTCAGAGTGTTGAACCAGGTGCGGGCCTGATCGTACACGGCACTGTGGAGAATCGTCAAGTATTCAGAGGCCTCTCCCTGGACCTGAAACGGGCACAGAACAGAGCAAAAGTTTAGGCTGGAGCTGGAGATACAGGGGAAGGAAGAGAAATAATTTTTTCCCAGACATGTTTAGGATAATAACGATAGGAAAATGATGGTTGGCCAGGACTCTGCTGCCCTACCTCCCAGGGTTATTGCTCCCTCCCCCAAAGTAAATCTCTCTCTATAGAAACGTCTGTGTATGTTCCAGCATAACTCTGGAACGCCTCGAGCAATTTCAAACAAACTTGGTACACAGATGACTTACTCTCTGGAAAGAAATACTGTGGGGGTAAGACACCCCTAACACCCCTCGGGCATTCTGTTAAGATGCAGCCTGTTGTACCTTAAAATGGCTTCTACTGTACTACTGTAAAATAGACTACTGTACAGCGCAGTGGAGTTGCCATGGTAACAGCTTCACAATACTCCACAAGGGGGCTCCCTCTGGTAAGGGGGAAAATCCAACGTTAGAAATTACGTTTGGTCTGGACATTTTCCCCCTATAAATAAATACCCGGGCAATGCCGGGTTATCGGCTAGTAAATTTAAAAACAACACATGTAGTCCTTGACTTCCAACAGTTCACTTAGTGACCGTTTAAAAGTTACAATGTGGCACTGAAAAAAGGGCATTCAGGATTGTTTTTCCACAGTGATGATCTTTGCAGCATCCCCATGGTCACGGGATCAAAATTCAGACGCTTGGCAACTGACTTATACTTATGACGGTTGCAGCGTCCCAGGGGTCAGACGCTTGGCAACTGGGTTACATTTAGGGCCGATGGCTGTGTGTCACGTGACCCCCCTCTGGTGACCTTCTGACCGGCAGAATGGATGGGGGAAGGCAGATCCTCTTAGAAAGCCCAGTTACTAACAACTCACCAACTGCAGGGGATTCGCTTAAGAGCCACGGGAAGAAAATTCGCAAAATGGAGACAAGAGTTGGCAGACAAATGAAAAACGGAAATGTTGGGCTCAATTGTGGCCCTAAGTTGAGGACTTCCCGGATTGACAAAAAACCAAAAAGCCTTTGGAGTATGTGTGTGTGTGTGCACGCACACACACATTCATGTGCCTCTTACAACTATGTCAGACAGGTGACCTTCTCCCCCCCTTCTGTTGTGGCCGCCAGCGGATCTGGCAGCAGATTCGGACAGTGAGGAGGAACCTGGGCCAGTCCTGGAGTCTGGGGAAGGCTCTGAGGAGGGCTCTGCGTTGGAGGCAGAGAGGGGGCCAGGGCCATGTGCCAGCCATCAGCTGCCTTCGGAGACAGACATCAGTGAGGTAGAAGAACACAGTGTGCGCATATTTAGAGTGGCCAGACAAAAGGACCAGCTAAAGAACAGGGGTCGACTTGGGAGTAAGGCCACAGGTGGATGGTGAATGGCCCCTCCCATAGGGAACAAAGGGGGAGCAAAAGGGGAGTGGAGTTTGCAGGAGACAATGAGTTCATTCCTGGATTCTTGCCAAGTACTGAGGCGTCTGAAAGATATCGGCCTGGCCACGCTCCAAGCCTAACGAAGGTCAGTAATTGTGAACTGTCTTGAAAGAAGGTGGGGAAGACTTTGCAGGAGAGGAATTCACTGTAAACTAAATAAAAAGGGTTTATTGGGATGAGGACTCGGCTTCGTGCTGCTGGGTGAGAACACCTTCTACCTTTGACCCACCTTCTTGTCTTCAATGTACTCGATATCCGCTGTGTTGTAGCCGTCACACTTGCTGTGTTGTAGGACCTTAAACCGCCTCTTGCCGATGCTATCCACCACGGAGCGCCCGTCGGTGAAGACCTCCACGTTCCTTATCTCTAGGATGCATCCGTAATCTGCGAACCTGTTTGCCAGAAGAGTGGAAGCCAAGAGAAGAGGATGAATCCGAGATCTGCACGCGGCTCCCGTGAAGCCACACACCTCACTGCCTCGGGCATCAAGTGCTAGCTGAAGAAAAGCCGCAACTGGCTAAGTTAGGTGTGAGCTCTCCAATTATCTGTCTTTATGAGAGGGATGACGACCCTCATGGAGGGAGGAGGAGGAGGAGCACTGTGGGATTCATGGTGCTCTCTGAGCTTGCTTGTTTTCTGGCAGACATTTCATGACCTAACTATGTAACATCATCAGTGCTAGAAGGGAGTGGAGTTTGCGGGAGGAGGAGGAGGAGGCAGAGTAGTAGTAGTAGTAGTGCTTAATTAAATCTCTACCTGGAGAAACCAGAAGATGGTGAGTTCTAGTTCTGCCCTAGGCATTGAAGGCAGCTGGGCAACTTAGGGCCAATCACCAGGAGACTGTGAATCCTAGTCCCACCTCAGCTGGGTGACTTTGGGCCAATCACCATGAATTTTACTCCCACCTTAGCTATGGAAACCGGCTGGGTGACTTTGGGCTAGTCATTCTCGCTCACCCCAACCCACCTCACAGAGTTATTGTTGTGGGGAAAAATAGGAGAAAGAACGAAGGTATGTTAGAAAGGTTTGCAGCCTTGAGAGACTTGTAAAAATAATAAAGGCGGATTATAAATAAATAAAATATTAGGGACTTTTCAAAAATGTCAATATTGGGAGGGTGAGTAATTTCACTTATAATTTTCCAGTCCTTCTCCTACTATTTGAATTTAATTTGAATGCTACATCGCTTAGTTAACTGGAAATATGAATTCAGTTTTCTTCTCTTTGAAGAATGATGTTGGAAAATGGCCGGCTAGGTTGGGAGGAGCCAGGCGAGGGTCTAGCTGGGAATCACTGTGTAGTCACAAATGGCAGAAGCTTGACCTCCCTGAGATGCAGGAAGACTTAACTGGCCATTAATGTGGAGAGATTCTTGCATACAAAGTTAGTGACTACCATTATTCCCAAGGGGCTCCTGTTGCACCTGGCCCTGAAACTGAATCACGTGGCCTCAGTTCTGATGTCCATCATAGGCTACTTACCCTTTGACGGGATCTCTAATGCACATGCCAAACTGCCTGGTGCCCGTCTCCATACATCTCCGAACCATCAGTCGGTAGCAGGGCTCAAAGATGTGCAGAGGGCAAGGAACGGTGGGGTAGGCCATCGTGCAGACAAAGATGGGGACATTCTTATTCAAGCTGCAGTGAGAAACTTTGTATGAAACAAGTACCACGCTCGCTTGCTTGCAAGATAACTCATGAAGGATTAAATACTTATGCATTTGCAGTTTTGTCACACTCTTCCATAAGTAGATTTCCCCCCCTTCAAATTGCACAGCATTATGTTTTCTCCGTGGCTGTGAAAGTTGGACCATAAGGAAGGCTGAGCGCCAAAGAATGGAGGCCTTTGGACTCTGGTGCTGGAGAAGAAGACTCCTGCATTGAGTCCCTTGGACTGCAAGGCCATCCAACCGGTCAGTCCTAGAGGAGATCCACCCTGGCTGCTCTTTAGAAGGCCAGATCCAGAAGAGGAAACTCAAAGACTTTGGCCACCTGATGAGAAGGAAGAAGGACTCCCTGGAGAAGAGCCTCATGCTGGGAAGGATGGAGGGCAAAAGAAGAAGAAGAAGGGGACGGCAGAGAAGGAGGTGGCTGGATGGAGTCACTGAAGCAGTCGGTGTGAGCTGAAATGGACCCCAGAGGATGGCAGAGGACAGGAAGGCCTGGAGGAACGTTGTCCAGGGGGTCACGATGGATCGGACACGACTTTGCAACTAACAACAACATTTCCTCTAGATCAGTGTACCCCAACCTTTGTCATTTTAAGATGTCTGGATTTCAACTGCCAGAATTCCCCAGCCAGCCTGCTGTTTTTACCCCGTTTCCCTGAAAATAAGACCTTCCCAGATGATAAGCCCAATCGGGCTTTTGAGCCCATGAGCTAAAATAAGTCCTCCCCAAAAATAAACCCTCCCTGAAAATATTGCAACACAGCAGCAGCCATGAAGTGACCATACTCGCCGCTTCCTACACCTCAAAAATAATAAGACCTCCCCAAAAATAAGGCCAAGTGCTCATTTTGGTGGTCAAAAGAAAATAAGACCCTGTCTTATTGTCAGGGAAACACGGCAGTGGAGAATCTGATGAAGTCCACAACCCTCTTTTAAAAAAAACAAACCACTAAATGCATAATATAAAATGGTGATACTAAAGTTGTAATGTTCCCCCCAAATTTAAATGTCCATTGAGCCTCAGAGGGTTTATGGGCCCCACTCCATGTCAATACCAACCCCCAACCTCTTCCTTGAAAGATAACTTATCAGTTTGGGCGGGTTGAAGTCCACACTTCTGAAAGTCACCAAGGTTGAGAAACTCTATTTTAAGAGCTTCAGATACCAGAAGGTCCCCTCCGCACGCAGCTACCTAGCCCGAAGCAGAATATTGAAAGCAGGAATCATTTGAAACGCCTTTTATCACCCAAACTATTTTTAACCTAGTCCTGCAGCCACAAAAGGATGTCAACTCCAGCTGAGCTGCCAAATAATTTGTTTCCTCATGATTGCAGGACAGAGAAAACTGGGGTGACCTACTTGGAAAATTCAGCCATCTCTTCTTCATTAAGCTTTTTTCTTTCGGCGAGTTCTGCTGGAAGGTACTTGGCGATCAATTGCTCCATCAACACCGTCTTGCAAAGTTTCTTCATGGCCAGGCACTGGGTGAGAAAGAGAGACCGTTCAGAAACCTCGGGAGGGAAGGTGACACAGGAGCCACCACCCAGAAGGCAATTTTTGGTGGTTCCATCCTTATTCACCTGGACGGGCTAATGCCACGATGGCAAACCTGTGGCACGCAGAGCCATTTCTGAGGGCCTGCGAGGCTTTGCCCTGTCGGCTCCAGCATGCGTGTGTGTGCTAGCCAGCTGATCTTCAGCTGTTTTTTGCCCTCCGGAGGCTACCCTGAAGCCTCCCAACAAAACAAAACCTCCCAACGCGCAAACCGGAACTTCGGGAATGGACTTCCGGTTTGGGCGTTGGGCTGTTTTTCACCCTCCGAACGCTTCAAAAAGCCTCCTTGAAGCCTCTGGAAGGAGAAAAACGGCCCAATGGGCAACTCGGAAGTCTGTTCCCGAATTTCCGGTTTGCGTGTTGGGCCGTTTTTCGCCCTCCCCAGGCTCCTAGAAAGCCTCTGGAGGGCAAAAAACGGACCTACGAGGCCCACTGAAAGTCAGAAAACAGGCTGTTTGCAGCCCGCCGGAGTTGGCGGGGGAGACCGTTTTCACCCTTCCCAGGCTCCAAGAAAGCCATGTGTGCATGTGTGGGGCAGCAAAGGGGTTCACGCATACATGCGCAGGGGGCACAGCGTGGGGAAGCACTAAATTATGGGGGTGGGCACGCGAGTGCGTGCGATTGCAAGAGTTGCCGAAGTGCTGCTCACCCACTGGCTCCCACCCTACGACCTTTGCCTCCTTGCAGCAAACAGCAAACAGCCTGGTTAGCTTCAGCACAGCCTGATTTCACACAAGCAACATTGGTGGTTGGACTGGCCTCCCGGAACACCACCGATCACTGTTCCAGGAGGTGGGGATCACCACCGCCTGTCGCTGCCCATTGCCGCTGCTGCCTATCGCTGCCTCCACGCAACCCGTTTTTGGGCTCCGTGCACCCCATTTTCTGCCCGTTACAGGTGGCAGGGATCACTCCTGCTTGGAATAGGGCAAAAATGGGGTGCATGGAGGTGGCGATAGGCGGCAGTGATGATGGGTGGTGGTGATCCCTCCCAGACTGGAACAGCTGATCAGCGGTATTCTGGGAGGCAGCTCCAACTGCCAATCAGCTGCTTGTGCTAAATTAGGCTGTGCTGAAGCTGACCAGCCGTTTGCTGCGAGGAGGCAAATTTCTGGGAGGCAGATTTTTTTTTTTCTTGTGCCAAACAGGCTGTGTTGAAATTGAAACGGGCTGTTTGCTGCAAGGAGGCAAAGGCAGATTTTTCCCCCCTTGTTTTCTTCCCCAAAAGCTAGGCGCGTCTTATAGTCTGAAAAATACGGTACCTCTAAGAGGCTGTCTTTGCACAAGGGGCACTCTGGGTTGTGATCCAGGCATCGTTCAAGGCATCTTAGGCAAAAGGTGTGTCCACACGGCGTGGTGACAGGTTCATAGAAGAGCCTATGGGGGAGAAAGGCAAATCTCAGAAGTCAGAAGAAATCACAATTTCAAACACGCGAAGACACGAAAGCACGACATCTGACCTCAGGCCAACAAAAGCATTGTGGTAGATGAGCTTGGTCAAGCCGGTCAAGGCTTCCGGTGGACCACAACACTCTTCTCCGGGATAAGTGAAATCCACTCTCCTGGTTTTCCAGGTCTCCCTCTCCATTGGTAATTTGGGGTGGTTCTTCCCTTGAAATTATTTCTGTGACCTTGTGCTTCTCTCTTCGTTGTGAGTGTACAACGCCCTTTGTCTTAGGACGACTTAGGGAGGACGCATTTACCCGAATACAGGTGGGTTCCGGCCGTTAACGGAGCCTGCCAAATAGGGTCCCTAACGCAGGTGATCACGTGGCTAAGCTGGTTTTATGACTTTTGGGGAGATGGTTACACAAAAGCCGCCGGGGGTTAAGTGAGATCCGTTGTACACTGCGTGTTTATTAAACAGGCAATCGGCTGACTCCGCAAACCACTTAGAGAGGCCCGTAAACTCTGACTCTGGGCTGCTCACGAGAGTAAAAATGGTGGTGTATTTGTGACGGAAATGTCATCAATCACAGACATGTGACTGTGGGACGCTGCAAACAGTGATAAATGCGAGCTGGTTGCAGAGAGCTCAAAATGCAGTTATGTAACTGCAGGTGTGTGTTTGGTTTTTGTGGTTTAAGGCAGGACTAGAACTCACTACCTTACAGATTCTAGCCTGCTGCCTCAGCCACGAGAGCAAACTTTCAAATCACAACCGTCGATTCTGCTCAGAGGGACTAGAAGACCTCCAAGCTGCCTTCCAACTTATTTGTTGCAAAAAACCTGAAGACGATGCAACCAAAATGCTTCGGGTGTGGTTTGTTTGTTTGTTTTGTTTTTGTTTTTGTTTTGTTTTATTTATTTATAGGCCGCCCTTTTCCCTGAGGGGACTCAGGGCGGCTTACAATCAAAAAGGAAGGGGAGTGTAGGACAATACGAAAAAAGAAATGTGCACAAAGTAAATTAGACAATAAAACTCAACATTCACTCAGCATTCGGGAGGGGCGAAATAAGATTATCCCCAGGCCTGACGGGTTAGCCAGTTCTTGAGGGCTGTGCGGAAGGCCTGGACGGTGGTGAGGGTACGAATCTCCATGGGGAGATTGTTCCATAGTGTCGGAGCCGCAACAGAGAAGGCTCTCCTCCGAGTAGTCGCCAGTCGGCACTGACTGGCAGATGGAATACGGAGGAGGCCAACTCTATGCGATCTGATGGGACGCAGGGAGGTAATTGGCAGAAGGCGGTCTCTCAAATAGCCAGATCCACTACCATGGAGCGCTTTATAGGTGGTGAGTAGGACCTTGAAGTGCACCCGGAGACCAACAGGTAGCCAGTGCAGCTCGCGGAGGATCGGTGTTATGTGGGCGAACCGTGGTGCGCCCACGATCACTCGCGCGGCCGCATTCTGGACTAGCTGTAGTCTTCGGATGCTCTTCAAGGGCAGCCCCATGTAGAGCACATTACAGTATTCCAGCCTAGAGATCACAAGGGCTCGAGTGACTGTTGTGAGGGCCTCCCGATTCAGGTAGGGCCGCAACTGGCGCACCAGGCGAACCTGGGCAAATGCCCCCCTGGTCACAGCTGAGAGATGGTGGTCAAAAGTTAGCTGTGAATCCAGGAGGACTCCCAAGTTGCGGGCCCTTTCTGAGGGGTTTAAATTTTGTCCCCCCAGCCTGAGTGATGGTATGGTGGTCAAATTTTTGGGAGGGAAACACAACAGCCACTCGGTCTTGTCTGGGTTGAGTATCAGCTTGTTTGCTTGGTCTCTTCTTAGAACTGGACTAATGCTTTTGAACTGGCCTATCCATGGAAAAAACACACCAGATACCTCATGCACAGGGAACACTCCATGTCAGATGGATCCACACCATCAAAGGCGATGCAGTTTTCAGCATTGGGTTCTTCTTGCTCATCGCTTTCATCTACCAGAAAGGAGCGAAGGAGAAGGAAGAGAGAGAGAGGAGGAGAGAGAGAGAGAGGAGACAGAAGAGAGAGGAGGGAGGAGAGGAAAGAGAGAGAAGAGAGAAAGAGAGGAAAGAAAAGAGAGAGAGAGGAGACGAGAGAAGAGAAGGGAGAGAGAGAGAAGAGAGAAACGGAAGGAGAGAGAAAGAGAGGAGAGAGACCGAGACCAGTGCGATTGTTAGGGGGAAAAAAATAGGTAAACTTCATTTCCCCCCCCCACCCCCACTGAGATGTCTACATTGCAAATGTGCAACCATTCTAATGCACATTTGGTGCTTCAGGGCAACAGTGGTACACTTGCCAATTGAACATTAAATTCATTGAACTTCAGCAAACTGAAGAAGTTTCTTGGATGAGAAGCCAAACATTTCCAAGGAAAAAGAAAAACCCCAAAGTCCAGTTGCCTTTTGGAAAAAGCATCTTTGGGGCAACTGTCCCAACTGGATGATGATGCAGAATCTCCATAGATTTTCCTGGTCTGATTGACACCTGGCGATCTGACCCTTGCCGAGTGTGATTGCTTGTTAACACAGCTTACCCATTTTCGCTATTTTGGGGGGCAGATCCGAAACCGCAGCCGCTTCAGCCTGGCGTTTATTCTTTTGGGGTGTCTCTTGCTCAGCAACGGTCTCCCCGGGCGAGGAGGCATCTCTGCTTCCTTCCTGGCTAGGGAGAGGTTTTTCTGAGTTGTCACAGTTGGTCACATTCTGGTCTTCACAGGTTTCCTTGTCCATGTCAACCTGTGGCAAAAAGAAGGGATCGCCCGGGATCTGTTTTTGAGACTTCTCTGGGCAACATTTGTCCTCCAGATGCCACCAGGCGAGACCACGATGGCCTGTCACCTCACCTGACTAACATTAGGTAAAGGTTCCTCTTACACATCTGTGCTAGTCGTTCCCGACTCTAGGGGGCGGTGCTCATCTCTGTTTCAAAGCCGAAGAGCCAGCACAGTCCGAAGACGTCTCCGTGGTCATGTGGCCGGCATGACTCAATGCTGAAGGCGCACGGAGCGCTGTTCCCTTCCCACCAAAGGGGGTTCCTATTTTACTACTTGCATTTTTTTACATGCTTTCGAACTGCTAGGTTGGCAGAAGCTGGGACAAGTCACGGGAGCTCACTCCGTTACGCGGCGCCAGGGATTCGAACCGCCAAACTGCCCACCTTTCTGATTGACAAGCTCAGCGTCTTAGCCACTGAGCCAATGCGCCCTTGACTAACATTACCCACCAGAGTTTACATGAGTTTATGGAATCACAAACCAGCTGCTCTTTTTCAGTGTTGGACAAACGCTGACCCGTTTTCATTAAAAGGAAAAGAAAAAAGAAAACAGGCCATTCCTGCAACGGCCATTAAGCAAATGCCATAGTCGTTAAGCAAGCTCATAGTTCGCCATGGGCCGTATTTGCCGGAAATCAGAAGTAAAGACAGGTTTCTGGCAAAGACGCCATAAATCCAAAAGTACCAAAAGTCCCCATACAGCCTGGGAGAAACCAGCCTTAAGAGCAGGGAGTGTGAGTGGGATCCTGGGAGTCTTAGAAGGACAATCAGCTGAATAGGAGCCAGGCGTGTGCAGCAGCAGCAGCAGCAGCAGCCCAAAAAGCCAACGCAACCCTAAACTGCATTAAGAGAGGGATACAATCAAGACTAAGGGAGGTACTGATGCAACTCTATAAGGCCACACCTAGAATCCTGCATCCAGTTTTAGTCACCACACTATCAAAAAGATGTTGAGCCTCTGGAAAGAGCGCAGAGAAGACCAATCAAGGTGATGAGGGGACTGGAGGATGAAACAAATGATGAACTGGAACTAGGCATGGCTACTCTAGTGAAGAGAAGGAAGACACGATACCAGTATTCCAGTACTTGAGGGGCTGTAAGGGAGAGGAGGGGGTCAAAGTATTTTCCAAAGGCCAGACAGGGAATGATGGATGGAAACTGAGCAAGGGGAGATTCAACCTAGAAATAAGGAGGAATTTCCTGACAGTGAGAGGAATCAACCCATGGAACAGAAGTTGCCTTCATCACTGGAAGCTTTCAAGAAGAGACTGGACTGCCATCGGTCAGAAATGGTGTAGGGTCTTCTGCCTGTGCAGGGGGTTGGACTAGATGACCTACAAGATTCCTTGCAACTCTGTTAATCTGTATCTGGTTATGCAATTGTGGGGTGCTGCAAAACGCCATAAATGGTGCCTGGTTGCCAAGCACTCATATGCAGTCATGTGACCACATTGGGGGAGGGGAATGCCACTACCTTGCAACTTCAAGGTTGCAAGTCCCTTGATGGATGTCTAGTGTCATTTAGAATTGTCACTAAGGGAGGAGTCGTAAATTGAGGATTATCTGTAATCTGATTACATGTTCATCATCTTCCTTTAATGACCCCATAATCCCTTTCGTGGCGCAGTCCGGGCAAATAAATGGAGCTGAGTGTTTACTGGCCAGCTGCCCTTCCTGTCGCCAATGCGGAGTTTTGTTCAGCAGACAAATTCTCATTGTGCCCAGAAAGAGAGAAAGAAATATCCGCCTCCACCTAGGATCGAACTCACAGCCTCCTGATTTGTGAGGCGAGAGCTCCACTTCTAGGCCACTGCACCACAATCTGATTACACGTTGACTCTCTTAAAATATCTAATATTCCCACATGCAGGCCAAAGGTTTTTGCGATCAGCCAGCTTTGATCTTAGAGCTTCCTGCGATGCAGGTTAAGCCAAGCCACCATTGTGACTCAGTGCCAGGGGATGTTCACAAGGTCAGAGCGGGGCCTCCAAACCGAGTGTTTTCTTAACCAACAGATCCGCCAAACCAGTCCCAGATTTAATCCTCTGGCACCGAGCACGATTGTATGTTTTGGCATCCCAAGGCATCCCTGCCTGTCAGGCGGAGGTCAGAGACAATTACAAAGGTATGAAAATCATAGGTTAGTTGTCTCTGGCTTTTACAAAGTACGAAATTCCAAGCTCCTTGGTAACACACAGCCCGGAAAACGCCGACCTCAGAAGAGAGACCCCTCCTGAAATGCAGCTTCCTTTTGTGGCAGTCCAGGAAAAAGGAGGGAGAAAGCTGGAACAGTCTTCTTCAAAATGAAAAAGGTCTTCGGCAGTCATCACATAAGCCTCAGAGTGGAAAACAGATGATTCTCACATGTTACATCTTTTCCATCCTGCTCTACGGAGGGGGGAGTTGGATCTCCGACAGAAAGCCAGCTGCCAGGGGAACTGGAGCCGAGTCGGACAGTGAGGAGGTTGGGGAGAGCATGGGCCAGTCCTGGAGTCTGGGGAAGGCTCGCACGAGGGCTCTGCATCGGAGGAAGAGACGGGGCCAGGGCCGCCTGGCAGTTATCAGCTGCCTTCGGAGCTAGACAGCAGTGAGGCAGAGGAACAGCTGGAGCCTGTTCCCAGTGTGCGCATGCGCAGAGCTGCCAGAAGAAAAGAACAGCTCAGAAATCAGGGTGGACTTGGGAGTAAAGTCACAGGTGGAAGGTGATTGGCCCCTCCCGTAGGGAATAAAAGAGGAGCGAAAGGGGAGGGGACTTTTGCAGGAAACAATTCATTGGTTCGTTAGATTTGTTTCAGGAGTGTGAAGATCTGTCCATGAATCTCGGGGACTCTGTGCCCAATCTTTCCTTGCACTGAGCTGCGCTTGGAAAATATTTGCGTGGCAGCTTTCCAAGATAGATAAGGTCTGTGGTCATAAATATTCCTTTGAAGGACTGTTTGCCAGGCCTTGGCTGAATGTGAATGAGAGGAATTCACATTCGTTTAATAAAAGGGGTTTTGCTTCGTGCTTTTTGGGGAAGCCGAGGTCAGAACAAAGAGACCAGAAGCCTTTGAAATGGGGATTGACAGGCGGCTGATACATAGAAGCTGGGTTGACAAAGTCAGAAAGGAGGAAGGGATAAGCCCCCTGGGAAAGCCAAGGGAAATCATCAGAACCATTAAAAAAAGCTAAAGTTAGAACGTTTTGGACCTGTGATGTGACACCCAGAAAAATATGGCATCCGTCACTTAATCCTCCAGGGAAAGATTGAAAGTAAATGAGGTCCAGGCAGAAGAACAACATCAGGGCTTCAAAACCTAAGGGACCCGTTTGGACAAAACTCAGCAGCACTTTTTCATGCGGCTGTTGATAAAAATAGGATCGCCAATATTATTGCTAAAGTCTGATGATGGATATGAGAGGAGGAGGAGGAGGAGGAGGAGGAGGAGGAGGAGGAGAAGACGACGAAGAAGTACAACAGCAAAAACAAGGAGAAGAAGAAGAGGAAGAAGGAGAACAAGAAGAGGAGAACAAGAAGGAGAAGGTGGAGAACAAGAAAAAGAACAAGAACAACAAGAACAACAACAATAACAAGGAGTAAAACAAGAAGAAGGAAGAGAAGGAGGAGAAGAACAAGAAGAAAAACAACAAGAACAAGGAGGAGGAGGGGAACAAGAAGAAGAGGAACAAAAAGAAGGAGGAAGAAAACGAGGAGGAGGAGGAAGAAAACAACAAGAAGAAATAGGAGACCAAGAAAATGGTGGTGGAGGAGGAAAAGAAAGAGGAGGTGGGGAACAACAAGAGGAGGAGGAACAAAAAGGAGGAGGAGGAAGAGAAGAAGAAGAAATAGGAGACCCAGAAAAAGGTGGTGGAGCAGGAAAAGAAGAAAGAGGAGACCAAGGAGGAGGAGGAGGAGGAGGAGAAGAAGAACAAGAAGAAGAAGGAAAATGGTCATTACAAAAATATTAATTTTTTTGAGTGGAAAGGAAGAGTAACCTCAAAGCGGCTGGCATCACAATTGCTTGGCATGGTATCTTAAATCTGGTCTGGGGTCTCCCAATTAACAGACCCAAGGTGGTCTCTGTCTATGCTCAACAACTGAAAGTAGTTCCCTAATTCCTTTATTTTTTATGAAAGCCTAACTTCATTTTCAACCTTTGTCCTTTATCTCAGGGGGAAAGAGCAACAGCCAAATTCTGCAGCTTTGTTATCTGACGAGGCCAAGGAGACGTACTACTGCTTGTCTCCAAGTCCCTTGCGCTGTTGTGGCTTCACACCCGGCACACGGGCGGCAAAACCACAAGGTTGCATAAGTCTGTCTCTCTTGCCGATAACATGCCTCCTCTTCTTCCTTCTGTTTTTGCAAAATGACTCGGTAGAAATCTCTTTACAAAAACTGGAGATTATAATTTTGGAAAGAGGTCCGGATTTATTTTCCATCTTTATTATTTTTTTAAGGTAGTGAGTACACTTAGTAGCCCTTCTTCGTATTTTCCCCACAACCACCACCTTGTGATGCTATAGGGCAGGGGTCCCCAACCTTCCGAACCTCAGGGACCACTAAATCCATAATTTTAAGTCCCGCAGACCACTAATACAATCTACCTAATGACCGGCTGGGTGGGCGTGGCCAACTCGATGTCACGCACGTTGAGAGGCGCCTCACCACTCTACTTGCCATGCCTCACCTGCCCACCTGGGCTCCTGAGGGCGCCAACAGGAGGCAGTTGCTGGAGCAACTGGACTAGGGAAGGAAACATCTCTATTATGAAAGTTTACTATCAGTCTGAGCCAGCAAGACGTGGATTTCAAAAATGAATGTATCAGATTTGGAAGGTGAACCACACGGATTGTGATATCAGTGAACAAAGGCTAATGGACCAACGACGTGTAATTCTAAGCCACAAATTTTTCACTACAGCAGAATTAATAAGAATTGAAGAGAAAGCAACTAATGGTCTGAGGATACCAACAAAGAAGAATAACATCAAGAATGATTTGCAGACTCAAAAGCAAACTGAGGAAGAAAGGGAGGAAGAGGATGGTGAAATGGATGAAGATAAAGAACAAGGAAGCACTGAAGAACAAACACCAACAGATATTGCTCAATTAGCTGAGAAACAAACCAGCTGATGTATGCAGCAGCCTTCATAACCACCAAAGAATTGGGTTTGAAAATACAAAAGAACCAAAGAGGCAAGAAGAGGAAGCCTAAATGGAAAATTCGGTTGGAATTGAAGTTCAAAAAATTTCGTGGAGACTTGAAGAACCTAAGGCAAGGTCAGCTAAAGAACAAGCAGGTCAAAAGCAGCCTGGAAGCAAGATACGATTTGGAGAATAAAGAGATTGCGATAGTAATTGAAGAGCTGAAGCAGAGGGTTGTTGCCATTGCTGAAAAGATTAAAAGAAATGAAAACCAAGTAACTCAATTCAAGGAAAACTCACAGTTCAGAGCAAATCAGCACCAGTTTTATAAGAGCTTAGAAAGTGGAGATGGAGTAACAACAAATGAAAAGCCTGGTAAAGAGAAAGCTCGGAAATTCTGGAAGAATTTGTGGGAAAACAACAAGAAGCACAACAGAAATGCAAAATGGATCAAACAGATTGAGGATTCTATTAAAGCGCATAATAGCAGTAGACTTCCATAAAATGGAAGATGTGAAAATAACAAAAGAAAATGGTGCAAAGACAGTCAAGAAAAGTGAAGAACTGGAGTGCATCTGGACCAGATGAGCTACGTGGCTTCTTGTTAAAGGCACTTACAAGTGTGCACAAAAGATTGACACCCCAAATGAACCAGATCTTAAAAACACCTGAAAATGATGAATGGATGACAACTGGAAGGACATTTTTGATCCAAAAAGGAAAGGATCCTGGAAACTACCGGCCAATCACCTGTTTGCCAACAACATACAAGCTCCTTACTGGTATCATTGCAAACCAAATTTATGGATACTTGGAAAGAAATAACTTGCTTCCTGTAGAACAGAAAGGATGCTGCAAAAATTCATGAGGAACAAAGGACCAACTGCTGATTGACAAACTAATCCTAAAGAATTCAAAGAAAAGACGAACCAACCTGTTCAAGGCTTGAATAGTCTATAAGAAAGCATTTGATTCAGTTCCCCATAGCTGGATCAAGAAATGCCTGAAAATCTTTGGCATCAGCAGAAACATTCAAAAATTCATGGAAACTTCAATGAACCCCTGGAAAACAAAGCTTATAGCTAATGAAGTAGTACTGGGTGAAGCTGAAATTAAATGAGGCATTTTCCAGGGCGATTCCCTTTCACCCCGACAGTACAGTAGAAGCCATTTTAAGGCAGTACAGGCTGTATATTAACAGATTCCCCCCCCCCCCTCACAGTATTTGTTTCCAGAGAGTAAGTCATTTAGCTAGCCACACCCTTACTGGTTTAGGGTTAGGGTTTCGGACGTGGCCCTGAAAAAACAGAGCAAAAGAGCACATCGTCACCGTGTGGACAGCGGACGCAAAACCAGCATGGCGGGAGATGAGAATCAATTAGAGGTTTAGTGCTCCAAGCGACGTAAATACTTCTCTGCTTTCTCAACAGCATCAGAATACAAAAACACCCCATGATGTATGGCTCCGGCAACTTTTTGGAGTTTAAAACTCACCTTTAGCCAATAAGGCTGGAGTTCACAGGCCATTTTTACATCCCGTAACGCTTCCTCGTAGCATTTCAAAGTAGACTTGATTTGCGACCGGTTGCAATACAGCAAATGATCAGAAGGAGCTGTAAAACAGTGGTAAACATCGACTTAAATTGGTGGATAAACCTATTTATTTAAAATGGACGCCTAACATCAAAAACGTCAT
This sequence comes from Thamnophis sirtalis, assembly GCF_051295495.1. NCBI lineage: Eukaryota > Metazoa > Chordata > Lepidosauria > Squamata > Natricidae > Thamnophis > Thamnophis sirtalis. Next base: position 59,253,450 of record NW_028261393.1, on the reverse strand, counting down.
CAAAAAAGTACAACAAAGAATGTTTTTCCTGCGCCAACTCAGAAAACTCAAATTTCCCAAAGAGCTGCTGATACAAAAAGAGGACCGTGAAAATATTTACAGACAAACACCACCCCCCGCCCCCCCCGGGCATCCTGGACACAAATTGTTTCAACTCCCACCCTCTAAAACACTATAGGGCTCTGCACACCCGACCACCTAGACACAAGGGCCGTTTTCCCCCAAATGCCGTCACTCTGCTCAACAAATATTCCCCACAAAACTGTCAAATTATTTACCAAGACTGTATTACTATTACTATTGTTCTTCTCATCCTTCCTAATACCTATCTCTTCCCACTTATGACTGTAACTATGTTGCTTGTATCTTTACAATCGATATTGTTTCCTAGTACGATTTGATTGCTTATTAGTAACCTCTGGCGATCACTAAGTGTTGTATCTTCTGATTCTTGATGAATGTATTTTTTTTTCTTTATGTGAACTGAGAGCTTCTGCATCAAAGACAAATTCCTTGTGTGTCCAAACCCACTTGGCCGATAAAGAATTCTGTTCTGTTCTACTCCTCTTATTCGTTCTCGCTCAGGGCTATTCCACATTTTGGGCTTCCAGGGAATATATCCTTAAAGGAAATATTCAGGGGGAAAAATCTTTTCCTGGAGATTTAAAATTGTAAAAAAGTTTTTTTAAATGAACCAGAGAAGTGCTTGCTGGCTTTATTCTCCCTCTCCACTCCACCCTGGTGTTCCTCTAAGGGACTGCTGTTCTAAGCCATCCCGTTTCTCTTATATAAGCACTTTGAGGGTTGCATAAATGTGTGAAATGCCAAAGCAAAACAGCACCATAACAATCCCGGAAGCCAGAAGGGGGTGGGGGTGGGGGGAGAGAAAGAAAGAGACAGACAAAAAAGGAAAGCAATGTTGCAACTGCTACACAAAAAAAGGGGGGGGGAACATCGTAAAACTCTTTGTGCATACCTAAGTTTCACACACAGACAAAAATGCCAAACTGTCCGAATTTTCACGTTGTCCAATTTTTTGGGATGCTTTCCAAGTGTCAGGGAAATTCAAAGTTGGTGTTTGCTGGAAAGCACCCTGTTTTTTAAAAAAACCCAGATATTCTCTGATTTTTACAACTTTCTTGCTACCATTAAAAGACCCGCCCCCCCAACTCATCTGGACGGTCCCGGCTGAGGTTGGAAACCCGAGAGCAACGGACAGAGGAGGTCATTTCTGACCGTTTCCGCAAGGGTAGCCATCTTAGATTGCCGCAGTACAGCCAGAGTGAATGGTAGATGCTCAAGCCAGAAAGCTTTGGTCACAAGTGAGAAATCTCACAACAGAGAGGGATGGTGGGTTTGAAAAGCTGCACCAAGACCCCCCCCTCCCCAATTCGATTTGTGGTCCTGTGGTTTTCATTGTGGGTCTATTCCTGGCCGGAGAAGATGGGAATGAAAGACAGCAATGCAGTGTGACAAGCTCCAGTAATTCTCTTTTAAAGTACCGTTAACATTTGTGTGTCTGGATATTTTTTTCCCCCATCCTTTGCAGGATTATGATCGGAAACTTCGGAAACGAAATGGCTCACTCACTAAAATCTTTGGGGCCCCTCTGCCATTTTTTACAACCTAGACCAGGGCAAACACTTCTGTTGCTAAGTGAGAAACAGGTAACACTTGCCCCGTTTCTAATAAGCCGCAGTCCTTAAACGAGTCACAGTCGTTAAACGAATCTGGCTTCCCCAACTTGGCTTGTTAGAAAGTCGAAAAAGGGGATCCCAGAACCCACCACCCCAGGTGACACTGCAACCGCCATGAATTGTGAGTCAGCCTCCAAATATAAATCACACAACTGTGGGAATGCTTCCATGGTCGTAAGTGTGAAAAATAGTCATAAGTCATTTTATTTTTCAATGCTGTTGTAACTTCGGTCACTAAGCGAACTCTTTGTTAAGTCAAGGGCGGCCTGCATTTAACGCCACAATCTGGCACAACCGATCTTAAAAACCCTCCTTTTATCCGTCGATCCAATAGACAGTAAATCCCACAAGGGAGAATATTTGCCGGTTGGAACAAGGGGCCCTTTTGTGCTCTCTGAGCTTGGTGAGATTTTTTGTGGTGGGGGTGGGGTTAGAGGTTCGGGTAATCAAACGTTTGCAAGAAGGGAATGGATAGGTTAAGGTGAAAGATAAAGGGTAAAGAAGATGCAAAATATTTTTTAACATGGGGTTTGTTTGTATCCATGATTAGATATTAGAAGTAGAAATTAGAAGCTGGACTAATGCCAATATGCAGAAGTAAATATTATTATTATGCATTAGAAAATTGATTCAGACGATACACTATTTACTAAGCACTTACGTATGTAAAAGAAAAATCTGTATATATGTAAAGAGGAATCTTTATATCATGTATGTATGTATGTATGTATGCATGCATGCATGCATGTATAAAGGTTCCCCTCATGCTTCTTGTTCCAGACTCTGGGGGGGGGGTGTGCTCATCTCTGTTTCAAAGCCGAAGAGCCAGCGCTGTCCAAAGACGTCTCTGTGGTCATGTGGCTGGCATGACTCAATGCCGAAGGCGCACGGAACGCTGTGACCTTCCCACCAAAGGGGGTTCCTATTTTTTCTACTTGCATTTTTTACGTGCTTTCGAACTGCTAGGCTGGCAGAAGCTGGGACGAGTCACGGGGGCTCACTCCGTTACATGATGCTAGGGATTCGAACCGCTGAACTGCCCACCTTTCTGATCAACCAGCTCAGTGTCTTAGCCACCTAGCCACACACAGACATCTGCGAGAAACCCACCAAGCTCAGAAAGCAACCGAAGATTTCCGATCCGCCAGTTGAAAGCACGAGTGGGGCAGGTTGGGGAAAATGTGCCAACTGGAGAAGAAACATCTGGCCAGCCAGAGACCTTGGAGGAAGGAATCAACAACAGGTTGTTGTAGGACACGGGGCAGAGTGACCTGCTGTTGATGTCTGAGGTCTCAAGGTCTTCTCTTCTTCCCCCACCCCTAGTTATACAACTGTTAACGAGGGGGCAAGACACTCGGTCCAAGCCAGCTTATGCAACCAGCTGTCCTCCTGACCTATTTGGGGTTCGGATTTAAAGAGAACAGACTGCAATTCAACTCTGGGCAAAGAAAAACCCATTTCACAGATGTGGGGAATTAGTAGCAACAGCCTCCTTCTGCTGGTGCCAGACACTAACAAGATGCATTGATTTGCTCACACCTACAGTACGCGACACGGAATCATGGCTTATTGGGAAGAATAGAACAGAACAACAGAGTTGGGGGGAACCTTGGAGGTCTTCTAGTCCATCCCCCTGCTTAGGCAGGAAACCCTATACCACTTCAGAGAAATTGTTCCAACCTCTTCATATATATATATATATTCTTAAAAACTTCCAGTGTTGGAGCATTTACAACTTCTGGAGGCCAGTTGTTCCATTTATTGTTCTCACCGTCAGGAAATTTCTCCTTAGTTCTAGGTTGCTTCTGAGGTTATTGGTTTGAACCCAGGATCGTGGAGGTTTATCGCCGGTGTTTCTCCGGTGCTCCATTCCAAAGATCAGTGTGAGACCTGAGAAACCTGAGTGACAATCTCCCTTCCAAAGGAGCTTTCCTACAAAGTCCAGCCCCAGAAATCACCACTAAAAGTTGGGAAAGCGTCTTCTCCACTTTTGGGAGCTCAGGACTGTCTGCATTCAGGTATTTGAAGCCGGCCAATGATCCAGTGACTGTTTCTATGGCAAGTTTTGGATGGTGTGTTCTGCATTTAAGCCTTGAATGGAGGCCTCCTAGAAAACCTGGGCTAATTTGAATTATGGTTTCTATTCTGCGCCATTGGCCCGAAGGATATAGGGTTTCCTGCTTGAGCAGGGGATTGAACCAGATGACCTCCAAGGTCCTTTCCAAATCTGTTATTGTGTTAATAATATCCTTTTGGTTGTTATCTTGCTGTTGTTCTGGGTGCAAGGCAGAAAATATGAATTGCACAAGGAAGAGAAGTCAAAAGATGTTTGAGGAATGCTTGTTAAACTCAATCAAGAGCCGCAGGTCAAACCCGGATCTGGGGAAGTGGGATCAAACCTCTGTGAAGACCATGGTTGGTTTGTTGGTCTGTTTTGGGGGGGACAAACTCTGCAATCTATGCATTCATAATAAATAACGTTTTTTGGCTTTTACACTGATTAGGAGTAGCATAAATTATCAGTTTAGGGGAAAATTTCTCCAGACGTTATTACCTTCACACAGTTTACTGAGGTTTCAGCCAAGCCTGTTGTGTAACCTATCTTATCTACTTAGGGTTCATACAAACTCACAATGTTGGGCTAACGGAATAAGCCAGCCTACTATCATGGGTTGCCAATACAGGTAAGAGTTGGTATGGCATACAATGGTTGTCTGAATGTTACTTCCCTGCAGAGCGCAGGAAGGGCCTGGCGGTTAAAAGAATACAATTCACAGAGCAAGTGGGTCCTTTTGATGAAAGACAGAAAAACACTTGCAATAAAGGTGAATCCGAAGGAAAGTAAGGGGGGTGGGAGGCAAGGAAAGAGGAAAATGGAAAGGGACGGAAGGGGAAAAGGGAAATAGCTGAGCAACTGAATAATTCTATGGAAGGTTGCCAACTTTTTTCTTTTTAGAAATTAGGCAGGGATGCCTCAGACTGTGGGTCAGAGTGGCGCCAATCAAGAGACACAGCATTGCCTCCCATCAGTTCAACCGACTTTTTCCTCCCCGATTCTTACAAAAAGGAAAGTTAACAAAAGTTAACAAACAGGAAGCGGCAAGCCATGGCTACTCTTTTAAAAACCGACTGAGCAAAGCAGGTGGATTCCACCACCTAAAAACCCAGACAAAAAAAGCTGTTCGCAGCTGTTGCTCAGGGAAGCCCCTGCTTCCCCTGTTGAATTTCTGCCTGCTGGCAAAGGGCAGGAAAACAGAGACAGGGTTAAAAATCGCAAGTGGTCCCTTTTCTCCCCAGCTCAGAGGAGACCAAACAGTTATGGAAGGCTCCCAGATGAAGTTTTAAAGAAGAGATTAGACCACCGTTTGTCTGAACCGGTCTAGGGGTCTGCTGCCAGAGCAGGAGGGGTTGGACTAGAAGACCTCCAAGGTCCCTTCCAACTCTGTTGTTCTTATTCAAACAGGAAGGAAAGTCACGGGGTAAATAGGGGAACAGGTTAACCCAGGTGGGGTGAAGGCTTCACCTCCCCACTCCATTACCCGTCTGAAACGACATAGGATCTCCTGTCTGAGTAGGGGGTTCGACTAGACGACCTCCAAGGTCGCTTTCAACTCTGTTCTGCATTCAAAGGAGGAGGAAAGTTAACCCGGGTTTGTTGAAGGCTTCCCCCCCCCTCACCCCCGTCCAGTCATTCACCCACCCGGGAACTCATTCCCACCCGCCTCAAACGCCTTTTCCCTCCGCTTCCGAGTCAACGTCTGGCGGGCGATCCGCGTCACGTGTGAACGCCCCTCTTGAGCCCGTCCCGCACGCGGAGAGGCCCCCCGCGCAAAGCCACTCACCCAAGCGGAGGGCTTGGTCGTACTTCTCCAGCGCCGCTTGCAGCCGCCCTTCCTTGCACAACAGGTTCCCTTCGTGGCGGAGCCGCGCCGCTCGCACCTGCCGGGGGAAGCCCTTGGCCAACAGGTGGCCCAGGATGACGTTGACTCGCAGCCGGGACTGGACGATGCGGGCGCCGGGACAGAGGCTGCAGACGGCCCGCGGGCTCGGGTGGGCGGTGGCCGGAGTGGCCCCGCGGCGTCGCAAGAGCGCTCCGCCCGCCCGCCGCCGCCGCTCGGCGCACACTCGGCAGAAGGTGTGGCCGCACAGCAGCGAGACCGGGTCGCAGAGAAAGCCGCCGCACTGGCCGCAGCCCCAGACGCCCCACGGGCTCTGCCCGCCCGCCGCCGCCCGGGCTCCGCTCCCCACCAGGCGCCGCTTCAAGCGCTCCACCAATCCGCGCAGCGCCGGGAACCGGTGCAGCATCGCGGCCGCCGCCGTAGGAGGAGGCGAAGGCGGGCGAGAGGCCAGCTCAACCACGCCGCCGCCGCCGCCTCCGCTTCGGCCAGCCCAGGAGCTCCGGCCCCGGCGGGTGCGGAGCTGCGGCAGGCGGCCGTCGGGGTTCCTGCGGCGGCGGCGGTTGCTTGTGCCGCGGGGCGCCCCCGTGACCGGAGCTGCTGCTGCCGCCGTTGCTGCTGCTGCTGCTGCGGAACCGCGACCCATCCCGCCCAGCTGCTCTCACGCCCCCCTCTAGGCCGCCCACCCCGCGCGGGCCCGGCTTATATAAAGCAGGACGGGCGCTGATTGGCTGGCGGGCTCCGGACGGCGGCGCGGGATTGGACGGCGGCGCCGACGCCGAGGAACTGGTTACAAAACCGGACGCTTTGCCTTTTGTAACAGGCGCTTCTGCTGCGCGCGGCGGGGTCCGTGGGGGGGGGGGGCAGTTCTCCGTCGATGGGAAAGAGGAGGAGGGGGAAAGTGTTGCGTGTGAAAAAGACCCAATTCCCCCTTCTCCCCCCCCCAGGGCTGGTTGCGATCCTGAGTGGTCACTAAACAAACGGTTGTAAGGTGAGGAGGGGTTGGGGAGGGGCTCCATCGATGGGGAAGAGGAAGGGAAAAAGACCCAAGTCACTTTTTTCCCCAGGGCCAGATTGTGACTCTGTGGTCACTAAACGAATTTCGTGTTTGCATTTATGACGGCCACAGTGTCCGAGGCTCATGCGATCCTCTTTGGCCACTATCTGACCAGCAAAGTCAATAGGGAAGCCAGATTTGCTTAGGACTGTGCTACTTACTTAACAACTGCCGATTCATTTAATAACGGTGGCAAGAAAAGTGGTTAAAATGGGGCAAACCTCACTTAAACAATGTTTCACTTAGCAACAGAAATGTGGGGCTCAATTGTGATTGTAAGTTGAGGACTATCTGTACTACAGTAGTGGCTGAAATTGTAGAAACCTTTTGGGAAACGAATGCAGTATTTTTGACGTTTGATGGCTAATTACGCCCCCTCCCCCTTTTTTAGTAATACCATAAAATTATATATCAATGGAAAGATAATTTAATCAAGAATGTAATGCAATACCTTTCATGACGAATTTGCTATTAGAACAGCAGTTGTAAAGAAGGAAAGTGAAACCCGTAGAAAAAACGAGACATACAAAAATTATCACCAGGTCAGTTAATACTTACCTTTAACGTGAATTATGGTCTTACAACGTCTTCACCCATGGAGTGAACTAAGTCTTTTAGTTTTGCAGTTGTTATAATGTGAAACCAATATTGAATGATTGTTTCTATTCACTGGGTTTGATTGCTGGCTATAACTTTTCATAGAATACAGATAATTGAACAAACTTTGTTGCATTACATTCTTGATTAAATTATCTTTCCATTTATATATAATTTTATGGTACTACTCCAAAACCAAAGTGGTGCTACTGGCCATCACACCTCAAAAAAATAAAACTTTTCCCAAAAGGTTTCCACAATTTTGGCCACCATGATAGGTAGCCAGGCACGCGCTGACATCACAAAGCAGGAAAAACGGCCCTTAAAAACTTTTGTTTCCAACTTGGCAAACTTGAAGATGTGTGGACTTCAACCCCCAGAATTCCCCAGCCAATAGAGGAAGCGCCCATATCTGGCATCCTACCCAGGAAATTTTAGAAGTTGGAAGTCCACATTTATTAGTATCTCACTTTTTATTCTTACGAGTAACTCAAGGCGGTGAACACGCCTTCCTCCTATTTTCAACATAGCAACAACCCTGTGAAGTGGGCCGGTCCGAGAGAGGGAAGGGCTGGCTCAAAGTCACCCAGCTGCCTTTCATTTGTTATGGCAGAACTTGAACTCACCACCTCTTCCGAAGTCGCCAAGTTTGGAAAACACTGGTGTAAATAAAGTGGGGTCTACTTTTGAACCCTTATTTCAAAGTCATTGTAGCAAAGTCAGAATCAGCCAAAAATTTGGGACAGTCTTGTAATCCTTTCTTTAAGACCACACCTAGAATCCTGCATCCAGTTTTGGTCACCACACCATAAAAAAGATGTGAAGAAAGAGTGCAGAGAAGAGCAACAAAGATGATGAGGGGACTGGCGGTTGAAACATAACGATGAACGGTTGCAGGAACTGGGCATGGCTGGTCTAGGGAAGAGAAGGACCAGGGGAGACGGGATAGCAGCCTTCCAATACTTGAGGGGCTGCCCCAGAGAGGAGGAGGGAGAGGGGTCAAGCTGTTTTCCAAAGCACCTGAAGGCCAGAGAAGGGATAATGGATGGAAACCGACCAAGGAGAGATTCAACCTGGAAATAAGGAGGAATTTCCTGACAGTGAGAACCATCAACCAAAGGAACAGGAGTTGCCTTCGGAAGTTGTGGGAGCTTCATCCCTGGAGGCTTTCAAAAAGAGACTGGACTGCCCTCTGTCGGAAAAGGTGTAGGGTCTCCTGCTTGGGTGGGGGTGGGTGGGTTGTTGACTAGATGACCTACAAGGTCCCTTCCAACTGTTGATTTCTCACACTAATATGGTTTTTTTAAACAGCGTAGGTTATGTGAGCAGCCATTCCCTTCTTCAGTTGTCCACCCGATCCATCAACCCATTAGAGGGGTAGCTGAATAATTTTGTTTGGTCAACATGCCAACATGCATTGTGTATTTCTGCTCAGATGGGAGTCCCTGCCCACTTCCTATTACAAGAAACAGTTTGGAACGAACAAAGAGCACTTTAGCCAAAAAAATAAAAAACGAAGTGGTGTGCCAACAACAAGAAATTCTCTCTGCCCTGCAGTTTATGATGTAAAAGAACCAAAAACAAATCCAAGATGCTATAAATCTAGATAGGAAGGGGGGGGGGAGAGTGAAAATGTGGGAAGATCTGCTTTGCTTTAGACTAGATGACCTCCGGGACCCCTTCTAGTTCCAATTGCGGGACTTGGTTCAAAAGGGTCGTGGCTGGAGTGTGTACCCTGGAGGCAGGGATGTTGTGGGTCTTGACATCTCTGAGGATGCTTTTGTTGGCAATGCTGGCTGGGGGATTCTGGGAGTTAAAGTCCACACATCTTAAAATGGCAAAGGTTGAGAAGCATTAAGCCAGGCAAAAACAGGAGCCCTTAGACTTATATACACCGCTTCTCTAAGCCATTTACACCCAGCAATCCGGGTCCTCATTTCACCCACCTCGGAAGGATGGAAGGCTGAGTCAACCTTGAGCCTGGTGAGATTCGAACGGCTGGCAATGGGCAGAGTCAGCCTGCAATACTTCATTCTAAGCACTGCGCCACCACGGAACGCCCATGCCTGCCTGCCTGCCAGAAACCAGGCTGGCACTCGCGTGCCTATTTTTTGGGTGGTTTTGGCAACCGTTTTCCGCCTGTTTTCCGGCACTTGGGTATCCGTGAAGGCCAGTTGGCCCAACAGCGCACAAGCCCACAGAGGGTTCTATGTGCTACCTCTGGCACGCATGCCGGTTTCCCCATCACAACACTAGAACAAACTGGCTCCTTGCTATTTTGCAGGGTTGTTGGGAGGAAAGTGAATTCTGGATTTTGCTGCTCTTTAACGGGGGATTTCCCCCACTCCAAAAGGACTAAGAGCCGTTTCAGTGCACGCAGATCCAACACTCTGAAACGAACCAGGCAAATGAATCCCACAGTTCATCTGAAAAGGCTCTCTGGTAATAATTATAATTATTATTTTTTAAACATCTGGAATGAATCATACATAAAAAGGGTTAAATAGGAATTAGGATACTATGAACATTCATGCGGAGAATTCAAAGTTGCTTTTTTTAAAAAGTCACGTAAACAACCTTCTAACCAGCAGTTTCTGACCCAGAAAATAATAAAAGAAAAAGAAAAGTACAGCCAGCTCTTGTAAGGTTGGACAACAACACACACAATCACGCACAGACAAAAAGGTGTCCTTGTGTTTTCTCCGAGCTGTAAACTCTTCCTCTGTTGAAAACCTGATAGTTTCTTTGTTTTCAATGTTCAGTCCTGTATCTTCAAAATGCTTCTTTTCTCTAAGTCGTTCATCTCCTTTAAGATGAGAGCAATGTTGTATCTTAATTCTTGGAATTTGGCCACGGGGACCTGACAGATAAAACAAAATGAAAGAAAATTCAAACTTTAATGAGTTGAATTGGAATCTTTGTAACATTTATAACTTTCCACATTTATTTAATAACTAGCTAATAACCCAGCGTCCTGGTATTCATTTATAGGGGGAAAATGTCCGGACCAAACATAATTTCTAATGTTGGATTTTCCCCCTTACCAGAGGGAGTCCCCTTGTGGAGTACTGTGAAGCTGTTACCATGGCAACTCCAATGCGCTGTACAGTAGAAGCCATTTTATGGCAGCACAGTAGAAGTCGTTTTAAGGCACAACAAGCTGTATTGTAACAGAACACACTCTAAAAGGTTTTAGGGGTGTCTTACCCCCACAGTATTTGTTTCCAGAGAGTAAGTCATCTGTGTACTAAGTTTGGTTGAAATTGCTCAAGGCATTCCAGAGTGTCTGTGTTTGCTTTAAATTTCTACGGTTAAAAAAATGGTTTTTTAAAAAAAACCTCATTAAACGATGCAATTTTTTTTGTAAAAAAACAGTTTTCCATCCACAAAATTCACATTAGCGTACAACTCGGATTGTGAGGTAAGTTAGAATCTCAGACCTAAAACATGGATTCTGGGGAGCATTTTGAGCTGAAAAAAATCTATGCCAAAATTCAAAGGAACTTTGCTAAAAACAACTTTAGCTATCTTGCTAGCAAGGCTTACTTCAAAGCGATGAGCAGATCCATCCGAGAGCTTCAGTTGCATTAAGATGGAGGGCTGCAAAGCCCGGGCCAGAGAGCTGGGGGGAAACAAAACATGAACCCCGTGAGAGAAGATATAAGAGCACAAGCAAGAATCAAGATTTCGCAAATTTCTATCCATCCCCCCCCCCCTCCCTCTCTCACCACCACCAGGGGAAGCCAATGAAAGAGAGCGATCTGTTGCTCAGAGTTGACCTGAGGGCTCCTTGGGGCTCTCTGAACTCTCTGGTTGTTTCATAGCCCAGCTAGGGAACATCATCAGTGCTCGGAGGGAGGGAGGTTTGTGGAGAGGAGGAGGAGGAGGAGGACTACGGGGTCCTTGGTGCTCTCTGAGCTTCCTTGTTTCCTTGCAGACATTTCATTACCAAACTAGGTGAAGTCATCAGCACTGATTATGCTACCTAGTTTGGTAATGAAATGTCTGCAAGAAGACCACCAAGCTCAGAGAGCACCAAGGACCCTCGCAGCAAAACAATAAACTGGGAGGAAGAATTAAATGGAACAAAATGATCTACTTTATGTCCTCCATCTGAATCATAAATGGGGACAACTTGCATACGCAACTCAATACCTGGATTAGGGTAGGCCAGGAATACCAAGCATCTCATTTAGGAATGATTGGCCATAAATCATACACAGATCTACCTGCCATTCCTGATTTTCTGTCAATCACCCATCATCTAGAACAGGGGTCTCCAACCTTGGGCCCCTTTAAGCCTTGCGGGCTTCAACTCCCAGAATTCTTTGCTTTGCTGGCTGAGGAATTCTGGGAGTTGAAGTCCGCAAGGCTTAAAGGGGCCCAAGGTTGGAGATCTCTGATCTAGAACAGAGGGTATTCTGGGAGTTGAAGTCCACAGGTCTTTAAAAAGTCACCAAGTTTGGAGACCCCCTGATCTCGAAGCAAAAGCAAACTCAAAACCAACTTCCCCACTGGGAGACAGGCTAGAATTCCCAACCTGGTTGAAATGGCGACATCCACTCTCCACTTGAAGTCTTCGATTCTGAGAAGCCGGTTTCCCTGTTTCTGAAGAGCAGCTTCGAGGAGGGTCCGTCTGTAAGAAAGAAGAAGGGGGCAATGTGGCCTGGAAAGTAGACCAAGGAAATAGAATGGAATGGAATGGAATTCTTTATTGGCCAAGTGTGATTGGACAGAGAAGGAATTTGTCTTTGGTGCATTTGCCCTCAGTGTACGTAAGGAGAATAAAATACATTCATCAAGAATAAAAAGATACAACATTTAGTGATAGTCAAGGTTACTAATAAGCTATCAAATCGTACTAGGAAACAAATAAAAACAATATAAATTGAAAGATACAAGCAACATGGTTATAGTCGTAAGTGTGGAGAGATAGATGCTAGGAAGGAAGAGAAGAAGAATAGTAATACAGTCTTAGTAAATAGTTTGACAGTTTTGTGGGAATTATTTGTTTAGCAGAGTGATGGCGTTGGGAAAAAACTGTCCTTGTGTCTAGTTGTCTTGGTGTGCAGTGCTCTATGCCGTCGTTTTGAGGGTAGGAGTTGAAACAATTTATGTCCAGGATGAGAAGGGGTCTGTAGACATTTTCACGGCCCCCTTTTTGAGTGTACAGGTCCTCGATGGAAGGCAGGTTGGTGGCCACTGTTTTTTCTGCAGTTCTGACTATCCGTTGAACTCTGTGTCTGTCTTGTTGGGTTGCAGAGCCAAAACAGTCAGTGATGGAGGTGCAGATGGCAACAGATTGGAAAAACGGGCTGCTTCTCCAGGCAGTAGGATGGGACATTATTATTATTCTGTTTATGAAGCGCAGAGTTATGTTTACGCACTGCTAGCTTAGTTGCAGGTTTTCCCCTATTGCTTCCTTGAGAAATTTTATTGCAGGAAACAAAGCAGGCCTAAAGAGAACATGATGGGAAAACTGACTCACCTGTTCCCAAAGACCACCGTGGCAAAATCGGCAATGAACTCCTCCGGGATCCTGAAAAAGAAGGGAGGATCGATTAAGCCCCAATCAGTTCTTTCGTTCTCAAATTATCAGACAATTATCTTTGAAAGATGAAAAGAGGGAGGGACAGAGGAAGGAATGGAGAGAGGGGGGAAAGGAGGAAGAGAGGGAGAAGGAAGGAAGGAAAGAAGGGAAGGAGGAAGAAAGGAGGGAGGAAGGAATGGAGGAAGGAGAAAGGAGAGAGAAGGAAGGAAAAGATGGAAGGAGGGAGAGGAAGGAAGGAGAAAGGAAGGAATGGAGGGAGGGAGGAAAAGAGGGGAAGGAAAGGAGAGAGGGGAAAGAAGGAAGAGAAGAAAGGAAGGGAAGGATGAAGGAAGGAAGGAAGGAATGGAGGCAAAATAAGGCAGGGAGATGAAGAAAGAAGGGAGGGAGGAAAAAGAAGGAAAAAAAGAAGAGATAGAGATGGAAGGAAAACCCCTCAGGATTGGCCAAATCTTTTGCACCATCCAATTTTTATGGTTGGGTTAGTCATAGAAAAAAGAAATGGGGAAAACCACACACAGTTATTCGATGGGGGAGAGAAAAGGAGGAAGGGAGCACAGAGACAAGGGAAGGTTTTTTAAAAAAGAGAGAGAGAGAAAGAGATCGGGAAATCTGGAAAAGCAGTCAAGAGAGGGAAGGAGAGGCAGCATAGCTGGCTGAGGAATTCTGCTCGCTGAAGTCCCCGTAACCTTAATGGATGCTTTAATGGATCTGAAGCCTCTTACAAAGCATCCTGGGCTGGGCCCAACGGCCATCCGCTCCGCTAAGGTCTCTGCCAACCAATGAAAAGGACACGTACCTGAGCAGTTTCAAATCTTCTTTGAACACCTGTCAAAGGGAAGAGGGAGAAGACATTAGACGGTGAGTTCACGATTGAACTGTAGGGGTCCCTGGCGCCCTCTGACTCTGGTCGTTTTCTGGGAGATGTTTCATCACCAAACAAGGGAACATCATCAGTGCTAGAAGGGAGTGAGAAAGGAGGAGGAGGAGGAGGAGAGTCCCTGATTCTGGTTGTTTTCTTGCAGACTTTTCTTCACTAAACGAGGGAACATCATCCGAGCTCCTTCATCGCCAGAATTTCCTTGGTGTTTCACCCAACAAGGCATTATGGAATTGATTGGCATCTCCGCATTCCCCATCCGCTCTCCTCTTTTGCATCAGTGGCGCAATTTCAAATGTAAACACGAAACTCACTTCTTGCTTGAGGGACGACGGAGGGAGCCTCAAAGCTTCACGGAGGAGGGTGTACATGCCAGAGAGGAGGATGGCCAGCTGCTCCTCTGCCAGACTGGCGCTCTCGGCAACCGTCTTCACCAAGCCCTGGCACTCCTTCCCTTCCAAGGCGCCAACGGTGGCTGTTGAAATGAAAAAAAACCAAATAAGGACTCAAACAATTCCCACAAGGCTGTCCCCCCACCCCCACCCCCCAAGTAGCATCGTGGACCCGACTATGTCTCCACAGACGTAAATACTCAAAGGCACCAAGTTTAAACACTGGTCTGACATCTTTCATGCCTGCATGTCATACTCGCATCAAACAATTGACCCAAATATTTTGCATTATTTGCACTGAGGTTTTTAATGGATGCTTATCGATTAATTTCCATCAAAATGAGCTTTAGGGGTTATCTTTGAAAGACGAAGAGAGAGGGAGGGAGAGAGGAAGGAATGTAGGGAGGAGAAAGGAAGGAGGGAAAGGAAGGAGGGGGAGAAGGAAGGGAGGGAGGGGAAGGTAAGAAAGGAGGGAGGCCAAAGGAGGGTGAAGAAAGGAAGGAGAAAGGAGAGAGGAGAAAGGAGGGAGAGAGAAGGAAGGAAAGGAGGGAGGAAGGAAGGGAGGAAGGAAGGAAGGAAAGGAGGGAGGAAGGAAGGAAGGAAGGAAGGAAGGAAGGAAGGAGAAGCTTGAGGGGGACCAAGCAATGCTGGGAAAGCTAAATCCAGTGGCTGGGCCTTACCTACCCAGGGCGAGGCCTATCTCATATTGGCTAATGATGAATGAAGTTCCTCCACCAAGGTCTTTCTCTCTAGGCCAACGTCCCCCTTTCCAGAGACTTTTGCTTTTCCCTTGCGATCTTTTCAAGGAGGGATAAAAAGCCTGCTGCTCTGCCAAACATTTTAGTTTGTTGCAAATTTCTTTCACACCCCCAATTTGTTTTGTGTTTTTAATTTATAGCACAAAAGATCAAAAGACCACGGAACCTAAGCATACCTTTGGGGAGGGGGGGGGGAGCACAGAGAAATATTTTGAACGAAGAGAAGAAATGCTGCCTCTTTTCACTGATTGGGAAACAAAACTATTTTAATCTCCAGGCAGAGAAAAAGATAAACTGGCATTGCCGTTCCCTCATGCTTCTAAGGCAAAAAGAGTTGGGGGTTTTTCCCTTGTGTTTTGGTGCTTTCAAGGGTTTCCTGCCTGAGCATCATGGGGGTTGGACCACTCCAGTGCTCACCAACTGCTGGTCTGGGGACCACTGGTGCTTTGCAAGAAAATTTTGGTGGTCCGCAGAAAAAATATTTGTATTTTTTAATATTGCACTAAATCGGGGGTCCTCAGACTACGCTCCCTGGGATGGATACGTGCAATGAACGCCTGTGTTGCTGCAGAGAGTCTCACCCTTTGGGGCCTTTTTGTGGGGGTCGGAGGGGGGCAGAAATTCTGACTTGGGGTCTCCTTCAGCCTCCTGGTGGGGGGCTTTGGGTGAAGGCTGGAGAAAAGCGCCGCTGGTGGCAAAGAGCCGGAGGGCCTCGTTCCAGTGGGACTGCATCATGGCCTGGAACTGGCTGACCATCTCAGCCCGCTGAGCCTCCAGGCGCCGGTACCTGGCCTTGCACTCCTGCAGGTCTTCCCTCTGCTTGGAAAGCCTATGCTCCTAGTCCTCAGTGAGGTGCTTCTGCTGAGCCTCCTTCTCGGCCAGATCCAATTTGAACGGAGCTGTTTTTCCAACTCTTCCTCCTGGTGGCTGCTTATCTCCAGCAACTGCCTCCTGCTGGCGCTCTCAGGAGCCTGGGTGGGCAGGCGAGGAGTGGCTGGAAGGTGGGTTGGGGCTGGGCGAGTGAGTAACTGGCCCAAGGTCGCCCAGCTAGATTTCATGCCTGAGGTTGAACTAGAACTCACAGTCTCCTGGCGATCGACCCAAAATCACCCAGCTGCAGGGGTGAATTGCTACTGGTTTGGGCCGGTTTGCCTGAACTGGTAGTAAAAAATGCTTAACAAAGTAAAAAAAAAAAAAAGTTCCGGCGATCAGCTGTGCTGCAGGATGGTAGGAAGTTTTTTAAAAAACTTTTTTTTAGCATTTGGGGTTTGTTTTTGTTCCCAGTGGGCTTCCCCGAGGCCTGCTAGGCCAAAAACAGGGAGTGGGGGGATGCTGCGAAAGAAAGAAAGATGGAGGGATGGCAGAAAAAAAGGGAGGGAAGGGAGAAAGAAAGAAAGAGAGAGAGAGAGAGAGAGAGAGAGAGAGGGAGGGAGGGAGGGAGGGAGGGAGGGAGAGAGAGGCAGTGACTGCTTCCTGTTGGAGCCCTAAAGAGCCGGGGTGGGCCCGCCCACCCGGTCATTAGGCAGATTATATGAGTGGTCCGTGGGATTTAAAATTATGAATTTAGTGGGCCCTGAGGTCCAAAAGGTTGGGGACTCCTGGATTAGAAGATCTCCAAGGTCTCTTCCAACGCTGTTATTCTGTTATACGCCGCTCAGCTCACTCTGAAGAGAGACCCTTGGCTGCTGATAATTGCTGGCATAAATCCTTTCCTTGCAATATTTTCAGACGTAACTGAAGGGCTGAGAGAGAAGAAATTCACCCAGCTGGCTTGTGCCCCAGGTAGGGCTAGAACTCAGAATCTCCTGGTTACTAGTCTGGTGCATTAAACCACTACTACATCAAACCAACTCTCAACCACCAAGGGAAGCCAAATATTCAGTTTTGCTCATCCCAATGGGACCAAGTTGGATTTCGGGTCACTGCTTGGTGCCTGCTGCTTTTCTTGAGCTTTCCCGGGTGAGGGTGGGTGGGGTTCAAGACAGGCGATTTTGCTCAGTCTTACAGAGATCAGGAATTTCTGCAGGTGAAGGAGGCAGCCTACCATTACAAAAAAATATTGGAAATACTGCAGCTGTCAAAAGAAAGGATGCCAAACAAGAAGTGAGCTCTGGCTTAGTTGTAAAACATTAGGAATGACATGTATACTATGCAGCCTGTGTGAAAAAGCGCCCAAGGGAACCAGGTTTGCATTGTCACATGTGGCAGCCAGGCCCAAAGGCAAAAAATAATAATAATGCTAAAATACATACATGGTTAGAAAAAAATGATAAAGCAATATAGACATTTCAAACCAGACATATTTTTGTTGGGTTTCTTACTAATAAAGGGAATACATATTTAATTTTACATGTGTTAACGGCAGCAAAAATTATGTTTGTACAACAATGGAAAAAAAAGAGAGGGAAAGTATTATTAAAAACCATTAGAATGTGCTGAGATTTATTTTATTTATTTGTTTTGTCAAGCTTGTATAAGATAATAGAAATAAGTATTTACAAGATTATGAATACATGAAATGGATACAAATAAATGCGGACAGTAGGACAGAGATGGTAGGCACATTGGTGTGCTTGTGCCTACTTATGCACTTACAGACCTCTTAGGAATGGGTGAGGTCAATTGTAGACAGTCTTAGGTTAAAACGATGGGGGCTTGGGGATGTACCAACAGTCAGGTAACTCATTCCAGCATTGGCCGCTCTGTTGCTGAAGTCATATTTTCTGCAATCGAGTTTGGTTTATCTTAAGTTTGTATGTATTGTGTGCTTGTGTGTTGTTGTGGTTGAAGGTGAAGTATTCATTGACAGGTAGAACACTGTAGTAGATAATGTTATGCAGTATGCTTAGGTCATACCGAGATGGATAGATTAACACTTAAAAGGGACTTATTTTACCAATGGCTAACTAACAGAAACAGAGGTTAGGAACTAAAAAGATTAAAAGGATAATTAATTATATAGTGAAATTTTAAGAAGATGGATAAGCTAATCATACTATTACCATTTGATTAATATAGATATGCATATTATGATTATCATTATTATTGTATCTCTATCCAAAACTAATTGTACCCGACAACACGTTGTTCAGATAGATATGGAGTTTTTAAATATATATTAAAAAGTGTTAATTAAAAAAAAAACACCTTCCAAGGGTGCAATTCCAAAGATCACCCATCCTCATGTCCAAATTTCCCAAAATTGCAGAAACGCTGAAGATGATCAAAAGCCAATTATATTTAATAAATATAATTATTTCAATTATATTTATGTAAGGGGGCGTGTATAAGCGCACCAGCGTGCCTGCCCTCTCTGTCCTACTGTCCCCATTTCCTGTTTTCATGCCCATGTATATACTTATACCTGTTATCTCATACATGCTTGATAAACTAAATAATAAATATTTCCTCCTTTTAGGAGCTCCCCCTGCTTTCTTCAACGAACAAGAGTTTTTGTTTTTTACCTTTCAGGAGTTTCCGGAAAATCTCTTTTTCTAGCTCTTGTAGGCTCTTTGCCATGGCTTCCATTTGGGGGGGTACGCGGGGCCCCCAAAAACTGGCCCTGTTCAGGCTGCTTTCACCGGCGAGACTCAGGGGCAGGTAAGGGGGCGACACCCCCTTCCCCGCCGCAGTCATGGCGGCTCTTTCGCCCCGCAAAAGGAAGGCGAGGCAGGCGCCGAGTTTTTTTTTGCAAAGCGCTGCAAAAGCAAACCCAGCCGATTGCTCACGTCACCTTCCCCATTCCCGGGGAACGTTCCATTCCTCGCGGGCGCACCCTAGCGAGGGAAAGGCGTAACTGCCGACGCTTTTTTTTTTTTTTTTTGCCGAAGGATCGCTTGGCGATTGGTCGGGCTGACCGAGAGGCTGCTGGGAGTTGTTGTTTTCCACATCTGGATTTGCAAATTTCATCTCCAGCGTGGTGGTAGCCTCTTTCTGGCTGCTTTTGCATTCTCCAAGCCAGCCTGATGGATTCTCTTTACAGTGACCACATCTCCTTTATCGTAAAGGGCGATATTTTATATCAGAAAATTCCCCTTTATTTATTTATTGTTTAAATCACTTCTGTTCTTTATTTGAGTCATTTCATTTTTACCATACCAATGGAAACATTGTTCTTCATGTTCATGTAAAAACCATGGATATTTAATGGTCTTTTAAAAATGAATGCACATATCATACGGTTTGATTGTAGATATTTTTTTATTAGAAAGTGTGCTTTTGAAAACTTTTCCTTGGTTTGGCTCTTAAGACTTTTTTTCTCTGCAAAACAATGCTTTAAACATCAGTTTAAAATCCTCATAACCTTTTTTTCCCAAGTTTATATTTATTTTTTTTCCAGGAAAATATGGTCATTGGAATGATTCCCCATGTCTTTCCTTATCTTGAGATAGAGATTAATTAGAGCCTGCCCTTGAACAGTGCTGAACTAAGCATAGTAGGGGGCATAGCCCAAATCCAGCCCGTGGGATTAATAGAGCACTAATGAATTAATTAATCCAATTAACACAGATCGAGTCACACATTAGACTGGATTACTTAGTCCAATGTTTCTCAACCTTGGCAGCTTGAAGAACTATAGATTTCAGCTCCCAGAATTCTATCTTGGCTGGGGAATATCGGGAGGTGAAGGCCGTATATCTTTAAACCACTGAGACTGAGAAACATGGAATTAACCATTAGCTCATCCGTTATCTTCAAGGAAGGGGCAGACTTCGAACCTGGTGCACATCTTCATTGACTTTATCAACTGATGGCAGCACTTGGCTGGTCTTCTCTGGGCTGGGAAGGTAATGAAATCTGGAGTTGGTTAATGCATAGATGGGCCCAAATTGTAGCTAAAGTGAAGAGTAGAACCGACAGAAGAGAATATTTGTATCTGGGTTCAACTGTAGGGTCCTTGATGCGTTGGATTTGGTTGTTTTCTTGCAGACATTTCATGACCCAACTAGGTAACATAACCAGTGCTAGAAGGAGTAGATTTTGTGGAGTGGAAGAGAAGAAGCAGAAGGGGGAAAAGAAGAACTTTGGGGTCCTTGGGGTTCTCTGAGCCTGGCTGTTTTCTTGCAGACGTTTCATGATCCATCTAGGTAACATCTTCAGTGCTAGAAGGGGCCTGCCTATAAGCAGAGAGCAAAGCCCCACCCCCTTCTAGCCCAGCCAGAAACACTGGTGCAGGTGGATGGATGAGAGGCATTGATTTAGATAGATAAATAGGATAGATGGGTGGGTGGATAGTTGGAAACCCCCCCTCCCCCCCCTGTAGATAGAGAAATGGATGGATGGATGAAAAGTTGAGAATACCTGTGGAGACAGATAGATGGATGGATGGATGGATGGGTGAATAGATGGATGGATGGATGGATGATGATGATGATGATGGTGGGGACTGCAGGGCCCTTGGTGCTCTCTGAGCTTGCTTGTTTCCTCGCAGATCTTTCACGACCCAACTAAGTAACACCATCAGTGCTTCAGGCGAGTGGTGTTTGCTCTTATTGTTCCATATCGGCGTTGGAGAGTCATACAAAGAAACCTCCTACAAGAGGAAAGAGCCTAATCCACCTTACTTGTGGCTCCCAAGGCGCATTCCCACCTTCCAACGCAAGGGGCTCTGCAGACCAGAAAGAGGCCGCCTTCCTTACGCGAACGCGCTCTCCTCGCCCTCCCAGACAGCGGAAGTTAGCGAAAGCCACTTCCGGCAGCCGGCCTGCGCTGCAGCCTGAGGCAATTTTTTTTCACCCTTTTTCCATCGTCCGGCGCGGTGGGACTTGCCTGATGGCGGCCGGCTGAGGGCGGCCTAGGCCCGGCTCGGCTCGGCCTTTTCCTCGCGCTGATGGCCGGCGAAGAGCCGCAGAAGTTCCTGGCGCCCGACGAGCCCGGCGCCGTCCTCTCGCCGCTGCCACCGCCGCCGCTGCGCCACCCGCCTCGCCTGGCCGACGAAGGCCCGGCCTGCCTGGACGTCAGCGACTTCGGCTGCCACCTCTCCTCCTGCCACCGCACCGACCCGCTGCGCCGCCTGCACGCCCACAGGCGAGGCCCGGGGATGGGGGGCGGGTGTTTGTGTGGGGACCCTCCTCCCGGCCTACCTCACGGGGTTGTTGTTGTGAGGAGACCGGACTCTTGTTTTCTTAGGGAGCCTCCCCCCCACCGCGCAGACTGGGTCCCTGAGGCAGGGCGGGGATGAGGGGTCCTGAGGTCGGGGAAGGGGACGGGCAGGGTTGGAAGGTTGGGGTGGCCCCGCAGGTCGCGTTTCCTGCCTGAACAGAGGGTTGGACTAGATGACCTCCAAGGTCTCTTCCTGCTATGCTGTTTCTATTCTATTCCCTATATTCTACTTGATATATTTTCTAACCGATCTCTATAAGTACTCTATACTTGCCCAATAAAGACTGTCCTGCCCTGTCTTCTGTCCTGTCCTGTCCTGTCCTGTCCTGTCCCGTCTGTTCCATTCTATATTCTGTTCTGTTCCTATTCCGTCCAATCACACCTGCCCAATAAAGACTGTCCTGTCTTCTGTTTTCTATTCCATTCCTATTCCTTGCGTTTCCAATCACACTTGGGCAATAAAGAATATTCTAGTTAGTCTATTCTATTCTCTATTCTCTATTCCTATCCCTCTATATTTCTATTTCAACATTCTCTTCTATCTGGAGGAGAATACAGGTAGTCCTTGACTTACAACAGATCATTTAAGGACCCTTCAAAGTTACCACGGTACTGAAACATGGGACTCAGGACCGTTTTCCACACTGAACGACTACGGTCACATGAGCAAAATTCAGATGCTCTGCAACCGATTTGTATTTACGACAGTGGCAGCGGGTCCCTAGGGTGTTACAGGATCCCCTTTTGTGACCTCCTGACAAGCAATGTGAAGGGAGAAAGCCAGATTCACATAACGCCTGGGTTACCAACTTAATGCCTGCAGTGATTCACTTAACAAACGTGGCAAGAAAAGTTGTAAAATGGGGCAAACTCACCTAACAGTTTTATCACTTGGCAACATAAATTTTGGGATCGATTGTGGTTGTAAATTAAATAAGAATCCAAATTAGGAGTTTGGATTTTCTTAGCAGAGTATTCTAGAACAATCAAATTTAGGCAGATAATGGAATGACAGAGTTGGAAGGTAGTCCAATCTTCTGCTCAAGCAGGAAACTCTAAACCATTCGGGACAAAATATTGTCCAATTTCTTCTTGAGAATTTCCAGTGTTTGAGCATTCACAATTTCTGGAGGCAAAATTCCACTGATAAATTGTTCTCACTGTCAAGAAATTTCTCCTTACTTCTAGGTTGCTTCTCTTTGATAAGCTTCCATCCATCAAAGGTGCTTTTTCAAGAGCAACTGGACTTTCTGGCTTTTCTTTGAAAAGACGTTTTGCTTCTCATCCAAACAACTTCTTCAGTTCTACTTCTTGGATGGGAAACGAAACATCTTCAAAGAAAAACCAGAAAGTCCAGTTGCCTCTTGAAAAAAAAAGCACCTTTGGGACAACCCTGACCTGGATGACTGAGAATTTCCATAGACACGTCCCTCCATCACTTCTTGCCTTGCCTTGAGGTGCTTTGGAGAATAGGTTGACCCCTCCCCTCCTCTCTGTGGCAGCCCCTCAAATATTGGGACCGGCTATCATGTCACTCCTAGTCCTTCTTTTCATTAAGGTAGGCATGCTCAGTTTCTGCAGTCGTTCTTCAGAGGTTCTTGTCTCCTGTTAAAAAAAATTGTGAAGGATGGTGGAATTTCAAGTGATAGTAATTGGTTGGTTGATTTCTATCAATTTAAACTCCAGACAACTCTGGACATTGCAGGGACCCCCTCCCCTCTTGCATTTGCAGGCTATTTACAGACCCATTCATGTTTTGTAGGTATTACTTAATTGTTGCTTCTTAACAGCAGAAGTGGTCAGGGAAAGTTTTCTGCCCCTTCACATGACCAAGAAAGCCAATGCAGGAAATGTACGGTAGTTATTTGCTAATTTTGTCTTTGGGGATTCTCTGAATTGCTACCTTTGCGGTTATTTTTGTAACTGCAAAAGCAACATCTGGGGTGCCTTACATGCTTATTTGTGGACATACAGTGGCAAAATATTTGTGTTGCCTGACACACATCTTCCCAGCTGAGATTTTAGCATTGGCTAATTCACTATTGGCAGCAGCTTTATAAGTAACGTAACTACTACAAATATTGCTGTATTTGTAGATGAGTACTGTTTTTGAAATGCTGTAGAAAGGAAGTGAGTTTTGATTTGATTGCATTTGTAAGAGAGGGGTAAGATTCAACTTGTTTTCTACCTCTTTCATAATCCCAGCTCGGGGCATTTAAGGTAGAGTGTTTGGGTTATTTCTTCTTGCAGAAAATTCTTATTGCTAAGAAATAACGCTGTCTTAATGACACATGATCAGTTGGATTACTTAGAATACTCTGCTTTCTAAATGATAACTTATAACATCTGAATGTTACCCAGTTCCCAGCAAAGCTGAGTGATGACAGATTGAAAACATTAAAACTAAGAAAAAAGTACAATAAAAAGCAAAAAGCAAAAAGAAAAATGGGAAGGGTGGCAAGATTCTTGAGACAGTCCTTTAAAATAAGTAGCATTTCCTGCTTCTCTTACTTTGTTTCAATATTGACCTTTTCTTTTTCAGATGGCATTTAACCTCTTGTGGCACAAGCGTAGCCAGCTCTGAATGCAGCGAGGAGCTCTTCTCTTCGGTCTCTGTGGGTGACCAGGATGATTGTTTCTCTCTCTTGGATGATCAGGAGTTAACCTCTTTTGACCTCTTCCCTGAGGGGAGTGTCTGTAGCGATGTCTCTTCCTCCATTAGCACGTACTGGGACTGGTCAGACAGTGAATTTGAATGGCAGGTAAAGAAATATATATATATATATGAGTTTGCAGTGGCTTGGGCAAAGGGGAGAAACTGTGCTGTCCAATGCTGCCAGAATTGCTAGAACAACCCTCAAAATGTTAGACCAGCATTTCCACTCATTGTTTCTTGTCTTGCCTTCTGGTGCTTTGGACCCCCAAATCTTCTTTGCTGCAGCCCCACAGATATTGGAAGGCTGCTGTCATGTCCCTCCTAGTCCTTCTTTTCCCTAAACATACTGAATTCCTGTAACTGCCCTTCGTATGTCCTTGTCTCATCACAAATGATTGTGGAAGTCCTTTGGAAGGATGGTGGGATCAGGTTTCTCGCCGTCACCCACTTTTAAGATGCGTGGACTTCAATTCCCAGCTGTGCTGGGTGGGGAATTCTGGGAATTGAAGTCCACATGTCTGAAAACTGCTGAAGGATGAGATACACTACCTTAGATATGGTTATTTAAAAAAAAAAAACACTGCTTCTGCAGCGGAATGTCTTTCATGTTGCTCTATTTAGGCTTGAGTCTGGATTTAATTTATTTATCAAGTGTTAATAATCTGTGTGCATTATTAAGCAGATATTCTGATTTTGTTCTATTTAAGCTGCCTGGCAGTGACATTGCAAGCGGGAGTGATGTGCTGTCTGACATCATTCCCAGCATCCCGAGCTCCCCTTGCCTGCTTCCAAAAAAGAAAAACAAACACCGGAATCTCGATGAACTTCCCTGGAGTGCCATGACCAACGATGAGCAGGTAAAATCCTTGGCAATTTGGAAGACCGGTGAGTCTTTTCCAAAATACGGTCCTGGGCTTGGGACTGGGACTGGGACTGGCGGGGTATGCAAAGGAGCCAGATCAAGTAATAAAGAAAGAAGAGGGTCTCTTACAGTACATTATGCTAGCAAGAGAGTCAGTTAGACTAGTTAATTAATTAATTAGACCCAAATCTGAAGGAATGCAGGTAGTCCTTGACCTATGACCACATTTGGGACTAGAATTTTTGTTGTGAAGCAAGGCAGTTGTTAAGTCAGTCACACCAGACTCGTTGCATTTCTTAAGCAAATCAGGCAGTCGTTAAACGAATCTTTCTTCTGCCATTGGCTTTGCTTGTCGGAAGTCAGATGGAAAGGTTTCAAAAGGCGTTCACACGATACTGCAGCCATCATAAATACATGCCAGTTGCCAAGCAGCCATTTGGCTTCTGTAAGCGATGCCTTTTAAGTATATAAGTCTACTGCTATTGCTATTTTGGCAACATTATATAATGTTAAATATTTGTTGGTTTTGTTTCCAGGTGGAATATATTGAGTATCTGAGTCGGAAAGTCAGTATGGAAATGGGTCTTCGGGAGCAGCTTGATATTATCAAAATTATTGATCCAACGGCTCAGATTTCACCCACAGACAATGAATTCATTATCGAACTGAACTGCCTCACAGATGAAAAGCTGAAACAGGTATGTGAAAGCAGCCTCTGGTCTTGCAAATGTCAAGCTCCCTTCTCACAGCCTGTCTGAGGTTGCTCTGCTGCATATATCTCTGTAAGTACTAACCATCCTGTTCCGTGGTCTCCGGCTTTATACTTGAACGAGTCCAAACAGCAAATGCCAGACTGGATTGAGTGTAAAGTTAATCAAAAGTAGTTAGTGTAATACAACCAAGATATAGAGACGGGAAGGCCTCGGGGAAAAAAATGGAAAAATTAGAGGGAAAAATCATTTTTGGGTTGCTGTTTTTTTCAAAGCTGTTTGGAAAAAACCCTATTCCCCCCCCCCTCCAATTTTCCACATTTTTCCAGGCCTTCCCATCTCTAGTTAAGAATCTATAAAGGATGATCTTTTTTAGCACAAAATAATAATAATACCCTTCCAACAGCAGTTTCGGAGGAAAATTATATGGTGTCCCATTCCTTTGGTGAATGAATTCCTGAAACAATAACTCCCATTTTGCTATGCTGCCTTTTTTTTTTTTTAAAGTGTGCATGGTTGCAGCTAATAACTCTCCACCTATTCAGATTTCTGGTCACACCAATACAATTTATTTACTGCAGTTTCCTGTCTGGCTGATTGAGATTCTCTTTTGGCTGAACGTGGTTTTGATTTGCTCTTCGTAAAATATGCTCTACTTTGACCGATATCAGCTTCATAAGTGCTACATTTTTGTTGTTGAGTTTTATGTGCTGCCTTTGAATTTGCTTTCTTTTTGAATTGGCCAATGATTATAATAAAGATTATTGTTATAATCACTGCTTAGGCCAAGAAGATTCTGTATTAATCTATAGCCCTGATACAGACAGCTGGTGTTTCTTTACTAGATCTGTGAGATTCCTGAAGCGGAACTTGGTACAAATGTACCCACATATAAAAATAGAAAAATCAACAGCTAGGGGTTGATTTTGAGTTCCAAAATTGAATGGTTGCACACAGAGATTTGTGAAAAGATCCTTTGCTGAGAGCCACGGTGGCACAGCGGATTGAAAGGCAGAATTGCAGGCTGATTCTACTGACTGCGAGGAGTTCGATTCTCACCAGCTCAAGGTTGACTCAGCCTTCCCATCCTTCCGAAGCGGATAAAATGAGGACTCAGATAATTGAGGGCAAGAGGCTGACTCTGTAAACCACTTAGAGATGTAAAGCACTGTGAAGCACTATATAAAAGTCTAAGTGCTATTGCTATTGCAGGATATTCTCTACTTTTAACCTTCATTTCAGTAACATATACAGCAGTGGTAGTCAACCTTGTCCCAACCGCCCACTAGTGGGCGTTCCAGCTTTCATGTTGGGCAGTAGGGATCACCATTACTGTGGAACCGGTGGGCGGTTAGAAAATTTTACTCCTAACAGAGATACAAAAGTGGGCGGTAGGTATAAAAAGGTTGACTACCCCTGATATACAGGGACAAAGGAAATCATTTTGATGTTGCTCTTAGTTATAACTATCACCAATCAGAACTTCACACTCTGAAATCATCCAAGGATCTCACAACACAAGGTTTTAAAGCATTTGGGATCCCCAAATATCATCGGACTCATAAAAGATGCCCTAGAGTTGCTAGTCAGGGCTGGAAGTGACCTTCTGATGGTGTGGAACACCTTTAAAAGACAGTTCTGCATAGAAATTGTTGCTGTAATAGTGGAATGGTGGTGGTGGTGGTCTATCGCAGTTCCTAACCCGTTGCCACTTACCTGTCCCTTTAGGTCAGAAATTACATTAAGGAGCACGGCCCTCGGCAGCGGTCTGCCAGGGAGACCTGGAAGCGGAGCAGCTACAGTGGGGGCAGTGCCAGCGGTGTGAGCGGCGTCAGCGCCAGCAGCAGCAGCGCCAGTATGGTCAGCTCGGCTAGCAGCAGCAGTTCAAGCATTGGGAACTCGGGTTCGAATTCCAGCGCCAACCTGAGTCGGGCTCATAGTGAGAATAATTTGTCGACAAGCGCTGCGGAACGCATTCGGGATTCAAAAGTAAAGCTCCCACTTTGCAGTCACTTAAGTAAACCCATTGTTGCTAGGAGGCATTTTTGCCCTACACTGGAAGGCACCGTAAATACAGGACAGTGGCTTGGTGCCTGAATTGTGGTCGTATGGGATCTGTGTGTGTGTGTGTGTGTCAGATGTTGGAACTTCGGAAACTGGCCACAAGTACCATTTGAGGGGTCCATCATAACTTTGAATGATCGGAAGCCAAAGTCAGAGAGATTCAGAATTCAATGTTTCTTTTCCTTTTCCTTACTTCTCTCTCCCCTTTCCCTTCCCCTCTCACTGCTCTTTTATTTACTTTTGTATTTCACATTTTACATTACCTTATAACCTTATAAAAATGTATTATGGATTAAAAAAATAACTTTGGTCATAAATCAAGGACTGATAGAGATATCTGTATCTTTTTAGAGTTGAGCCTAAAAAGTTGTCTATTCAAAATGGACTGTGATTTATATGTGTATGTGTGTCTGTCCGTCCATCTATCTATCTATCTCATATATACAGACACATATGTGAAGTCCTTAACTTCCAACAGTTCATTTAGTGATCATTCAAAGTTATGTCACTGAAAAATGTGACCGATGGCCGTTTTTCATAGTTACGACCTTTGCAGCCTCCCCGTGGTAATGTGATCAAAATTCAGATGCTTGGCAGCTGGCTCACATTTATGAAGTTGCACTGTTCCTGGAGTCACACGATTCCCTTTTGCTATCTTCTGGCAAGCAAAGTCAATGGGGAAACCAGATTCACTTAACAACCAGGTTACTAAGTTAACTGTTTACTGAACAAGACATACAAACACAAACACATACACACGTATTGAGAGCGGGCTTCAAGATTTCATTTTTTAAAATATGCCAGGGCGTTCACAGAAAAAAAAAAAGGGGGGGGGCAATAGAAAGCTCTCATCTGATCTTAAAAGTGAAAAACTGAGTGGGACTTCTCCCCCCCCCCCTCCTGTTTTGACAGAAACGCTCCAAGCAGCGGAAGCTTCAGCAGAAGGCTCTGCGCAAGAGGCAGCTGAAAGAGCAGCGTCAGGCGCGGAAGGAAAGGCTGAGCGGCTTGTTCCTGAACGAAGAGGTCTTGTCGTTAAAAGTGACCGAAGAGGACCACGAAGGAGACGTGGACGTCTTGATGTGAGATGGGAATGTCACGATGGGTGTTCTTTCTAAGCCTTAAGCTTCACTCTCTTGTTTACATACACTTGTACCAAAACGAGGATTGAATCGGGACTAGCTGCCCTCCTCCTCCTCCTCCTCCTCCTCCTCCTCCTCCTCCTCCCACCACTTAACCTGTGCTTGACTAGTTTGGATTGTTCGGCTTTTCTTCTTTGCAAAATCATAGGAAAATCAGGAAGATGTCCTTCAAAAAAATAACAATACGTAGGCTGGATTATTTTGCTTTCAGAGCAACCCGCTGGTTTTAATTTAATTTAATTTGGATTTGATTGTTAAAATTATGGAAAGAAAACAGTTGTTGTTGGTTTTTTTATTGGAAAACATTTCCTTCTGTCTTCCTGCGACGTAAGTCTTAACGGTTAAAGGAATATAGTCTGCAAAAACAAGAATACGCTTTTGCCAGGACTTTTCTTCTTCTTTGCCACTGCAGTTGTATCAAAGCCTAAAACGTAATAGCTTAGGTTTCCTGGAATTACCACTGTAATTTCATTTAATGTGGGGGTTTCAGAGCTGTGTGACTTAAAACTGTGTGTCAGGACCGTTCTGGTGATCCAGTTGGTGATTTTAAACCTGTGTTTTTCTCCCTGTTTTCCACTGCAAAGCAAGCAAGTATATTTTGGATTAGTCACAACGATCCTTTACACGTAGAGCTTGGTAAGGCAGTCATTTTATAGGTGATCTGGAGTTTGGTATCAAGCCGTGGAGAACAAATAAATGTCTATTGACAAATACATATTTCTTCCCTCCCCCCCCCCAAACACATGTATTTCTTCCTCTGTTCCAAATCCCCATAGTGTCTTGTGCCTTAAAATTAATTTGATTTCTTTTTTTCTTCTTCTTATTGCTTAATGTGGAAGTTTGGGGGCAAAAATGGCAAGAAGAAAGAAGATCAAAGTGCCCCAAAGTTTTTCAAAGCATAATTTAGCTCATCCTGCTTTTCTTTCTTGAAGAACCCCAAAGCGAGCCACCATTGTACATAAAAGAGAATTTTTTATATTGAAAAAAAACCCCACGCATTACAAATTCAGTTGAAGGGCTGCACTGCCCTTTAGTTAACATTGATCGCTAATATTGAAGAAGTGCCACGAGATGAAGAAACTGCAGAATATTGCAATGTTCTACGATGTTGCCTCAAAATAATTTAAGCTTCCATTATTTGTGCAGAAGAACTGAGATGTATTTTTTTTCTCTGTCCCAAATGCTATGGGGAGCGGTGGGGGGGAGGGCAGGGGGAATTAATACTTTGATTTTAGATGCACATGCTTCCAGAGTCAAGCTGTGTATTGCTTGCTTTCGGATGGAAACACCTTTCTCTGTTTTAAACTAACCATTTTGTTCTTTCATCTGACTTAAAAATCTAGGCGTGATTAGACAAAACTGTAGTTTGCCTGTAGTTTACTCATTCCAGCATTTTCAGATAATCTGTAATTAAGAAAAAGATTTATTCCAGGTATGCATGAAGCAGTAATCTTTGATGACTGAAACAGAATGTGAAGCTTTTCTGTTTTTCCCCCCTCCCCCTGTGGTTTATACAGGGGAACTATTTAAATTGTATTTCAACATTCTAGTTGATCCATATTAGGGTAATGTACGCAATATTGGATAGATGTCAAATATTTATAGATGTTTAAAATTCACTAGATTATTTCTACAAGCCAAATTCCTCTTCAATTTTTAATTTTCACTTCCGGATTGTAGTTTTGGAGCATAGTTACATTTAGTTATAATCATTGACTCTGCTCAAGAACAGGAAAATTATTCTAAAGTACTGTAGCCAAATCATACTCTGTGAGTACTAAGGCGGATTAAAATGTTGTTGTAGCCCAATACTCAGTGTTGTAACAAATGTTGAAGAAGTGTGACCCCCTCTGTATCTTCTAGCCCTTTATTTCTATAATTACCCCAAAGTTTCCAATTGCTTTAATCCTGCCCTCCCCAGCTAATTTGTCACCTGTCTGTTAAAATAATGATTGTTTACAGTGACTCAGTATTGATTCCTGGTTAACATCTGGTAAAGTAGTTTTAAAAATTCAAGACGATTTTGACTAAGCTGTGGTCTAAAGCCACATGTTTTTGTTTTTTTTCTTATTTTTTTATTTTACAAATTGAAAAGCAATGTTAGAATATAGAAAGGAGCTATTTTGTAGCCCATTGCCTGTTCTATTTATTGTAAGCTGTTTACAAGCTGCATAAATATTTAATAAAATAACTTAAGCAATTGAGAGAACAAGTAATCCACTTCTATTGCAAAACTTAGAAGGAGCACTGAAAATCTGATTCTTTTTTTTAAAAAAAATGGCTGTTCTGTTAGCTGAATGTAACTATGAAAAACCTGTTTACATTTTGTGTCTGTCTGTGCATTCTTGTTTCCTCACCCACTACAAATGTTCCAATAAGCCAAGTATTTGACTTTAAACAAAGGAGAAAAGTTCGTATTAAAAAAAAGATTGTCTAGAAGCTGTTTGGTAGTTTCCTAACAGCTGAGATATTTTCTTGATCTAGAGTAAAGACGTTACTCCTTTCCATTTTGTTTGTTTTATTTTTCTACATGGTGTTGAAACAAAAAGAGTTTCTAGAGACAGATTATCTACATCAAATTGTATATATACACGACTGTAAAGTCCTTTTCAAGGATCCTGTATCATAGCTGTAGAGAATCTTCTAGAACGTTAGCCAAATGTCTTAATTCTAAAAGAAACACTCATAGGTTTGTGCCCTTATCTCCACTTGAACTATCCCCACCTCATCCCTCTGGCTCACTTCAGCAATAGTTAACTTGTCGGTCCTTTGGAAGGTTAGTAACCCATTTTTGGTGATCCAACAGACCACAGTGTTTGTCATGGCATTCTCTGTTCTTTTGGTACATTGGCTTTTAGGATGCAGTTGCTGGAGGGAATCGGAGGTCAGTGTTTCTGAGGTTGCTCTTGAGGTCTTGTGGGAAATTGGGGTGGTTTATATGGTGATTTGGTCAATCCATTCAAAAGCGATTGTTCGTAAATCAGGTCGAGATCACGAGCTTCTTACTTGTGAAGGCAGAGAGCAGCGCTTGTGGCCTCAAACGTGCTGTTTATAACCTGGTTGAGAGACAATAGTGTGTAAAATGGATGAAAAGAAATGTGAGCTTCATAACCAAAGTAAAGAGAGCGTTTTTAAACTTTGGCGAGGATGCTTCAGATGGAGAGCTATCTGTCTGTCTGTCTATCTCTGAACTGTTTCCTAATTTTCTGCCACAATGTATATTGAAACGGACTTGTATATACAATTTTTCATTGTACATTCTGTATCTACTTAACTGCAGTGTTTGTAGAATCGATTCCTTTTTCGTTCTTGATGTTATGAAAAATTTAACTGCGAAGTATAAAATACTGAACATCGTGATTTGTTTTCTCCCCCTCTTTAGCTCTGAATTGTATTTAAAAATAATCGTCTTGGTTGACATTAAAGACAAGATACGCTGATGCAAAATAGCATGTGCCATGTTGTATCTGGAAAGGTGTAGCTGGGAATTTTACCCAATATTTGGGGGATATGAAACATCACGCTCATGTTTTTTGGCCTCTTTCTTCCCTTCTCTTTTAAGTTAAACCTACTCTAGGTTTCCCACACAATAGCTTGTGCATGGTTCCACATCTGAATGGTAAGAAATCAAATTCCTTGCAATTATTTTATCCTAGAGAAATTCTAGAAACGGCCAAAAATAGGAATATACATTCCTGATTCCAGATAGAATCTTACGGAGTTTGAAGTCTAAAACAGAGGCTGCAGGGCAGCAGAACATAAGCATAGTGGACAAATTCTACCAAAGACAGATAAGTTTATAACTACAAAATTTAGGAGTTTGGAGATTTACATTTAAGAAGGGTAAAATAGCTCCTTATTCACATTCAGAAAAGCCATTCGGTTTATCATAATCTTTTAACGTCCTCATAATCCCTTGTGGGGTGGAGTCTGGGCAACTGAATGGAACCAGCAGAGTGTTTAATGGCCGGATGCCCTTCCTGTTGCCAATGTGGAGTGTTGTTGTTCAGCAGATACATTCTCATTGTGACCAGAGAAAGAAATACCTGCCTCTACCTAGGATCGAACTCTCAGCTTTCTGATTGTGAGGCAAGAGCTCCACCTCTAGAACATCACACCACTCCAAAAGCCATTCTGTATGTAACAGAAAGAAATAACTTTTCTTTTAAGGGCAGTCTTTACCTGGCTGAAGCCATTTTATTAATCCTTTGGAGGATAAGGTTCGAAGCCATGTGCGAAGGGAGTAACCTTCACTTGGACACTGGGAGACAGTCTGTGAAGTCCCATCTCATCTGGAGATTTTGCCCTTACCTCTGTCAAGAATGCTGCGGCAGCATCTTGCATTTCTGATCTCGGACATTAAAATTCTTATCTCCTTGTCCACCCTTGTTCACCCTTGTTAATAGGGTTGCTCGGATAGAGTATAAAAGCCCGGCTAATCCAGAGTTGTTGGGCAGAATGACTACAGTAGTAAATCTCTCCCAGATTACTTTGCTTGAAGCTGTTCATCGCTCCCACAAGAGGGAGCAGCGTTTTCATACTTACCTGCTTTTGCAAACACCCCAAAGCAGCAGACAACTTCTTTCAACGAGTAATATTTTTACAAGCTAAGCACAAAAGAATTATTTAGGAGATCCACTTATATTTCCAAAGGACCAGAAGGCAGATAACGGATTGAAACTAATCAAGGAGAGAAGCAACCTAGAACTAAGGAGGAAATCCCTGACAGTGAGAACAATTAACCAGTGTTTGGGTGCTCCATCACTAGATGTTTTCAAGAAAAAATTGGACAGCCATTCCTCCAGAAATGGTATGGGGTCCTCCTACTTGTGCAATGGGTTGGACTGGAAGACCTACAAGTTTCCAGTTCTGTTGTTGGTTATCTGTTCAATCTATATCTTGCCTTTCCTCTTTAAGTCCTTCAAATGATTATTTGATCAATTGTTGCGGTGGCTCAGTGGCTCAGACGCTGAGCTTGTCTATTAGAAAGGTCGGCAGTTTAGCGGTTTGAATCCCTAGTGCCACGTAACGGAATGAGCTCCCGTTACTCGTCCCAGCTTCTGCTAAGTAGCAGTTTGAAAGCATGTAAAAATGCAAGTAGAAAAATAGGGACCACCTTTGGCGCGAAGGTTAGGGTTAGCGTCTCGTGCGCCTTCAGCGTTTAATCATGCCAGCCACATGACCACGGAGACATCTTCAGACAGCGCTGGCTCTTCAGCTTTTAAACGGAGATGAGCACTGCTCCCTAGAGTCGGGAACGACTAGCACATGTATGTGATGGGAATCTTTACTTTTATCTTTGATATATTAATTTTTAACAATTGTATTTTTAAAATTTTATATGTTTTTACTTTTGTTGTGAGCCGCCCAGAGTCCCAAGGGAGTGGGCGGCATACAAATTTATTAAAGTTGAAAGTTGAATGGGAGGTGTTAAGATGCATGGAAAAAGTGGATAATTGTTTGAGGGAACCCCTAGCTAAGTTTTGCCTCTTAAGCAAGTACATTTCTTTTTGTGCAGAATTAAACACTAAAAACGGCCTTAGATAAAACTGGCTCTACCAATATGGTCACTCCCAGTGGGTCTTCCAAACTCTACATGCTAAAAGAGATTTTTCCCCCATTATGTACCAACCAACCTTTTGATTTGTTTTGGAATCGGGTTGCCAAGACACGTTATCTTAAGTTGAAAGAAACTCATGTTTACTTATTCTTACATCCTTAAATCTGTATAGAAGTTTGTATGCTGCCTCTGTTTTGGCTACAATACATCTGTCTCTGTCTCTGTCTCTCTGTGTCTCTGTCTCTCCCTCTCTCTCTGTCTCTCTCTTCTCTCTCTCTCTCTCTGATGAAATTGAAAGCGAAGCCCAGAATCTAGAAAGTAGTGATTTATTACATGTTCTTACATTTTCACGCTTGGCTGTCACCAAGGTAGATCTGCCAAAAGAGTTGACAGAGTTGTTTAAAACCAGCAGGCAGAATAGTCAATTCTATGGCCTTAAAAATAAATGTATCTATTGACTGATAAAAAGTATTTGCAGACCGATAAAACAAGTAATTAACGGAGCCGAACAGGTTCTAAGGGCCTGTGTTAAAATTCAGAGAGATCTCCCATCTGCTTGCCGATTGCCACTAATGCAATTTATATAAGGCTCAATTTCATCTTTGTATTTGCTGAACAAGCTATCGGATACACGATATGCCAATATATGTATGTATGAGCGGGTCATCACCTGAGCTTAATTGCACACAAATTTCCAGCAGAGTTAGTATAAACGCAATTAGCCTATAAACGGTGTATCTGTTCTACCCAAAGAGGTGGATCGTCTCTTGATAGGGCTTTAGTGACATCGATTTCTGATTAATCATTTTACTTAATGACTCATCTGTAATCAAAGTGCAGTGAAAAACATTGTGTTTGTCTACCGGGCATCAGTTCACTTTGCCTTTGTTTGAAGTTGGATAGCAAATTTATTACAAGTCTACAAAGGGAGGAAGCGGTTGTGAGTATTTGTTTAGTGACCAGAGTTACAATAGCACTGAAAAATGTGACATGACCGTTTTTCAGGCTTATGACCATTGCAGCATCCCCATGGTTACGTGATCAAAAATTCAGGTGCTTGGCAACTGGTTCATATTTATGACGGTTGTAGTGTCCTGGAGTGTGTGTGTGTGTGTGTGTGTGTGTGTGTGTGTGTGTGTGAAGTGATCCCATTTTGTGACCTTCTGACAAGCAACTTCAATGGGCAAGTCATGTTCACTTAACAGCCGTGTTGCTAACTTAGTAAATGCAGTGATTCGCTTAACAACGGTAGCAAGAAAAGTCTATAAAATTGGGGAAAAATTCACTTAACAAATGTTTCAATATAAACAGGGCTCTGGTCATAACTCAAGGACTACTTGCATTAGAACCGATCCAAGAGGTATTTTTTTAAAAAAATTAGCTCTTGTCAGCAATAATCCAATAGAGAACAGTTTAAAAATCAACCTACATCCCTTTCACCATCTTTTCTACAATTCTTAAGACAACTGCTTAATCGTTTTCCCAATAATTAATTTTTAGGATATCAGTCTCTTTTTTTCAAAGAACAAGAAAATCTTTGGATCCAATATAAAAACATTTTTATAGGAGCAAATTTCTGACAGTTTCCATCTCTTCTCACTTTCATCTAATCTTTCCTCCCCTCTAGTGTTTGTCGAAATTGCTGTGGATCCTAAAAGATAATCTCTTTAACAATTCAAAATAATGTATGACTTTGCAGTTGCTAAGAGCAACATATATATAGCGGATATGATTGAAGCAATTTGGAAGACAATTTAAATTTCTTCAAGTACTGATGCTGTTTGTTTCATGTCTCTCTCTCTCTTGTCTAGTTTGGTCTAGCATGAGTTCACCTTCACACCAAGAGGTGAAAGGCAAAAGGATTTAACATTTATGTTTGCCTTTCCATAAATGGAAGGTTTTCAAGGAGCAGAGAATTGACAAATCCATCAAGATAGTTTATTTAAGTTTGGAAACATATTCCTAATAAACAGAGGCCATTCTGATATATATCATAATGCTTCCTTGGAATGAAAAATACGGTATTCATTACATTTAGATGGCCTCCATAAAATCCATAAACATGATGAGAAGATGAGAATCGTAATCCTCGATTTGCGACTACAAATGGAGTCCAAAATTCCTGTTCCTAAGTGAGACATTTGTTAAGTGGATTTTGTCCCATTTTACGACCTTTGCCATACTTGTTAAGTGAATCACCACAATTATTAAATTAGACAGCTGTCCTAAAGGTGCTTTTTTTTTTTTCAAGAGGCAATTGGAAGTTCTGGTTTTTCTTTGAAGAGGTTTCACTGCTCATCCAAGAAGCTTCTTCAGCTTCTCTCAGAAGCTTCTGCTCTCATAACAGAAGAAGCTTCTTGATGAGAAGTGAAACCTCTCCAAAGAGAAACCAGAAAGTCCAGTTCCTCTTGAAAAAAAAATCACCTTTGGGACAACCATGACTGGATGACTGAGAATCTCCATAGACATTTAGTAAGACGGTTGTTAAGTAAATTTGGCTTCTGACTTTATCAGAAGGTCTCGAAGGAACACATGACCCTGGGACATAACAACCGTCATAAATATGAATCAGTTGCCAAGTGTCTGAATTTTGATCATGTGACTATGGGGATATTGCAACAGTTGTGTAAAAACCTGTCATAAATCATGCTTTTCAGTGCCATAACTTCGAATGGTCACTAAATAAGCTGTTGTAAGTTGTGGTCTACCCCCTCCTCCTCCTCCTCCTCATCTTTTAATGACCCCATAATCCCTTGCGGGGTGGAGTCTGGGCAATTGAATGGAGGTGAGTGTTTACTGGCCAGATGCCCTTCCCTGTCGCCAATGCAGAGGTTTTTTTCCCAGCAGATATATTCTCATGGTGCCCAGAGAAAGACGTATCTGACTCTTCCCTAGGATTGAACTCACACCTCCTTGATTGTGAGGCCACTGCACCAGTCAAAGTCGTGATCTACCTGTTTTAGTTAAATTAACTTAGATCCGATGGGTCATCTGGGCATTAGAGCTTCAGTAACACGGATGGCCGGGATGAAGGTACGATCAAAGAAAATTTGGTTCCCAACCTCTGATGGGAAGATTTTACTTCTGAATTTTCTTGAGAGGAAAGATCTGGTGACATTCGAAAGACCATTTTATTACCGCTTGAAGCTTCATGGGCATCATCAAAAGCACCGAGTAGAGCAGAACTAATCGATGCAAGCTTAATATTTGTTTCTGCTATGGGAAAAACGGGTCCCGGGGAAGTGAAGACAGCTGGAGCCTGTTCCCAGTGTGCGCATGTGCAGAGCTGCCAGGAGAAGGGAACAGCTAAGGAACAAGGACCGACTCAGGAGTAAAGGCACAGGTGGACGGTGAATGGCCCCTCCCATAGGGAATAAAGAGGAGCGAAAGGGGAGGGGAGTTTGCCGGAGACAATTAGTTTAATTCATTAGGGTGAAGATCTGTGCCTGGCTTCTTGCCAAGTATCACCTGCTGCAGAGTGGCGTTTGGAAAATATCAGCCTGGCAACTCTCCAAGCCTGATAAAGGTCTGTAGCTGTGAAATCTCATGGAAGACTGTTGGCCGGGACTTTTGCTGGAGAGGAATTCCCTTTAACTCAGTGGTGGGTTGCAGGCGGTACGCCCCGATTTGGGCATACTGGAGCCTGCCCGGAGCACCAGATACCGTTCCGGTACGGTGCTCCGGAAAGCCCATCCGCCTGCCTGAGCTCCTTACCTGTCTTTTAAGGCTTCTGCGCACGTGCATGGTGCATACAGCACCTGTGCAACGCTCCGCAGAGCAGCTGGAGCATCTCAGAGGCACTAAGATGCGAGTTGCGCGCGTCCATGTGGATGCCGCTGGGCCCATTCCAACCGTACCGGTATCCGAAACCCACCACTGCTTTAACTTAAATAAAAGAGGTTTTATCAGGACGAGGAGTTGGCTTCATGATCTTGGGAGGCCTAGGCCAGAACCCCTCTTTTTTGGACCAACCTGCTTTTCAACCTGTCCTTGGATCTGTCTAGCAGCCAGATTCGAATTCAGGTTTGGAAATCAGAAGGAACTTTCTGTTTTGTCTTCGGCACCCAAGCTCTCCTTCTGCATCCTCCAACTCAGAACGTAGGGCATAGAGTAACAGATTGAAAGGCACCTTGGAGTCTTCTAGTCCGATCCCCTTCTTGAGCAGGAGACCCCTATACCATTCAAACCCTCCATCACTGGAGATTTTCACGAAACTGAAACGATCTAGATTGTCTTCCCTCAAAAACCTGCAGTGATGGAGCACCCACAACTTCAGGAAACAAGAACGTCTGGAGGCCTTTTTCCCCCCCCCCTAGGACTTCTTTTGATTGCCTCTTCCATTTCCACACGGAGTTGCTATGTACTACGGCTGAACTACTGTTTGAAGAATGCAAAGCCGAAACCCCCACTGGCACTGAAATGAGTCGCATGGCCTATTTTAAACTCCAGCCTTTGTTTTTCGTTCAAAAGATGAGCGACTTTCATCATGGCCACTTTAATGAAACATAGTCCGTGTCCCCCCTCCCCCAAAGACAAATTGCTAAAATTCAGGAGGGGGCTGGTAGTGGATACAAAGAGCTGCTGAACCAAAATTGATAGGGCTTTGCTTTAAAGCCACCTATTATTGACTCTAAACAGAATAAATCCGTCAATAGTAATCGAGTTCCATTTAAATTACTTACAGCAAATGCAACTCTACAGCGTTGGCGAAGCCCTCACCCTTGTCCCTTCGAGCCCCTTTTGCAGGGACAAAGGCAAATTACGTCACTAGAAAAGAGGTAATTCAAGGATTGGGGCTTTAAATGTTTGCTTTTATGCAGGATATTAGGAGCCCAAATTCCATTTTCATCCAAGCAAAGGCACACAACTCTTACATTGTACTGTGCATAAAAAGATAACTAACATCCTGAGAAGTGAGAGGCTTAAGAATGCTTTCAGTTTACAAGGGTTTGTTGACAAGAGTGTAGCACAAACAATATATAAATTAAGAACTAAATCAAATATGTAGAGAGGTGTATTGATGTTCAACGTACTCACGCTAAGCTTTGTAACATCTTAAAGTCACTAATTTAATTGCCTGTGACTTATGGGCATTAGGGATGTGGTGGTTCAGTGGTTAAGATGCCGAGCTTGTCGATCAGAAAGATCAGCAGTTTGGCGGTTTGAACCCCTAGTGAATTCCCAGACACTATGATGAATGTTGTGTACAGATACTGTCTCACTGTTGGGGATCCAGACTGGAGCAGTCTCCTCGGGGTAAAAGTAAAGGTTCCCCTCGCACATATGTGCTAATTGTTCCCGACTCTAGGGGAAATGGTGCTCATCTCCGTTTCAAAGAGCCAGCGCTGTCCAAAGACGTCTCTGTGATCATGTGGCCGGCATGACTAAATAATAGGAATTGCCAATCACCCAGCAAGAGTCAACCAAGCCTGGGACTCAAAAGACAACCTACAAAGTTACCCCTGCATGGGAGTCTGACAACCAATCAGAACACAAGCTCAAATTCAAAGCCCAACAAAGGGTATAAACACCTTTATCACCCGTGTGCCCTTTTTGCCCAGGACCTCAAATCATGTTATTCACCATTAAACCATCTTTCTAAGCAGCCTCCATGTTTCCAGTTCCAGTTGGAACTGAACCCAGATGGACGTTTCTTCCAACAATATTTTTTATCTCGTCAAGATGCCCTATCTTTCTTTAAAAAAAATCTACTCCGAACCCTGTACACCCTTGAAAACTTTTGTTGCCTTCCAAATAAGCTCGAAGAGCTAATGTAATCTTTTTTTTTTTTGTACGGTGAAAATGGCTAGGGGAAAAAAAACATCAAAAGGTTTGAATAACAGGGAGCCCTGGGTTTTGTAATGCCTGCCTCTTGAATTTCCATTTTGTGATTCTACTTAAAAGAGCAATATTCTCACGCCCCATTTCCTTGCCAGCTCCTTCTATTTCCCCGGACCCTTTCAGGCCTGACAGAATTATCTCCCCGTAAATTATTCCTAACTCCATTACGGAATGCTAAATGGCTGTACCTGAGTCGGGGCGGAAAGATAAGACGGCCAATCTGTTTGGCATTGTCATCTAGGTGACAAGGTTAGGCCCGTCGGATCTGGGCAGGATGCTAAACACACAGAATGCATTAGATCTGCAAACAGGGAGAAAAAGTTTACTTTGATTATGTACTAAATGTCCCGGATAGGTTTGGTTTCTCTTGTCAAGTTTGACAGCTCTCCCGACGGATAATGGGTTGCCTTTTTTTTTCATGGATGATTGGAGGCTAATTTTTTTTGGTGTAATAAAAGGGCGAGGAGTGGAAAGTGACTTCCAAAGTAGTCTTGCGTTCCTTCTCCCCCCGCCCCCCCCCTGCCCCAAAGGGAAATCGCTCGTGAAATTATTTTAACATTTGTTTGGTTTGTTGCATTTTTATTTCCTTCGCCTACCCACTTAAAGCCTCTTCTCTGCTCACGTTTTGATTATGTGTGTTCCGGCAATCTTCTGGCGCATTTGTAGTTTTGGGGGAATGATCTTCCTGTGTTAAAATGATTGTTTTAAAGAATGAATAGTCCCCGTCTGGCTTGTAGGTGGCTTTGAGCAGCTCATCTGGGAGACCTCCTTCTTCCTTTCCTTTCCTTTCCTTTCCTGTCCTGTCCTTTCCTCTTCATCTATTATTTCCTTCCCTTTTCTTTCCCCCACCTCCCTTGCTCTCTCTCTCCCTCCCTGCCCTTCATCTCCCCTTCTCCTTCTCTTCCTCCTCTCTAGAAACACCCTGCATTGGACTGAGAAGCCAAGCAGGGTGAGTTTTCTGGATGTGCTTGCTTAGCTAATTCACACTTTCCCCCAATTCATGCCGTGTTTCCTTTTTCTATCTATCCTTTGTTTATTTGTCAGTTTACTCTGACTTCTGCAAAGTCAGAAGTAATGCCGCCATTTCTTCTTCCATTTCACATTAACCCTGTGATTTTGGTCAGCGCTAAAATGAGACTGCAGATAAGGTGTTGTCTAGATCAGCTTCTGTGAAACCAGAAAACTGAAATTATGTGGGTTAATTGGACGTGAAAGTCAACTTTTGTCAAAAGCCTCTGGCTGCAACTGGACGCTTGCAAAACGCAATATATTCTTTTCTTCATTTTACCAGTAGGCCCTTGTTTGAACCAGACGAGACTATAATTCCAGCTGTCTTGCAGACTTCTGCGTTGGTTCACGATAACGTATCTGGGCGGTTGATTTCCAAGTCTGTAAAGTTATGCACAAATGTGATTTCCCTGTCTTCCTTCTTCTGTATCAATGCATCAAGTAGTCTTGGTCCTGGTACTTTGCTGAAATCACTTCCTTTTTCAAAAACATTTAAGGGGTCTTCTCCTGGCATTCTGTTTTTCTGCTACAAAGAATTTAGTGTTTAATCCATTGCTACATAACTTTGTAATTTCACTCCCCCTTAGCTTTATTCCCTTCTTTTATTCTGGTTTCTTGGCTATAGCAAGAGAGGAAGGACCAGATAAAACTATTTCTTCCTCTCCCTTCAAATATTTTGAGAGCCGGATCGCAAACAGATACGCTGAATATCAACAGAAGAGAACCTTCTCAGGGTTGCTCAGAGTTGAACTGTGGGGTCCTTGGGCCTCTCTGTGCCCGGTTGTTTTCTTGCAGGTGTTTCATGATCCATCTAGGTAACATCATCAGGGCTAGAAGGAGTTTGCATGTCAACAGAGAGCAAAGCCCCACTCCCTTCTAGCCCAGCACTGGAAACACTGGTGCAGGTGGATGGATGGATGAGAAACACTGATTGAGATAGATAAATGGATGGATGGATGGATGGATGGATGGATGCAGTGGTAGGATTCAGCCAGTTCGCACCACTTCGGAAGAACCAGTTATTAACTTTCTGAGAAGTTTGAGGAACTGGTTGTTGGAAGAAATCATTAGGGCAGAGAACCAGTTATTAAATTATTTGAATCCCACCACTGAATGGATGGATGGATGGATGGATGGACGGACAATTGAGAAACATTGGTGTAGAGCAGCAGTTCTAAACCTGTGGGTTGGGACCCCTTTGGGGGTCGAACGTCCCTTTCACAGGGGTCACCTAAGACCATTGGAAAACATATATTTTTGACAAAATATGGAAAACATAAAATAATTTATGGCTGGGGGTCACCACAACATGAGGAACTGTATTAAAGGGTCACGGCATTAGGAAGGTTGAGACCCACTGGGGTAGAGATATAAATGGATGGATGGATGAATAGATGGTTGGATGAATAGTTGAGAAACATGGGTATAAATACATAATTCATTTGTTTTTGGAGCTCACCTCTTGTATGGAGTCTTGACCTAAGGAAAATACACCAGATTTCTTTGGTTGTGCTGGATCAATGGCTTTTTAATCTTACCAACGCAACCCTCCCAAGTTCTGAAGCCCCATCACTTCCTTAAAGTGTTGCTCTGTTCCAAATAGACCTGCCACATTCGACACTGATGGGTTGAACGAACCTTTGGCTGTTTTTTTGGCGAATGCCACGTTAACTCAGCCCTCAATTCAGGGCCTTTGCAGAGGTTTCTGGCTGGGGTGCTTAACCTCTACTCTTCCCCTTCCCCTTCTCCAAATCCTTGGCAGCTTTGCTCCATGGACGGCCAAGGCAGGTGCGCCTTTTTCGTTCACAAGAGAAAATCTTTTATCTCCATCTGTATCAAAAGCTTAGAGCTCCTTTTCCAATTACTCTGTTAATTGTTTAAGAAATTGCCGGAGTAAAAAAAGGAAAAAGGACAAGTCTCTAATCTTTTTTTTTCTTTTTTAAGGACTTAAAAAAGAATCAGGGCCAGAAACTTCCTAAATTAATTTTCTTCATGAATACTTTTTTCTGAATGCAGATTTGTGAGTCAGGGGGCGACTTTTGTCTGTCTTCCAAGCACCTGGCTTGCTATTTGCACATTTCTCTCTTCTTTCCACCCCCTCCCTTCTCGCCACACAGTTCTTCCATCAATTGTGCTCAGAACAAGCCTATTTTGGAGGAAAAAAACACAAGATTGGGACAGGATTTGGTATTTATTCATTTCAGAATAGAAGAACTTGGCTGGGCAAACCATTGGGTGAACCAATTCCCTCGTAGTTGCTACAAGCCACATCTTGTCTCTACAGATCTTAAAACTATGAACAATGAAGAAAACAGGGTGCAATAAAGAGGAATATTAGTATATTATTACGGTGATCATGTTCCTAACTCAATCTAAGATGCCAGAGCTTCCAAAATGGAGCCGTGATTCTCGCCATTGCATTACTTGCAAGAGAGCTGTAATATCGGAATTGCCTTGGTGAGAGGCATCTTTAATTTTGAGTTTTCCTAAGTCTTAAATTAAAAAAAAAATCTGTACATATAAAAGCCAAATACCACTCACTCATCCTAAAAGCTCAATAACTGTAAAGCCCACAAACTTGAATTTGGCATATATGTTTCTCTTGGTTTCTAGGTGCTCACTAAG
The DNA here is from genome assembly GCF_051295495.1 of Thamnophis sirtalis. NCBI lineage: Eukaryota > Metazoa > Chordata > Lepidosauria > Squamata > Natricidae > Thamnophis > Thamnophis sirtalis. The sequence goes on along the minus strand of NW_028261393.1, from coordinate 59,210,058 downwards.
AATTTTTTTTGAAAATGACCATCAGATCATCAGTATTTATATTAACACACATCAATGCTAAAGAGTTAGACGTTCTACTTCCCCTCCCCACCTGAAAGGAACTCTGTTCCAACTGCCAGTTGCCTTATATTAACACACCCTGATGTTAAGGAGTTACACATTCTACATTAATTTTCAAGCTTTAAGTGTCAGTGTATCAAGCCCGACCATAACTACTGATTAATTTACAAGCTTTAAGTGTCAGTGTATCAAGCCCCATTACAGAGTTTCGTAGCAAAGCACGGGTATCCAGCTAGTATATTATAAAAAGATGCAACAGCTGGGAGAAATGGATGCTCTGGGTTACCTCACCCATGAATGAAATCATAATTGTTCAAGATCAGTTGCCCATTTCAAGTTAACCGTTGATTTTACAAAAGGGCTGATTAGTTCTCCCAAGTTTTTCATAGGAAGCATATTAATTTTTGTGATTCTGATTACCATTTCTCCAAACACAATTGGTTTGCGCTATTCTATAGGAACTGAATTATTTAACAGAGGAATATTTTTTATTAATGCCCAGAACGATGTAGTTTACAAAAGAAACCTGACGTATTCATGAAAGGTTTTTGTGTGTGTTAAGGCCTTGAAAAGAGAGCAATTCTGGCACTGACTTTCTCCCTCCCTCATTTTGCAAATGTACTTCTTAAGAAGCTTAACGGAAAAGTACATTTTTCAGTCTGCCATTTGCAGGAAGAAGTGCCTTGGGAATTTGGTTTAGGACATATTTAAGTTAGGAAAGTTACAACGGTAAGATATGATTTGGCTCTAAAGCAGAGGGGTTCTTGTGGGACTCTTTGAGTCAGTTCTGACTCCTGGAAATTACGTCAACGGATCCCTGCCATTGTCTCTCTCCTAGGGCTGAGAGGCTGTGACTGGCTGAAAGTCACTCAGCTAGTTTCACCCCTACAAAGGACTATTGTTCAAGTTTCCTGGTTTCTAGCAGCCTTAGATACAGATTAACAGAGGTCGAAGGGACCTTATAGGTCATCTAGTCCAACCCCCCACCCAAGCAGGAGACCCTTCACCATTTCTAACAGATGGCAGTCCACTCTTTTCTTGAAAGCTTCCAGTGATGAAGCTCCTACAACTTACGAAGGCAACTTCTGTTCCATGGGTTGATTGTTCTTACGGTCAGAAAATTTCTCCTTATTTCAGGGTTGAATCTCTTCTTGATCAGTTTCCATCCGTTATTCCTTGTCTGGCCTTTGGGTGCTTTGGAAAATAGCTTGACCTCCCCCCCCCCCACTCTTCTCTGTGGCAGCCCCTCAGATATTGTAAGACTGCTGTCCTATCTCCCCTGGTCCTTCCCTTCACTAGACCAGCCATGCTCAGTTCCTTCAACCATTCACCATACGTTTTCATCTCCAGTCCTCTAATCATCCTGGTTGCTCTTCTCTGCACTCTTTCTAGAGTCTCAGCATCTTTATTTACCATAGCAATCTGGTCCTTACAAAAGCTAAGCTAAATCGTCTTTTTTAAGCCGATGGACGCACCTAGAAAGTTTGAGACTGGGCTGTGGGTTGAGAGAGGCAGGACTGCTTCCAAAGGAAATTATTTGCAGGCAGGTTGGCTGCCCAAACAGACACACACATCACACTACGCTGGTTTGTTTTATCACAGTTTATTAAAGAACCTATCAGCTCAGTTCACCCAGTAATTTAAGTCATACCCCAGTTTACAGGTCTCGATGGTTAGGTAGTTAACAGAGAGTCCTCAACTTACGGCCACAATTGAGCCCAACATTTCTGTTATCAAGCAAGGCGTTTGTGAAGTGAGCTTTACCCCATTTTATAACTTTTCTTGCCACAGTTGTTAAGTGAATCACCGCAATTGATTAATGACTGACCTGGTTGTTAAGTGAATTTTTTAAGAATCACAAAGATACAAGTATTCCTTGAACATACGACCACAATTGAGCCCAAAATCTCTGTTGTTAAGTGAGACCTTTGCTAAGTTTATTTTGGCCCCATTTTACGACTTTGCTGGACACGATTGAGAAGTGAATCACTGCGGGCGTTAAGTTAGTAACACGGTTAAGTGAACCTGGCTTCCCCATTGACTTTGCTTTCAGAAGAACGACAAAGGGGACCACGTGACCTTGGGACACCGCAGTGGTTCTAAGTACGAGCCAGTGGCCAAGCATCTGAATTTCGATCACAAGGACCATGAGACTGCTGCAACGGTCGTAACTCTGAAAAATGGCGGTAAGTCACTTTTTTCAGTGCCCTTGTTAACTTTGAATGTACAGATCTGCATTACTATTGGATTAATTTGTTCAAATTAAATCATCTCCTTTTATTCATCTGATTGCATCCGACCTGTTTTGAATTCAAACTAGCATTATACAGTTGCCTATTACATCCTAAAGCCAAGCATAGAGGTAAAGGTGAAGGTTCCCCTTGCACACATGTGCTAGTCGTTCCCGACTCTGTTTCAAAACCGACAAGCCAGCGCTGTCTGAAGGCGTCTCCGTCGTCATGTGGCCGGCATGACTCAATGCAGAAGGCGCACGGAACGCTGTTACCTTCCCACCAAAGGGGGTTCCTGTTTTTCTACTTGCATTTTTTACATGCTTTCGAACTGCCAGGTTGGCAGAAGCTGGGAGAAGTAATGGGAGCTCACTCTGTTACACGGCACTATGGATTCGAACCGCCAAACCACTGACCTTTGTCATCGACAAGCTCAGCGTCTTAGCCACTGAGCCACCATGTCCCTATAAAAGCCAAACATCTTTAATCATCAAACATAACCTTTTCTTTTAATTGCAAGATCTAAAATGCAGCCTATTTTACCTGCATCCTGCACCAAAGGCTCCACACGTCACACTTATCAAGAATGTTGAGTGTTGAATGAAAGTTGTGTTTTTACTGTTTATTTTATTCACATATTGTTTATGTCTCTGTATTGCACCCCCCTTTTCCTATGAATGTAAGCCGCCCTGAGTCCCCTCAGGGAAAAGGGCGGCCTATAAATCCCAAATAAATGAAATGAAATGAATAGTTTTTCTGCTACCATGAAAGCATTTCATACTTAGGCTGAAGAACAGAACGCCTGTTTCAAGTCAGATGCTAAATAATTTGGGGCGTTTGACTCTGAGAAAATAAAGACGGTAGCCAAGGGATTAGGCAATGTTATTTTGAGCTCATTTGAGCTAATTGTTTAAATCACTACAGCCAGAATAAAAATGTTGTGTCGCAGTTCCGTTCCTTTCCCCAGAATTCCTCAACTTTAGCCATACATTCTCCTTGGCACAGTACAGTAATATTGGTCGATGCTCCTTGCTTTATAAAATAGGAATTTGTTGAAGCATATGTTCCATTCATGATGGGTTCAGAGTGGTATCACTGGTTTCCCAAAAGAAACAGAGTTGCACTTTACAGATTAACAGAGTTGGTCATCTAGTCCAACCCCCTCCTGCCCAAGCAGGAGACCCTACACCCTTTCTGACTGATGGCAGTACAGTCTCTCCTTGAAAGCTTCCAGTGGTGAAGCTCCCACAACTTCTGAAGGCAACTTCCGTTCCACTGAATAACAGAATAACAGACTTGGAAGGGACCTTATAGGTCATCTTGTCCAACACCCTCCTGCCCAAGCAGGAGACCCTACACTAGGCATCCTCGAATTATGGCCCGTATGTTGGATATAGCCCACCAATGCAAAGTATCTGGCCTGTGGAGTGGTGGGATGAAAAGCAGCTGTGAGCTTATAAACAAGTGCTTTAAAAGTCTTTAAAAACAGCCTTTCAGATGTTTTTCACAGCTTTGTGATCCATTAAAGGTCTTTAAACGTCATTAAAGGTCTTTAAAAGTCTTTAAAAACAGCCTTTCAGATGTTTTTCACTGCCATGTGGTCCAGGGCTGGTGGATGGGTGAGTAGGAAGGGCACTCACTTTTAAAGTAGTGCTTTAAAAGTGAGTGGGTGGGTGGGGGACATATCTCCACCTCTCCTGGCTTTTTTCAAAATCAGCTGAAGTTGGCTAACACTAATTCAATTGCAACCACAGTACAATGTCCGAAGGAGAATTCGCCCACTGCTTTGATTCTTCCCATATATAAAGTACATCCACCAAATTGGTTGCTGGACAATTTTGGTAGATATTCATGTGAGCATATACACATGTGTGGCAAAAAGCAAATCAGTTTGTGAATTTTCCTCCAGGCTCAAAAGACCTTTAGCCCTGAAATCCCAAACAAGCAGGCCCACACTTCCCTCTGAATTAGTAAGACCCCTCCTGAAGAAGCCGTCTCTGGATCCAGCTATTCTTAATAACTATCGTCCAGTCTCCAACCTCCCCTTTGTAGGGAAGGTTGTTGAGAAGGTGGTGGCTCTCCAGCTTCAGCGTACCTTGGAGGAAGCTAGCTATCTTGACCCCTTCCAGTCTGGCTTCAGACCCGGTTACAGCACAGAAACCGCTTTGGTCGCATTGACTGATGATCTCTGGAGAGCTAGGGATGGAGGCCATGCTTCCATCCTAGTTCTCCTGGACCTCTCAGCGGCTTTCGATACCATCGACCATGGTATCCTTCTGCGACGACTGCGGGAGATAGGGGTGGGCGGCACTGTCTTGCAGTGGTTCTCCTCCTATCTCTCGGACAGGTCGCAGTCGGTGTTAGTGGGGGGGCAGAGATCGTCCCTGAGGCCCCTAACTTATGGGGTGCCGCAGGGGTCGGTCCTATCCCCCCTACTATTTAACATTTACATGAAACCGCTGGGCGAGATCATCCGAAGGCACGGGATAAAATATCACCAATATGCAGACGATACACAGTTGTATCTGTCCGCCCCGTGCCAACTCAATGAAGCGGTGGACGTGATGAACCGGGGACTGGTAGCCGTTAAAGACTGGATGAGAGCAAACAAGCTGATACTCAACCCAGACAAGACCGAGTGGCTGTTGTGTTTCCCTCCCAAAAATTTGACCACCATACCATCACTCAGGCTGGGGGGACAAAATTTATACCCCTCAGAAAGGGCCCGCAACTTGGGAGTCCTCCTGGATTCACAGCTAACTTTTGACCACCATCTCTCAGCTGTGACCAGGGGGGCATTTGCCCAGGTTCGCCTGGTGTGCCAGTTGCGGCCCTACCTGAATCGGGAGGCCCTCACAACAGTCACTCGAGCCCTTGTGATCTCTAGGCTGGAATACTGTAATGTGCTCTACATGGGGCTGCCCTTGAAGAGCATCCGAAGACTACAGCTAGTCCAGAATGCGGCCGCGCGAGTGATCGTGGGCGCACCACGGTTCGCCCACATAACACCGATCCTCCGTGAGCTGCACTGGCTACCTGTTGGTCTCCGGGTGCACTTCAAGGTCCTACTCACCACCTATAAAGCGCTCCATGGTAGTGGATCTGGCTATTTGAGAGACCGCCTTCTGCCAATTACCTCCCTGCGTCCCATCAGATCGCATAGAGTTGGCCTCCTCCGTATTCCATCCGCCAGTCAGTGCCGACTGGCAACTACTCGGAGGAGAGCCTTCTCTGTTACGGCTCCGACACTATGGAACAATCTCCCCGTGGAGATTCGTACCCTCACCACCGTCCAGGCCTTCCGCACAGCCCTCAAGAACTGGCTAACCCGTCAGGCCTGGGGATAATCTTATTTCGCCCCTCCCGAATGCTGAGTGAATGTTGAGTTTTATTGTCTAATTTACTTTGTGCACATTTCTTTTTTCGTATTGTCCTACACTCCCCTTCCTTTTTGATTGTAAGCCGCCCTGAGTCCCCTCAGGGAAAAGGGCGGCCTATAAATAAATAAAACGAAACGAAACGAGTAGCCATATGTATGTTGGTTAAAATCGTTCTTCATTTTAAATATTGTATTATTTCATGTTTTTTTGCACTACAAATGAAGATACGTGCAGTGTTCACAGAAAATTGTTCATTTTTTTCCCAAATGATAGTCCGTCCTCCTTAATTCACCATTGGAGACTGTGTCTGTGTGTGTGTGTGTTGATTTTCCCTTGTGGGGGCGTTCTTAAGTAAATAGATTCCTTGTGTGGAGCAAGTACAGCAAGGACAAAGGCAAAATAGACTGCTAAATTGGCCACGACCACCCAGTCACATGACCACCTAGCCATGCCCGCCCACCCAGTCCAACCCCCCCCCCCAACAGTGAGAGGGAGCGTGAATTGGCCCCCTGTTCAAAAAGTTTGAGAACCCCTGCCTTTCACCATTTCTGACAGATGGCAGTCCAATCTCTTCTTGAAAGCTTCCAGTGATGAAGCTCCCACAACCTCCGAAGGCAACTTCTGTTCCATCCGCTGATTCCTTTCCAAAAATCTTACAAACAAGGCCCATCTACTGGCAAGATTTTTTTAAGCCCCAACTTTCCTTGGGAGTGTTCATCCTTCATTAACACACCCTCCATCCATCCATCCCAACATTCCCTCACTTTTAAATAAAAAAACAATCTTTCTTAAAGGGCGATCCAGACATGGAAAGCGATGGATTGTAAATGGCCACAGCATAGATCAAGGGGTAGAGCCAGGCTATCTCTGTTATGAGAGACCTTGGTGGCTCTCTTTGGCCAACAGACATCATCCTCTGGTTGATCAGTAGAAGACCTTCTCCCTACTCCTGTGATTCGGCGTTGGGTTCAAAGGAGGCACCAGGCCAGAACAGTCTCTGCCTTTCAGTCTCAGGTCTGCAGTATTTGAGTTTTTTGTCTCAGCCAGGATAGGATCCGTGAAGGTGGTGACCACAGCATTGGTGGGAGCTTTCATTAGAACTGAGGTGGGGCTCATCCAAGGATTTAATGCACTAAGAAACCTGAGAAGGAAGAGGACAGAAAGTTGTTGTCAATGGTTGGGAAGTTGGAAAGATTTTAGTTCTTGAAGACACAAGAGCCACCGAAACACAAGTCCAGTTTCAAGTGGATTTCTCCCACATTTTCCATCCGACATGGTTCTGAAAGCTACTCCACTATCCACTATCTTTCCTAGATTTTACAATAGACTAGAATAACAGAGTTGGAAGGGACTTTGGAGGTCTTCTAGTCCAACCCATTGCTTAGGCAGGAAACCATACACCACTTCACCATCTTTTCTTAAAAACTTCCACTGTTGGAGCATTTATAATTTCTGGAGACAAGTTGTTCCACTGATTACTTGTTCTAACTGTCAGGAAATTTCTCCTTAGTTCTAGGTTGCTTCTCTCCTTGATTAGTTACCACCCATTGCTTCCTCTCCTGCCCTCAGGTGCTGCGGAGAATAGCTTGACTCCCTCTTCCTTGTGGCAGCCCCTCAAATATTGGAACACTGCTATCATGTCTCGCCTAGTCCTTCTTTTCATCAAACTAAACATACCCAGCATGTGATTTTAACATTTTAACAGGGATTATATGTATCTCCAAAACCTTAGCAACTAGTACAATTCCCAGTGTAATCATTAATATATCAAAATGCCCTCTCAGCGAACCGGTAGTAAACCGGTTAAGAACCCACCACTGAACTGTTACCTTCCAAGTTGGGGGCTTAACACTGAATTTCGGAAAAGTGACGTCCAGGCAAAACTTCCAATGCCGAATGGTGCCAAAGTTGTTGGGCCAAATGCTGGGGTCATAGGAGGCACAGCCATGGCAGAAATGGGAAATGTTCTCCAGGTGGAGTCCAAGAGGGGTGTCTGGGTCAGTGGGATGTCCAAGTACAAACCCAGAGGAGGGGTCCAGGAGATGCCAGCCCTGTTTCCTGGAATCTCCGCTTTTTCCCGTTTCCTCCACTTCGCCCTTCGGTTCTGAAACCAGACCTTTGAAGAAAAGAAGAATAGAATAGACAAAATTATGCATATAACCATATATATGACACAGAAAAACAACACAGTCTAGTTCAGATGTATACCTGTACATTGCGAGAGAAACAAATCTTGTTAGTTTACCAGATGGATGGCACAGGGAACAAAGCTGTTACAGAATCTGGTAGTCCTGCTAGAAATGCTTCGAAACTTCCTCCCAGAGGGGAGCGACAGAAACAGACCATGGAATGTGTGTGTGTGTGTGATCTCTAACAATGCTTTGAGCTCTAAGCACATCGCGCTTATAAGCAACATCCTGAATAACGGGAAGCAAGATTTCTATAATCATCTCCGCTGTCCTCACCACTCTCTGTAGGGACTTTCTATCTGAGGCATTGCGGCCACCAAACCAAACAGGGATGCAGTTTATTACAATCTCAATTGGGCCTAAAGTGGCCAGGACAGAAGGAGAAAGATTAAATCCATTGTCTGTCATTTCCATTGCTGCCTCCTCTCTTGGAAGCTTTTCTTACTCACTGATGGGTTTCACGTGTTCCAGGCATGATTAAACATTAAAGGTGGTTAGCTTGATGCCACTGCCACTTGGAAATGAATGGGTAACAACTTCAGACAGGACATTTAAAGACTCAGCATATCATTCAAAGCTGAAATTTCTTCATCCTGGGCATCATCTTCCAAACCCGGAAGAGAGAATAAATCAGAAATCCTAATTCCTTTCCAAGGGGATGCGGTGGCTCAGTGACTAAGACGCTGAGCTTGTCAATCAGAAAGGTCGGTGGTTCGAATCCCTTGTGCTGCGTAATGGAGCGAGCTCCCGTGACTTGCCCCAGCTTCTGTCAACCTAGCAGTTCAAAAGCAGGTAAAAAATGCAAGTAGAAAAATAGGAACCACCTTTGGTGGGAAAGTAACAGCGTTCCGTGCGCCTTCGGCATTTAGTCATGCCGGCCACGTGACCATGAACACGTCTTTGGACTGTATTGGCTCTTTGGCTTTGAAACGGAGATGAGCACCACCCCCTAGAGTTGGGAACGACTAGCACATATGTGTGAGGAGAACCTTTACCTTTACCTTCAATTCCTTTCCCTTCCTATTTTCAGCCCAGCTAAGCTCAACTAGAAAAGGAGGAAAAATCGGCAGTTTCTGTGTCTCCCTCTCTACATGTCTAAACATGAAGCTAAGCTTTTCTACTCAACCTGGTAGTGAGTTTTACACACTTCCAGAAGATTGTGGTTTTAGAGAGGGCCATAACCTTCGAGTGAAGCCCCTTTGTAATGTCATCTTAACATCGCAACAGATAACAAATGCTACCAAAACTCTTCACCTTATTACAGTGTCTTCTGCACAATGCTGCTTATTATTTTTGTTCCTATTTATAACTGCCAGGCCTTTAAAATTGTACTGTGGATGTTTTTAACTGTATTATTTATTCTGCGGAAGCCAACAAGAGATTTAAAAAACCCCACCTGCGGCAGGATAGCAACGCATTCAATAAATAAGTAATTCTCCTTGGATTCCAGGAGACGTTTTGGTGTCTGATCACTGGATAAGTAACGTTGCCTTAGTAGTTCATGCTCAACCCAGAAGGAAAGAAACACCTGTCCCTTACCTGGACTCGAGCTTCTGTAAGGTCTAACTGTAGGGCAAGTTCTTCCCTGAAAGACAAAGGCAAAGACATCTTAATACTGAGACAATTTTGAGACTCCCCAAATCCCACCCAATGATGCACCTGGGGGTTTTCAGACTTCTCAAGAGACTGCAATGCCAAGTTCCACAGGGGGGGGAAAAGAGCCCCCAGAGTTGGCCAAGCCTATCAGAGGAACTGGAAATGCCCCTGGATGACTAACCAAGCTGGCTTGCTTTACCCTGGTTTATCAAAAGCCGCATCTCTCAAGAGGAGGCAGAAAATACCCCTCCCCAAGTTTCTGAACAGCACCCCATATATCACCCTACTCCAGAAACTTCTCCATCCCCAACCAAGACTATTACCAAAACCCTACTACTACTACTACCACTTTCTTCTCCTCCTTCTTTTCTTCTCTCTCCCTCCCACTTTTTCCTCCGTCCCCTTGCTCCTCCTTTCTCCTCCTCCTCCTCCTCCTCTCGCCCCAAAGAAAGGGGTCTCCGGCAAAGCCCCCCCCCCACCTGGTGAAGACGTCGGGGTAGTGGCACTTGCGGAAGGCGCCCTCCAGGCCCTGCAGCTGGACGTGGCTGAAGGTGGTGCGGTAGCGGCGCTGCTTGCGCTTCTGCGGCTCCGTCGCTTCGCGGGCGCTGGGTGGGGCGGCCGGGCCGGGAATCAGCCCTCTCTCGCCCGGCTGCCCTTCGTCCGCTCGGCTGCCCGGCGTCTGCTGCTTTTCCCCCCGCCGCGGCTCCGCTTCTTCTTCTCCCCCCCGCGCTACCTGCTGCAGGAGGGGTCCGGGAGGCTGGCGCTTCTCTGCGGCGTCCCCGCCGGCTGCGTAGAGGAAGCAAAGCGGGGTCTCCTTCTGCAGCGACTACTCCCCCAAGACTTCCCCCCAGATAAGAGGTCCCGGCTGGACTTCGGGACTGACCCACGCGCGTGGAAGTCCTGAGAGCCGTTTTCACGCGCATAGAACCCGTTTCCACGAGCTCGCAAGCCCCACTTCCACGCGCGTGGAAACAGCCCCGGCTGGGTCCGTCCCTCCATCTGTCCGAACGCGGCTCCATCCCCGCGCTCAACGGGATGGAGAGGAACCCTCCGCTCTACACGCGCCGTCTAGGGTACCACTCCAGCGAGCGCCCCCATCCCGCCTGTCGGGGTCCCACACCCGCGTGGAAAGTCAGAGGGAAGGGTCCTTGCGCCCCCCCCCTCGCCCACCATGCCACTTACTGTGATCCCCGGTCCCACCCAGGATGCGGTCGAGGAAATAGGTGGCCAGGAGGTGCAGGGCGGGGGCGCCACCGGGACAGGCGCTCTGCATGGCTACTGACCGTCCCGCGTCCCGCGAGGGGTTTTATCCGCCCCGGGGGCGTCCTCGTAAGCAACTCAGGGGCGGGGGGGGGGACAAACCCCACCCGGGTCCCTCCGATGGGATTTAAGCAGGTTGTTCCTGCGACGTAGTAAGCTCCACCTTCGCCCAGCCATTCTCCGCGGAGAGAAGCGAGGTAGAGTTTCTCTTTGCAACTAAATGGATTTGGGGCAGGGAGCGCTCGCCTCCCCCTCCCAAACCAGAGCTGTGGCCGACAGAATTAATTCACTCCGTTTCACACACACACACGCGCACACACCCCAGCTAGACTGTACCACATTCTGTTTGCGCGTGTTGCTTGGTGCATTGGTCAGCACTAAGCGCATCATCGCATTCGCATGGCAGCGTTGTGGCGCGTGTGTGCGAAGAGCCGAGTAGGAGAGAAGCATATTTTATTTTCGAAATAAAAGAATCCCAGGTTGCAGAAAAGAAACAAGTCAGCATTTTACAAACTGGACGACCTTCAGATGGGTGGACTTCGACTCCCATCATTCATTCCCCAACCAGCACCTGAAAGTTTGCGGGAACAGACAAGGCTGCCACGATATGGACGGCCGCTAGGGGGTTGCACGAAGTTTCAGAAAGCGCTCTTTGCTGCCCCCTAGCCGTCATTTATCTCTCTTTTAATGACCTGACTAGGGTAATCTTCACGATTGTAATGTGTTTTCTATCCAATCCTATAGGAAGCCAGTGAAATTTATCATTGAAGCCACAAGGCTGGGTCAATAGAATAGAATAGAATAGAATAGAATAGAATAGAATAGTAGGAGAGGAGAATATGAAATGGAATAAGGAATATGGAATAGAATAGAAATAGAACTTTTTATTGGCCAAGTGTGATTAGACACTTGTCATAGATTCAACCCAGGCTGGGTTTCTACAAGATGCCTAGCAAAAGTCTTGTGTTGGCTTATTTGTAGTGGAAAGTGGCTTTATTACCTTGCATAATGGAGCCAGTTTTTTTTTTAAAGACACAAAATTTCAGCCTTATGCTTAAAATTCCTTTCCAGCCTCTCTGAGAAATTCCAAGGAAGTTTGCTAAGATCAGACTGGTGGTCTCCTCTTGCCCAGAATAAAAATTGTGTGTTTTAGACTAGGCTTTGCAAAAAAGATTTGATGTGATCTGCAGCACTGTGGGGGCTTTGATATGGAACGAGAAGCGAGGAGGTAAAGCGTTTTCCTTTGCAAACTGTGATGGTTCAAGATTCCTGATTCAAAGACCCATCCAGTTGTGCAGGTTGTTTTTGGAGGAAAACAGTTGCTAAAAAGTGAATTCCTCACTCCCTCTTCTGGTTGACCTGGGCAATGTTACCAGAATCATGCTTTCTTCCCACCCACCCCAATTAGTAATCAGAATTAATTAAGTAGAATCCAATACCCTGAGTTCAGCAATGGAGCCCAATGGTCTTTTTCAAATGTGGCAATTTTAAAATGTGCAGACCTCAACTCCTCTCCTTCCCAGTCTGAAAAACACCAAATTAAACCCACGACTGACTATTGAGTTGAAATAAGTTTGTTATTTTGCTCCAAACTTCCCTTAAAATCTGGATAACTGGGACACACCCACACCCACACCCACCCAGAGGGAGCAAGACAGAGAAAGAGAAAGAAGAGAGAGAGAGAGAGACACACACACACAGAGAAAGAAGAAAGTGAAAAGGAGAAAGAAAGAGAGACAAAGAGAGGGAGACAGGGACAGAAAGAAAAAGAGAAAGAAGAAAGAAAAAAGAAAAAGAAGAAAAAGAAAGAGACAGAAAGAAGAAAGAGAAAGAGAGAAAAAGAAAGAAGAGAAAGACCAAGACAGAAAGAAGAAAGAGAACAAGAGAAAGAAAGAGAAAGAAAGAAAGAAAGAAAGAGAAAGAGAAGAGAAAGAAGAAAAAAAGAAAAAGCAACAGACAGAAAGGGAGACAGAGAGAAAGAAGAGAAAAACAGAGATAGAGAGAAAAGAAAGAGAGAAAGAGAGAGACAGAGAGATTCAGACAGAAAGAGAGCGAGAAAGAGAAAGAAGAGATAGAGAAAGTCAGAACTAAAGAAGACAGAGAGAAAGACAGAGAGAAAGAAGAAAGAGTGAGAGAGAGAGAGCAATGATGGTGCTTAGCAGCTTAGTGAACTAACTAGATTTAAATATTGCACCCTAGAAAGGGTATGTTTGAATGTGCAGTCTCCATAAAAGCAGTTTAATAGGTCCTGGAATAATTAATATAGAAGAATTGGTTTCTACTAACTTCACACTTCAAAACAACTTTCTCAGACAGCAAAAGAAAGAAGCTGTTTTCGCAAAACTAATATTTGGAAGGTGTGTGTGTTATATTTGCCTCCAAAGGTAACTGCATCTCTGTCTCAGTTTTCACTTTAAAAAAAAAAAGATGTTCTCATGGATAGATTTATTAAGGAAGATACAAAGCCATTTTACCGATTGGTCATTTCGGATGTGATGGGCACGCTGTGTATTTCAATTACACTCTGTGTCAAATATCCGAAGGCCAGTTGGTTATTAGCATCCATTATAATTTATGTTGCCGTAATAAGTTGTCAAATTCAGCAATTAAGCGGCTTTGATTTATTTCTTCCTTCCTGATGCCCTCCTCAAAAAAAAACCAAAAAAAGCGATTTTAGCCTTATAAGATTGACAAGCTGCCCCCCCCCCCCGCCCCCGGGGCAGGTTCTACAAAACAGTTTGCAGAAGGGCTAAACTGAAATGCATTGTAATTAATCTGTAACTCGAATTATTAGAGGGAGAAAAATGAAAACTTGGTTTTGTTGTGAAATCTGTGCTTGATTTTGCAACAATTGTTTGGCATGAAAACATTTTGGGGGTTTTTTGGTTTGATTTTTTTTGAAAACCCTAGTTGAAGGCAAGGGATGCGGTGGCTCAGTGGCTAAGACGCAGAGCTTGTCGATCAGAAAGGTCAGCAGTTCGGTGGTTCGAATCCCTAGCGCCGCGTAATGGAGTGAGCTCCCATTACTTGTCCCAGCTTCTGCCAACCTAGCAATTCGAAAGCACTTTAAAAAATGCAAGTAGAAAAATAGGGACCACCTTTGGTGGGAAGGTAACAGCGTTCCGTGCGCCTTTGGCGTTGAGTCATGCCAGACACATGACCACGGAGATGTCTTTGGACAGCACTGGCTCTTGGGCTTTGAAAGGGAGATATGCACTGCTCCCTAGAGTCAGGAACAACTAGCACATATGTGCGAGGGGAACATTTACCTTTGGTTGAAGTTGCATCAAATTGGGGAGCTTGACAATCATTTGTTAAGCTGTGGTTTGTTTAACCGGGCTTTGTTAAAAAGCCGAGCTAACTATTGCTGTCCACTGCAATTAAGTCATGAATCACAGCTTACAAATCATATGGTAAAAAAGCTGCCTTGAATTCTCAACAGAAAAAAATGGGGCACAAATGCCAGAAATAAGTAAATGGAAGGCAACCAAATTGTAAGTTTGGCTTAGCATCGTGTATGAATCTGGTGTGCATATAATTAGAGTTCTTTTGCCCAAGGGGGCTTGAGACAGCTTAACACATACATGCAGTGGTTAAGCCCAGGGGTATCAAAAGGGAAGGTCAAATATGGTAGGTATGTGGCCATCGCTACATCACAAAAGAACCAGTTTGGAACAGTGGTTAAGACACCGGGCTAGAAACCGGGAGACGGTGAGTTCTAGTCCTGCCTTAGCCATGAAAGCCAATCAAATGACTGGGCCAATCACCAGGCGACGGTGAGTTCTGGTCCCAACTCAGCCATGAAACCCAGCTGTGTGATTTTGGCCCAATCACCAGGAGACTGGGAGTTCTAGTTCTCCCTTAGTCTTGAAAGCCAATCGAATGACTTTGGGCCAAACACCAGGCGACAGTGAGTTCTAGTCCCACCTTAGTCATGAAAGCCAGCAGGTGGCCTTGGGCCAATCACTAGGAGATTGTGAGTTCTAGTCCCAACTCAGCCATGAAACCCAGCCGTGTGATTTTGGCCCAATCACCAGGAGACTGGGAGTTCTAGTCCTGCTTTAGCCATGAAAGCCAGCGTGTGTGACGTTGGGTCAGTCCCCTGTCTCAGCCCAACTCACCTCACTGGGTTGTTGATGTGGGGAAAATAGGGGAAGGAAGATGTGTTGGATATGTTCGTCACCTTGAGTTATTTGTAAAAAAAATAAAAAATAAAGGCAGGATAGAAATAAATAAATTAGAAGCCTGACCTTTTTAAAACTTATATTGCAACACACTGTTGTGGACCGCCAGAGACAGTGAGGCGGTTGGGGAGGAAGATGGGCCAGTCCTGGTCTCTGGGGAAGGCTCGGATGAGGGCTCTGCGTCAGAGGAAGAGATGGAGCCAGGGGCCGTCCAACAGTTATCAGCGGAGTCAGAGATGAGTGGAGCAGAGGAACAGCTGGAGCCTGTTCCCAGTGTGTGCAGGAGCAGAACTGCCAGGAGAAGGGAACAGCTAAGGAACAAGGGCCGGCTCCGGAGTAAAGCCTCAGGTGGACGCTGAATGGCCCCTCCCATAGGGAATAAAGAGGAGCCAAAGGGGAGGGGAGTTTGCAGGAGACAATCAGTTCCTTCATTAGGGTGAAGATTTGTTTGTGGCGCTCAGAGACTCCTTGCCAAGCACTTTCTGGTACAGCGTCGCATTTGGAAGATGTCGGCCTGGCATCTCTCCAAGCCTGATCAGGTCTGTGGTTGTAAATCCGCCCTTGAAAGACTGTTTGCCGGGACTTTTGCTGGGTGTGACTGAGAGGAATTCACATTAGCTGAATGAAAAGGGGTTTTGTCGGGACGAGGAGTCTGCTTCGGGATTTAGTGAAACCTAGGTCAGAGCACACCCTAAAAAAGAAACAGGTTTTAATTGCACGGCCATGCCTACCATTTTGACATCTCTGTACCCTTACTGTGGCCCCTCTGATGCAGCTCCCCCCAAAAACAATGGGAGACATCCAGCCGTTCCAGGGGGAGACTTAAAAAAAATCCCCTTCCCAAGATAACCCCTAAAAGGATATTGGCAGACCGAATAAGCATATTCTTGATAAATAGGGTCATTTGCAAGCCTGACAGAGAATCAGAGGTACAATAAATCAAGGGACAAATTTTGCACAGACACAATGTGCTGTCCCCCGCACACACACACACACACACACACACACACACACACACACCTACCTCTGGTTTAGTGGCCTTATTAATATTCCCCAGCGACTCCCTTCAACAAAAACCCAGAAGTGGCCCAATGAAGTTCAGCCAGGAGAAGACCAAGGCTAGTCCACAGAGCCATCATGGCCGAAGACTCCACAACCCACTTTCCCAACCAAAATAAACCCACCAGGCAAAATGAAACCCACAAGACCAGAAGGTTTACGAGTCCAAAGTCCACAAATTCACACAATCCAAGTCAAGGCAAGAATCACGACGACCAGAAAACACAAACACACCTTCTTCCCAGCATTGCCTCCGTCTGTCATCATCCTCACCCTCATTTAATGACCCCATCGTCCCTTGCCAATTGAATGGAGCTGAGTATTTTACTGGCCGGATGCCCTTCCTGTCGCCAATGCGGAGTTACATTCAGCAGATAGATTCCCATCGTGCCCAGAGAGAGAAACATCCGCCTTTCCCTAGGATCGAACTCACAGCCTCCTGATTGTGAGGCGAGAGCTCTCTCTCTAGGCCACCGCACCGTTCATTTCCTCCGTCTGTCTGCTGCGCTCAATTGCCGGCTTCTGGTGCAGCCCCCTTCAAGAAGGGTGAGGCTGCCTCCTGGCGAGTAATCTGGCCGACCGTCTCAGATGGCTCTTGCCTTTTCTTTTTTTAAAAAGTTTTTTATTTTTTCATTTTCATAACATGTATACTCACAGGTATACTATTACATAACCAACATCATATTGCCGGGATGGCACACAGAGCCATTTGTCAGGGCACGCGAGGCGTGGCCCTATCAGCTGAGCAGCCTTTTTTAAAGCCATTTTTCACCCTCCCCAGGCTCCAGAGCCTCTATAGGAGCCTGGGGAGGGCGAAAAGAGCCCCCCCCCCCGGAGGCCCTCTGGAGGCTTCAGGAGTTTCCTTGAAGCCTCTGGAGCACAAAAAACTGACCCTATGGGCAAACAGGAAGTTTGGGAACAGACTTCCGGTTTGCTCGTAGGGTCAGTTTAAGCCAGTGTTTCTCAACCTTGACAACTTGAAGTCCTGCGGACTTCAACTCCCAGAATCCCCTAGCCAGCATAGTTTTGCATGCATTATTAAGGGAAGAGCAAAGGGTTGAAGGCGACCATCCCTTGACTATGAAAACTGCTGTAAGATTCTACTCTTGGCCCTTGGTTAGCTTTTCAAGCCAGGGTCCTTATATCTTGGTACCAAAATAAAAGTATGTTTCTATATCACACCTTCTGTTCGGTGACCTATCGGCTTCGACACCAAGCAAGAGCCCAATTTTGGGGACAACAGCACCGCCCACCAGGTTTCAACCACACCTAGCAGACAGACAACCTGCAAAGCTAGCCAAGACATCTGAGAGCAACCATTCAGGATACTCTTCCTGTGCCCCGGGAAGTTCAAAGCCTAGAGAGGGCATAAAACCCAGGGTCTCTCGGCATCTCTTCCTTTTCCACCCAGGAGCACATGATCCTGTCCCTCATTAAAACCATCTCTCCAGACAGCCTCCGTGTTTCCAGTGTCTTTTTCCCCACTTGGAACTGGACACAGATGGGCTTTTCATCTAACAATTCACAAGGGCTGGAATTATACAAGATGGGGTCGACTTCTCTGTAATCCGATATATCCCGTGGATACGGCCTAAATCTTTTTTTTTTTAAAAAGTATTTAAGAAGGAACACTGCAAATTCGTGGACGCCATGGAGGAAACTGGCCACAAGATGTCACTAGCTTTTCATTGAATGCTTCTTAAGGGGGTGGATGAAAATTGCTACCTTGCTCTGAAGCCAGGTTTAAGGAGATGCTCTTTGATGTTCTGAAAACCTCATTGGGGGACTAAGGTGGACGAAACGCTCTTGCTTTCACGGTGAATAATGTTTCATAGATGTGTGGTCCATCTTGCAAGGAAAATGGGTATTCATGTATTTTTTGCTGTGTAGTGTTAACAACCAACTAGAGAAGGAATAGGGGTGGAAACGGAAGAATGAAGAACCTAGATATTTGTGGCAGGACATGTTTTCCTGGGAAATAACAGGAGTTGGAAGGGACATTGGAGGTCATCTAGTCCAGCGGTACCAATTGGTGATCTGTGGAAAAGTTTGGTGTCCTGCAGAACAATTATTTGTATTTTTTAATATTGCACTAAATCGGGGGTCCTCAGACTACGCTCCCTGGGATGGATACATGCAATGAACATTTGTGTTGCTGCAGAGAGTCTCACCCTTTGGGGCCTTTTTGTGGGGGTCGGAGGGGAGCAGAAATTCCGACTTGGGGTCTGCTTCAGCCTCCTGATGGGGGGCTTTGGGTGAAGGCTAGAGGGAAGCACCGCTGGTGGCAAAGAGCCGGAGGGCCTCATTCCAGTGGGACTGCATCATGGCCTGGAACTGGCTGTCCATCTCAGCCCGCTGAGCCTCCAGGCCTTGCACTCCCGCAGGTCTTCCCTCTGCTTGGAAAGCCTATGCTCCTAGTCCTCAGTGAGGTGCTTCTGCTGAGCCTCCTTCTCGGCCAGATCCAATTTGAACGGAGCTGTTTTTCCAACTCTTCCTCCTGGTGGCTGCTTAGCTCCAGCAACTGCCTCCTGCTGGCGCTCTCAGGAGCCTGGGTGGGCAGGCGAGGAGTGGCTGGAAGGTGGGTTGGGGCTGGGAGAATGAGTAACTGGCCCAAGGTCGCCCAGCTAGATTTCATGCCTGAGGTTGAACTAGAACTCACAGTCTCCTAGCGATCGACCCAAAATCACCCAGCTGCAGGGGTGAATTGCTACCGGTTCGGGCCGGTTTGCCTGAACTGGTAGTAAAAAATGCTTAACAAAGTAAAAAAAAAAAAAGTTCCGGCGATCAGCTGTGCTGCAGGATGGTAGGAAGTTTTTTAAAAAACTTTTTTTTAGCATTTGGGGTTTGTTTTTGTTCCCAGTGGGCTTCCCCGAGGCCTGCTAGGCCAAAAACAGGGAGTGGGGGGATGCTGCGAAAGAAAGAAAGAAAGATGGAGGGATGGCAGAAAAAAAGGGAGGGAAGAGAGAAAGAAAGAAAGAAAGAGAGGGAAGGAAGGACCTCAAACCTGGCACTAGACGCAGCTTCAGAGGGTACCTTGAAAGACCACAATCTAGGACTGGAAGGGACCTGGAGGTCATCTAGTCCAACAATGTCCAGCAGCACATTGTTAAAGTGAGTTCCTGTCTTTTGACCCCCCAGTCACATGACTACATACTCAGGCCTGCCCAGTCACATGACCCCCCTCCCCGCACAAAGCCCTGCCCACAGAACCGGTAAGGGGGGGAAATGATTTCACCACTGCCCAGCTGGCTCCCATGCCTGAGGTTGGATTAGAAAGAGGCTGAGTTTTACAACAATCCCGTAAACTGCGACTAATAAACAAGTTCAATCCAACCTAGTGTGTCGTGGGAATGCGTCGCTTGGTTTGTTTTAAAACTCAGGGTTAAACATATTGTGGGAATGCGGCAAAAATTAGATCCAGGAGAGATGACTGTTGGGTCTCCTGGCCTGTAAATAGCTAATTCCTAAAAAGCAATTCTCCACCTTCTGAGGAAACGAAGGCAGCCGAAAAGCAGGAAAGGTAACAGGTGGAAGAGTTAAGTGCAAGCCAGAAACGAAGAAGAACGGAGAACATTGGCACATTTTGAACCAACTGCTCAGCCTTATGGCGAAACGAGGAGACAGATTGAAGGTCTCAAAGCATTTGGAGCTGCCGAGGAGACGCAATATAGAACAGCGTTGAAGCCTTAATAGTGCTAAAGTTCTGCCTCCTAGATGTAGATGTAGATAAATTTATTTATAGGTCCTACCAGCTTGGTATGGACCAGCCTGGGATGTTCAGAGTTCAAAAGATGGCGGCTTAATTGCAGAGAAAAGATCGAGGTGCTCCTGAAGCCCCAAAGACTCGGATGGTCCTAGACTTACATTAATCTCAGTTTATTGGATCCATTGCAATGGGTTAGCTTGGCTCAGCTAATATCCTAAGATCGATCCAGACAACTACCTGAAGTGAACCTGGCTGGGGCCATCTTGGAAGCTTCAGGGTTGTCACACAACAGAGTGGGGGGGGGGGATAGCTAGATGGGGCTGTGTAGCCAAAACAATGAAGTTTTCCAACGGGAACCAAGGACATGCTCACAGGTGGCTGGCCAGAGGAGGAGTAAAGTAACCAAGCAACCAGCCAGCACCTGGACTGGATTGTGTGACCAGTGACTTGGGAGAAAGGGGAAAACTTTTACTTTTAATTAGGTGGAAGCCACGGGAAATTTTAGAGTCAGCTTTCACCAGTTGTGCCAATAGGATATGTCAAATAAATAGGTCTTTCAGGAACTTGCCCCCCTCAGAGTTCTGCTTTCTATGGCTGCATTGCTTGGAATGCTGACAAGGGTTGTACATTTCACCAAACCATAGTGTGGTTCGTGTGGTATTAGCTCAATTTATTGCGGTAACTTATTGACAGCAGTTTGCAAATTATGGCTTGGCCCCGTGTGTGAGCTCAACAGACTAGCATATTTAGTAAGTTGTGCTTAAGAGTGAAAAAGGAGCGGTGTGATGGCCCAGTGGTGAAGACACTTGCCTCCTCCCACTTGGAGTTCAATCTTAGGTAGCGGAAAATCTTTCTCTCCTATGCTGCAAAGAGAAAAAAAATCTGCTGTGAACTTCATGTAGGCATTAGGAAGGGCATCTGGCCAGTAAATGCTCAGCTCCCTTCCTGCATTAAGGGATTACAGGGTTGTAAAAAAGGAGTTTAAGAACGTAATAATAGGTGAACCAATTTGTTGCTTAGGGTATTGTGCACACCCATCCAAAGTCTGAGCACGCAACTTTCTGTAATATTAGGGTAAGTAGTAGAAATAGAACAGAGAGGCAGTGGCTGAATACCAACTCTGACTGTAGTCCAGGAATTTTCCATACATTCCACTCAGAAACTTGTCCCACCTTCTTCCAAAATCCTATACGGGACTCTTTCCCCAACTTTTGATTTTTATCTGCCTAAATTCAGGGCGGAGAAAGGTTGTTCTTTCATCCATTTATGGTCCAGATGGCTGGGAGTCAAAACTCCATCCAGAATCGGCTACAGATCAGCCAGAAATATACTGGTAAACCAGCATCTGTTCTTCTTCTCCCCCACACCCCCAAAATATAAGGGAGAGGGAAGCTCTTTGTGCAAATTGCAATCTGCGACCTTCACCCCCCCCCCCCATCTTCTGGACGGCCCCCTCGAGGCCGATGATCCTAGAAACATCCCAGACAACGCAAGTCATCATCCCATCAGCTTTGACTGAGTTGGCTTCTATAATTGCATTTTTCAAAATAAAAATGGGATAACAGAGCCTGTCTCGCCGCAGCTGGGCCATTTCGAAGCTAAGTAGCTGGGAAACACACTGGAACCCAATCCATCCTTGGGGGAAAATATCGTATTTTGTTTTTGTTTTTAAATGTTTTGTCAGTGTGGCTGGCGGATGATGGCTTGTGTCAAGTTTCCGCTGCCTTTTTTTTTTTTTTTTGCTTTGCATTAATGGGGACTTCTGAGGTTTCGGTGATGCTTTTCATGGAGATTCCACTTAGTCCTGTATTTAGTGGCTGTAAGCAAAGGAGGAAGGTGGGAGAAAACATTTAAAAATGCTGAGTTATTGCCCTGCCTCCAGATAATGTCCTATCTGTCAGGTTTAAATAACCGGTCCCCTTAATGTCAGCTGCCAGTCCAACAATTTGGGTGGTGTGCAATGTGGTCATTTCAACTAAAACAGACTAACAAACCAACATAAAAAAAGAGTTACAGGGCAGAAGTGAAAGCCGGAGAGAGAGAGAGAAACCGGGGCCTCTCACAATTAAACAGAATGCAAGTCGCAAATAGTTAATCGTTAATTCAGTCCTGTTTTACACCAAGGCATGGAAAATGAAATTAATTAATACACAGAACAAACATTTTCTATCTGAGTTCGGTGGCAGCATCTGTCAGCCAATTGTTCCAAAATGTTGTGTGCGGCGTGTTGTTTATTCTTACAAGAGCCTGAGATTCAAGAGCCGTGGTGGCACGGTGGTTAGGAAACACAGTATTGCAAGGCTGACTCTTCCCATTGCCGGGAGTTCGATCCTGACTGGTTAAGGTTGACTCAGGCTTCCGTCCTTCCGAGGTCGGTAAAATGAGGACCCAGATTGTTGAGGGCAAGTTGCTGACTCTGCAAACTGTTTAGAGAGGGCCATAAAGCACTGTGAAGTGGTATATAAATCTAAGTGGTAGTGCTAAGTGGGAAGGAAGGAAGGAAGGAAGGAGGGGAGGGAGGGAGGGAAGGAGGAAGGGCGAGCTATGGTGGCGTAGTGATTAGAATGCAGTATTACAGACTAATTGTGCCGACTACCGGGAGTTTGATCCAGACCAGCTCAAGGTTGACTCAGCCTTCCATCCTTCCGAGGTCAGTAAAATGAGGACCCAGATTGTTGGGGGCAAGATGCAGATTTCTTTGAAGACGTTTCACTTCTCACCCAAGAAGCTTCTTCAGCTCTGACTGGATGGTGGGGAATGGAAGGATTGATACTCCTTGCAGGCCGCTGGTCATTTGCATTCTTTCAGTGAGTCATTTAGCGAGGAAAAATCAACCCAGAAAGTCCAGTTGCCTCTTGAAAAAGCACCTTTGGGACAACCATGACCTGGATGATGGAGATTCTCCATAGACATCATCTTCTGGGTCTTCCTCAGGTTCTTTGATCTTCTCCTTTTCCCGTAGATGCCTTGTGCAGTATGAAATCCCAAGACATCCACCTTCCCAAGTGATCAAACCACTTTATTTGCTGTTTTTGTATGTAAGGAGTTGCAGGGAGGGAAAACAGGCGAGCATTTAGAGTGAGACCACTTTCAATTCCTACTTCTTCTCCAAGGGAGCCTTAGAGGGCTCTCAGTGCTTGCTTTTCGTCAGTCAATGAAAGTTTGCAGATCTTCAACTCGCCACCCACCGTCGTGCTGATGACAGTTCCTTCTCGGTGGCACGTTTCCAGTTTTCTTTCATCTTTTACATGCCAGGCCCAGAACGTGCCTTTCATGGTGGACGACACACTTCTCAGGAAGTGCTACTCAAATTAGTCAAAGTGATGGTTTTATGAATAATTCTGGGGTTCTTGGTTTTTTCTTGTTTTTTTGCTATTTTTTGGACACAGACCCTAAGGACCTCAAATTACAGTCTGAAGTTAAATTAAAATCTCAGTGTGAATTGGCGAGCATGTGTCGCTCTGTGATGGCTTTTCGGGGTTACTTGAATTTCTTCATCTTGGAAAACAGGTTGGCATACATATTAATGAGACCCAGGTGTTAATGCCATGCTGTTTTATTTTTAATCTTAAAACAGTCTTTACATTAAAATCAGTGGAAGCCGCTGCAACTGTGTTCTGAATAATTAGGCAGCAGTGCTGCAGTTTGGAGGCATATTGTATTCTCCCCCTGCCTTCCCCACCCCCCCACCCCCGCCCCAAAGAATCTAAGAAGAACCAGTAATGGATAGTCCAGCTGTGACCCATCTCAGGCGGCCCAGAAGTTCACAAACAGGACAACAACAGCTGGAATCTTTTTAGATCACGGGCTGAGAAGATCACCCTTCGTGCAAACCGATCCTGTTATTTGTGTCTCTTGGGAGGGGGGGGTGTTGAGTGTTCACTGGTCTCCTTTAGGTTGAGAACACATATTCATAAATCTGTTTATGAATCATGTGGAATTCTGAGAGTTGAAATCTGCACGATTTAAAGTTGCCAGGGTTGGGAAGCATCTGTCTACTGGTTGAAAAATTCTAGTGGATGCATGGAATTTATTTCCCAGCATTCCACCATGGTTACTTCAAAGAATGCTAGGAGTTAAAGTCCCCGGATATGGAGGATTGCCTCTCATGAAGTGGACTCAGGACCATACATACAAACCCAATAGTTTTACTGTTGCCTTTTTGTTACATTTTGTTGTATTACATTGTGGTGTGTGTGTGTGTGTGTGTGTGTGTGTGTGTGTATTTAGTGTCACAACCCCTGGTATGCCCCAATTATGGGAGGAAGCTAACTGCTTCCATTCTCTGTCCTTCGGCTCGTCACAAGAGTCCATCACGACAGAAACCCAATATTTTTTACTGTTGCCTTTGTTACATTTGTGTTGTATTTATGCTGATAAATAAATAAAAGGAGACTAGACACACACACACACACATAAATATATACATACAGACAGACATATTCCTGCCTAAACCTTCTAAAATTGCATTCAGGAGCTTTTGCACAACTTGGGGCCCCAAGGGTTAATGAGATTCCCCCCCCCCCAATCCTAAACCCACCAGGCTTGGCTTTTGCCCTTTGGGGGCAGCCATGTGTGCAGGAAACACCTTGCCCCAGGATGTCTGAAGGCGTTTTGGAATGTTTGATGTTTTTTTTGTCACTTGAGTTAAACTGAAAGGTTAACCAAAAACACGGCAACAGCAATTCCTCTCAGAGAAAACCTCCTGCTTTCGTATTGCTCATTTCTGCCTTTATTTATTTTCCCTGCCATTATGATTTCATTTCAAATCACTTCGTATCATCCAAAGGCCGTATAGCAACAGTACAGCTGCAGCAAAAGAGATTTCGAAAGGACCTGGGCGAAGGCAGGAGACAAAATCAATTTACTCTGCATTTCAATTGGAATTTACTTAGTTTTTGATCAACTCAAAACATAATATCAATGCAATGCCTGATGATTTTTGGGGACGATTCGTTTTTTCTTTTTTGCAGCCACAATGAAGAAATGGTTGGCCAGCATCTTCTTCTCTTGAGTTTGCAATTTTGGGAGTTGTTCTTTGTCACCCCTGGGGTGGCCAATCAGGCCTGAGCCTGCTTAGCTTCCAAATGCAATCCTGGTTTGGTTTTCACACATTATCATCTTCTTTTAATGACCCCATAATCCCTGAGTCTGGGCAACGGAATGTTGCTGAGTGTTTACTGGCCGGATGCCTTTCCTGTTGCCAATGCGGAGTTATATTGAGCAGATACATTCTCTTCATGCCCTGAGAGAGAACTATCTGCCTCTACCTAGAATCGAACTCACA
The DNA here is from genome assembly GCF_051295495.1 of Thamnophis sirtalis. Lineage (NCBI taxonomy): Eukaryota > Metazoa > Chordata > Lepidosauria > Squamata > Natricidae > Thamnophis > Thamnophis sirtalis. The sequence goes on along the minus strand of NW_028261393.1, from coordinate 59,185,106 downwards.
GCCTCCTGATTGTCAGGCTAACCGCCAAGTGTTATGACCCAGCTCCCCAAAGCGCCAGCAGCCCCGGCAAAAGGTTTCTCTCCCTCTTACCGCAGGCTCACAAGTCTGTCTGGCAGGGGGACGAATGGTTGTCTGTCACATCTATCCATCTCCTCCCTCTGCCTTTGATCCCCAGAGCTCGGGTGGGGCTTCGCTAGCGGCAGTGGCTCTTCCGTCCCAAGGACCGGCCCATAGATTTCCACTGCTCTCCTCTCCTCTCTGCCTTCGTGCATCTGCGTGTCAGGCACTGGGCCCGGCTCTTCCTCATCTTCCTCATCAGCCACCTCCAGACCTGGGGGCTCTTGACTCTCCCTCTGAGGGCTGACGGACGGCCCAGGCTCTGCCTCTCTCCCTCTCTCTCCCTCTCTCTCTGTCTCTCTCTCCCTCTCTCCCTCTCCCTCTCTCTCCCTCTCTCTCTCTGCCAGCTCCACTCCCTCTTCCCCCTCGGAGCTCTCAGGTTGCCTTGATGCTGACCCTGGACTCCCACACTGCCTCCCCCTCCTCCTCCTCCTCCTCTGACTCGGCTGCTAAGAGGGCTGGCGGCCGACAGGTCACAACACCAAGGTTGAGAAACACTGATTTAAATCCTTGGGAATAAATGTGGAGCGAATCCCCCTAAAGGCAGAGCACGAATCAATCCGGGGTGAGATGATAAATTCGGACAAAACCATGTGTTTGGCCGGCTGATTTGAGCTGTGGGCTGAAAGTTGCGACGCCCTCTTAAGGTACAAATAGCTTGATTTTTCAGTCTGGAGTTGCCCATTCAATGCCACTTTAGGGAAATACTGGGGGGGAAATAAAATTGGCATTGCTCGTTCCTCCTTCTGTGAGCTTCGTAAAGCAGAATACGCTTTTTTCTCCAGGGGTGAAAAGGGTTCACTCAGTCTGTGCTCTTCCATAAGGGTGAACAAACGAAGGGAAGGGTTGGCGTTGGGAGGCCTCGTGTGGTCCCTGGGTGAGGAGCTTAGAAAGGTGAGATAATTAACATTAAACTTTCAACGATGGCCAGAACTGAAAACTCACCTGATTTTTCCGCTCGAGGGAATTCGAGACATTTCAATGAATTGTGCATTTGGCTGAGCGGTGTGTGTGTGTGTGTGTGTGTGTGTGTGTGTGTGAGTGTGGATAGATTTCGCAGGATCGTTGGAATGCAATTTTTTCCATTGGGTCGTTGTTGTTTTAATTAAAGATCCCCCGAGGAATCTTTAGAAGAAGGCATGCGGGGGGGCAGAGGGGGGGGGCTAATGTTGCACCCCAGGGGAGTTTGGCCACTGATTTTTTTAAAGAAAATATTGAGTCCTCTATTTCTTTTGCTTTTTCTCCCAAGGGTTTGGCTGCTCGGAGGCCTTGTTCCGCTGGCAGCTGGATGAGATATTAGTTCAATAGCAGAAGGATTGATTGAAACCTAATAGATGGAATTTGACGGGTGGATTTTTTTTTCTCCTCCTGTCAATTGTTGCAATAATTCTATTCAAAAAAAGAAAAAAGGCCCTGGAGATAGAAAGACTGGTTTTTTTGAAATTCAGTATAAAGATGCACCCTTGACTTACGAACAGCAGGGCTTAAGGGCAGGGGTGGGACTGGAAAATCTTAGAAACCGGTTCTCTGCCCTGTGGCTGGGGGGGGGCGTGGCCATGGGGGGGGCGTGGCCTCCTCGGCCTCCTCATGGTGGTGCGGGAAGGGGCATTTTCCCCTCCCCCGCAGGCTTTGGAGGCTTTCCTTGCGCCTCTGGGAGGGCGGAAACGGCCTCCCTCGGGCTCCGGACCCTCCGGAGGACAGAAAAGGGCCCGTTTCCGGACCTCTGGAAATTCTGCCCTCCCAGAGGCTCTGCGCAGCCCCTGTACTTTCCTGGCATGATGAACGGCCACAGGGAGACCCCTGGGAGGGGCGAGGAGGGGTAGGCATGGCCAGCCGGTCCTTCCAACAACTAGTTCAGCGAACCAGATTCATCCGAACTGGCTGAATCCCACTCCTGGTGAAGGGAGACATTTGGTAAGCGAGTGGTGGCAACGTCCTGGGGACTGACTCGCATTTATGACTGTTGCAGTGTCCCAAGGTGACATGATCTCCTTTGGTGCCCTTTTGGCCAGCAAAGTCAAGGGGGGGGAGCCAGATTCACTTAACAACAGTGTGACTAACTTAACAACTGAAGTGATTCGCTTAACAGCAACTGGCAAGAAAGGCAGTGAAATGGGGCAAAACTCACTTAGCTGTAAAAGAAGGAAGTGTTTAGAGTGGTGAGGTTGCCTAGAGGTGGAGCTCTCGCCTCACAATCAGGAGGCTGAGAGTTCGATCCTAGGTAGAGGCAGATATTTCTCTCTCTGGCACCATGAGAATATCTCTGCTGAACGAAGCTCCGCATTGGTGACAGGAAGGGCATCCGGCCATGAAACGCTCTGCTAGCTCCAATCAGTTGCCCACACTCCACCCCGCAAGGGATTTTGGGCCCATTAAATGATGATGATGATGATGAAGAAGATGAAAAGAAGCAAGTGTTTATTTTGACTCGGCGCAACATCCTGGGACCGCATCTCGGAGACAAATCGGATTACACCTTTGGAGAAGCGCTTAGGATTCAGTTTACATTTCTTCTGTCGTTAGGCTGAGGAGCCTTTTCATATCTACATGATGAGCGTTGATCTCTTTCCCACCGTCAGAAGCTGCTGAAGACTTAAATGGGGCTGCTATTTCAATTGTCTTATCTTCCAGGCATGCAGCTCGCCATGTGTCCTCGCTGTTCCTGGAGAAGATGTGCAGGCTATCAAAATAGCAAGGAAGTAGGTCATCTGGGCTTCCTCTGCTCTTGTCAGTCCCAAGTCTCCGGGATGGTTCCGAAACTACCAAAGATGCCATAATCTTTTCCTACGGGTTCAAAAAGAAGATAATTTGGATAGCACATCTCCATCTCTCTCTCTCTCTCTCTCCCTCCCCCTTCCTTTTCCTCTCCCTCTCTTTGTCCCTCCTCTCTTTCCCTCTCCCTCCCTTTCCTTCTCTTCCTCCCCCTCTCCTCCCACCCTCTTCCCCGCCCTCTCCATCTCCTCCTCCCTCCTTCTCCCTCCTCTCTCTCCCTCCCTGCCCTTCCTTCCCTCCCTTTCCCTCTATCTCTCCCTCTCTCCCCCTCTCACTTTCCTTCTCTTCCTCTCTCCCCTCTCCCCCCTCTCCCCCCTCTCCTTCTCCCTCCCTCATCTTTCCCCCCTCTCCTTCTCTCTCTCCCTCTCCTCCTTCTCTCCCTCCCTCCCCCTCTCCTCCCTCCCTCTTCCCCTCCGTCTACCTTTCCTTCTCCCTCCCTCCTCTTTCCCCTCTCTCCTCCTCTCCCTCCCCCTCCGTCCCTCTCCCTTTCCTTCTCCCTCCCTCCCTCCCCCTCCCTCCCAATGAATTCTTGTTCAGCTTTCCATCGGTGGGAAAGAATAACCTTGGAGGTCTTCTAGTCCAACCCCCCCCCCCCCGCTCAAGAGACCTGATGTCATTCCAGAGAAGCAGCTTTCCAGTCTCTCCTTAAAAGCCTCCACTGATGGAGCACCCACAACCTCTGAAGGCGAGCCTTCCACGTGGCAACACGCTCCAGTGGTGCCAGGGGTTTAACAATTCGGATGGAAGAGGTGCACGTGGGTCCTTTTAACGCCCACGTGCACTCAAAGAACACGTGGAAGAGCAGACTTCTTGAAGAACACTCTTGAAGGACACGCTTCTTCAGATTGAATGGTTTCCATTTAACACCCACTCAGTTGGGGACAAATGGATAGATTTGCAGAGGACGTTAGTGTTCCATGTGCCTCCAGAGGTTGTGGCTGCTTCCATTGCTGGAGGTTTTGAAGAAGACAATGGACAGCCAGTTGTGCAGGATGGTACAGGGCCGTGATGACCAACCTGTGGCACCTGGGCCAGAGGCGGCACGCGGAGCCCTCTCTGCTGGCACCGTCACCCCAGGTCAGATCTCCGCGGCGTTTCTTTCGTGAGCGTCTCTTTCCCTGCAAACGATGAAAGAGACGCTCGGGGGGGGGGGGAAATCTCACCTCTTACCCAGCTGCATGCGCATGCCTCTGCACACTTTCACTTTGGGCACGCGCGCGCGTGCAGTTTGGGCACTCAGTGTCTCAAAGGTTCGCCATCCCTGGTGTCTCTTTCTTCAGCAGAAGGTTGGACTAGAAGACTTCCAAGATCCTTTCCAACCCCATAATTCAATGTTCTAGTTTTATTTATTTATGTGCCTTCGAATCATTGTGGGGTCGTGGCAACTGTCTGGACAAATCCCTGGCGTTTTCTTGGCAAGATTTAGAAGTTGATTTGGTGGGTTGGGTTGAGAGAGATGGACTGGCCCAAGGTCATCCAGCTGCCTTTGTGCCCAAGGAGGGACTCACAATTTCTCATCTGGCTTTTAACCACCCAGTTACTCTCATTCATCTAGTGCTCTCGACATAAATTTATCTTCCGCATCAAGAAGAGCACAGAACAAAGGAATTGGAAGGGATGAAGTTTGAAGTTTAATTTTATTTATAGGCCGCCCAATCCCGGAGGAGGACCCCGGGCGGCTGTTTGAGGCCTTCCACCCCAACCTTACGATCAAGTAGGAGACCTGTATTCTCTCTGACAAACGGCTGTCCAATCTCTTCTCAGAAGCCTCCAGTGATGGAGCAACCACAACTTCTGGAGGGAAGCCATCCCACTGATTAATTCTTCTCGGTGTCAGGAAATTCCTCCTTAGTTCTAGGTTGGCAATATCTTTGATAAGCTTCTGCCCGTTACTGAAAATATTCAATTTTCTGTCATCCTAATCCTGCAGCTTCCGTGGGATTATTTCAGATCTGACATACTGCAAAACATCTGGACTCCCTTTCAGTATCAGGATTGTTTCTGTATCTTGATCCTTAATTTTATGATCTCCAAATTTCAGGGTCAGGGATCAATTCACATCCACAATCACAGGTACAATCCTTGTGGCCATTCAGAAACCTACATATGGAAAGAGCCAAAAAGAGGGCCCTGAAAATATCTACAGACCCCTCACGTCCTGGACATAAATTGTTTCAACTCCTACCCTCAAAACGCCGCTATAGGGCACTGCACACCAAGACAACTAGACACAAGGACAGTTTTTTCCTCGTCAGGGTTCCAAGTAATAGACCCATCGCCAGCAAAACTCCAAGGCAGGTAGATTCCTTAAAGAATAGTTTTATTGGACATATCGTATTGGCACATATCTGGTGAAAGCCGCCTCTGAAGTCTCCCACGGTTTTCACTTAATTAAAAGTAAAAGTTTTTCTACTTTCTCAAAACAAGGAGTCACATGGCCCAATCACGGCGTGGACTGGGCAGCTAGGTAACATCACCCTGCCTTCCTCCGACCAGGTGTGAGAATGTCCTTGGTTTCCAAGAGAAAATACTTTGTTTTGGCTACAGGAACTCCTCCGTCTCAAATCCCTCCTTCCCATCCCTCAACTCCAGTGTGGTAACACTGAAGCGGTAGAAAATGGCTTCGGTCAGGTCAGCCTCCGGGGTTGGCAAACCTTGCCCAAGACTCATTTTTCTATGGGAGAAGTTTGAAAGAAAAGTTTAAAAGCCACTGTCGGTCTGGTAAAGAGAATTGTCCATTTTAGAAAAAATTAGCTAAATTTTCTCAGGAATTTCTCAAGGGATGCCAACTGGAGCTGTTCCGATTGCTCTCCAAACAGAAGGCTCTGAACGAGAATGTAAAAACACATTTAGGATTGTGTCGCACTTTTCTTGATTTGCAGTTTGCTTCTGTGTTAGACAAACATCTTTTTGTTGAGGATAAACAAGGCAAGACGGATAGATAATCCATAAACGACGCTGTAAGGGAGAAGAGGGGACCAACTGTCAGGTAGATATTAGAGCATCTGATAACGAGACAGCGAAAGCGGTAATTAAATGACTTCGTGTTTTGTGTAATACTGTTAGGTTGCATCTCACTCATCCTAAATAGAATTAATTATGAGTTAATTAAAAAGCCCTCCTGTCTCCCATTCAGGAACATCCCCCCCCCCCCAAAGCTTAAATCCTGCACCGCTTGACAAGAATGTATTTAGGCGTTCACGGATCGCCATCAATCTTGGCTCAGTTTAAGGGGAAAATTGATTACAGTTCTAATACTTATTGAACACTTATAACAGATGCTTAAATCTCTCCAAGCCAAGCATAATTAAAATCATAAATCCATGCTTATTTGGACGACAGTGCGAGCAAGAAAACCAAGGCGCTAAATAACCGACTAGACTGGGAAGGCTTTTTCTGCTAAACTGGGTGATTGGGAAGGGGTGTCATTATCCCCATAGGCCCCCGCCTTAACCAAATCAATTAAACACTTAATAGCCTCGTTCACACAACGTGTCAAGCTTGGTTGGGTTTACAAGGGGCCTGATGTCTTGTGTGAACCTCTTCAGTTTAGGAATGATTCAGCGTGGGGCACCGATAGAGAAACTTGGTTCGTTCAAGAGAAAAAATAACCGTGTGATATGAACCCAACCCCTCTCCCTCTGGCTCTGACCCCACTGCTTATTTTCCATGTGTAAGCGTGCACAAAGAAAACTAATTGAGATTAAGTGGCTAGCAGCCATGTTCTGAGCTCTCTAGCTAAGAATTTGGAGAATAATAATCCATCCGCAAATCAAATTCCTTCCCTCCTCCCTCCATCCTTCTTCTCCTTCCTCCCTCCTTCCTTTCATTTTTCTTTTCCTTCCTTCCTCCCTCCCCCTTCTCTTTTCTTCTTTTCTTCTTTCCTTCCCTCCCCCTCTCCTTCTCCTCCCTTCTCCTCCCTTCCTTTCTTCTTTCCTCCCTCCCTTCATTCTTTCCTCCTTCCTTTTATTTTTCTTTTCCCTCCCTCCCTTCTCTTTCCTCCTCTCCTCCCCCCTCTCTTTCTCCTTCTCTCCTTCCCTCCCCCTTCCTTCCTTCTCCTTCCTTCCTTCCTTCCTTCCTTCCTTCCTTCCTTCCTCCTCCCTCCCTCCCTCCCTCCCTCCCTCCCTCCTATTTTAACTGATAACCTTGGGGTTTATAGCTGGATCTTCTTGTACTATCATTCAGGACTGGTTTGCTTTTTTCAAGGTGAACCAAAATTGGTTTTGTTTCCCCCCCTTCGGGAGGACATACACCAAAGTAGCCCATCTTATTTTGCAGGACGGGGGCTTGAATGTCCTGCTAGAAACCTTATGGCACAAAATAAGTAGGACCACTATGAAAAAGCCCTTCAGGCCTGGTCAAAACTGCCAAATTACAACAAAATCCATTCACACAATGCATTAAAGCACCTGCTCTCCATGTGCTTAACCCCTTCTCCCTTCTTTGCCTCATTGAAAGTTCTAAGTTTGTCCCAACTTTTGCAAGAACCCAAAGCCCCTTTATCGACCGGCCTGGATTTCATGTCATGCGTCTGAGTACCGTTTATCTGAAGAGGCCCATTTTTTGTTTAGCCCACTTAAGAATTTGTGTACACGGCCTAGTCATCCCTGCGTTCTTCCCCGAGTCTGTGACCTTCTCCTTCTGCGCTGAATTTAGAGACGGGGATTAGCAAGGCACGAGGAGGAATGGCAGGAGAATAAATTATAGCGTGTTCTTGAGGTAGCAGTTAGGACTGACACCGAAAGTGGCATCCTAGAAAAAGAAGAAAGCATAGGAGTGGCCTTGAGGTCACGAAGAACAAAAGACCTCTGAGAACAGAAGAGGGACGGGGAAAGCAAAGGTCTCCATATTCGGGTGAATTTAATGGAGGATGACTTGCTAAAATGAGAGGCCGGGAAGAGACCTTGGATCTCAAGACGGAGCAGCGTATATTCAGCCTCTCTGCAGTGGAGACAGAAGTCTCCTGGTAACCCAGATTTATTTTATTTTTTTCAAGACGAAGGAGCATCTCCGCTGAGGATAAAAAAAAAATGACACGTCGCATTCCTGGGTGTAAAAATACGGCTGTTTACAGCAAAACAGGAAGGGCCTTGTGGAAAATGGAGTGACACAAGAGGGGTGTTGGACCAATGGAAGGCTTAACGCTCAGGATTGCGTTATTCGGCGTTTGAAACGTGGGAGAGGAAGGTGTTTGGGTGAAATGGAAAAGGTGGTAGCTGGGACTGAGAAAGCGGCTTATGGGAAAGGGCAGGAAAGCTTAAAGGAGAATATTTGCAGCTCACCTGGGGCCCCTGTGGCTCTCTGATGATGGTTGCTTTCTTGCAGGCATTTCATGACCCTAACTAGGTAATATCGTCAAGGCTGGAAGGGAGTGAGGTTTGCAGAGAGGAGGAGGAGGAGGAGGAGGAGGAGGAGAACTATGGGGCCCTCTGAGTAGTTTCACAGAAGAGATGGAGGGTATTTTGCTTGTATTACAGGCAATCCTTGATTTATGAGCACAATTGAGCCAACTTTGTGTTGCTAAGTAAACCATTGGGCAGTGGACCACTCGGTTAGCTGCTGCAAGGAGATCGCCCAGACTGACTGCGAACCACAGCGTGACAAAATAGCAACAATAGGCGCATTGGAAGGCCTGCGAGAAATGCCATTTGCCTGCAAGCAAGGATCGGTTGGGGCCACGAAATAGACAAGAGGGATTTAAAAAAATAAAGACCTTTGAGTGCTCTGGGACTTTAGAATTCAAACAGACAGCCATCTCCACTCAATGTCCCCAGACTTAACAATTGTTGATGGAAAGGCAACAAAATCTGGATAGTGGAAAGGCAGGACTGGAGTCAGCAGAACAGAAGAGAAGGAACGGGAGAAAAACCATCAATACGAAGACAATGCAAAGAGGCTAGAATAACAGTGACAAAAGGAAGCCAAGTAGTATTAGTAATCACAGGTGCCTTGATGTAATCTAAAACATCTGGAGACCTGACACACTGCCTATCTCAGTCTTGGGAAGAACTTGATAAGTGGGAAAAAGAATGCCAAATATCTAAATATCTGGCTGACTATGGGATGGACTATTAAAAAAGAACAATATTGAAAGTTTTTGTCGGAATGCACCCAGCATGACTACTATTTTGAGACAACCCAGGAGTAAAACACAGTGCCCGGCGGTTTTGTTTTTCAAACAGGGCTGCATACAAGACTTCTATATACATACATAAGTGCTAGGCAAATACCAGGCAGTCAATCAGTCTTCTACTTTACACAGGAACCACAATGGAGGTAGAAACACGAGGAGGGAGAAACACGAGGAGAGAGAGAGAGAGACACGGCCTCCCTTATATAGGCAGCTTCTTAACGTGGCAGTAACCCTGCTGGACTCATCTCATGTCATCATCTCGGTTTACAGCAGCTGGTCAGCTACTAAATCATCATTACCCTGACAGTTTTTCAGTCAAGAGGTTGCCAGCTACTAAATCATCATTACCCTGACAGTTTTTCAGTCAAGAGGTTGCACATTTTGACAGTCTGGGAGAATTCATTTGTATTATAGGGCCCCTTAGAGAAACTCTTGAGTTTGGACTGAAGAAACTCCTTGAATAGGTTGTCACCAATAGGTGTGCGAGGGTGTCTATAATTCGAGCATTAAAAGGAATAGCACTAGGAAGTTTAGTTTCCTTTGCTGGTGAAAAATGGAAAAGCTTTGCCTCACCGATAATGAAGTGACAGGTGTCAGGAAATGCAGAAAGAAAGGGATTTTTTTAGGACAGGGGGAAAAAACTGACTTGGCATCTGCTACAATTATTTAGTGGCTGGTAAGGATACTTGGCATGATGCCACGACCAAAATAGGTTGGCACTGAGACATTTTGGTTTGGAATCTCAGGGGGAGAAATGGCTCTTTTTCTTTCCTCCTCAACTCCAGCGTGTAGAAGAGGACGGAAGGGAAAGGAGAGAAAGCTGCTCGGCAGGGGTTAACGTGGCACCTTTTAGAGCCACAGTGGGCATCCTAGGCATTCCTTGATTTATGACCACAATTGAACCTAAAATTTGTGTTGCTAAGTGAAAGTGAGTTTGTTCCCCTTTATGACCTTTTTTTGGTCATAGTTGTTAAGTCAATCACTGTGGTTGTTCAGTTAGTCACACGGGGAATCACAGGAGGTCAGGACCCTGCAACCGTCATAAATATGAGTCAATTGCCAAACGGCCGAACTTTGATCACATGATATCCATGGGGATACCGCAACGGTTGTAAGTGTGAAAAATGGTCAGAAGTCACTTTTTTTCAGGGCCGTTGTAACTTTGAACGCTTGCTAAATGGTTGTGCAAAGAGTGCTTTTTCTTTTCTTCTTCTTCTCAAGAGGCAGCCGGACTTTTTGGTTTTTCTCTGAAGAGGTTTCTCCTCTTATCCAAGACGCTTCCTCAGCTTCTCTCAGAAGCCTCTTCTGCTCCTCTCAGAGCTTAAGAAGCTTCTTGGGTGAGAAGCGAAGGGTCTTCAGAGAAAAAAACAGAAAATCCAGTTGCCTCTTGGGGGAAAAAAAAGCACCTTTGGGATAACCAGGACCTGAATGACTCAGATTCTCCATAGACATTTACCTGTATCATCATCATCATCTTCTTCTTCTTCCTCCTCCTCCTCCTCCTCCTCCTCCTCCTCCTCCTCCTCCTCCTCCTCCTCCTCCTCCTCCTCCTCCTCCTCCTCCTCCTCCCCCCTCCTCCTCCTCCTCCTCCTCCTCCTCCTCCTCCTCCTCCTCCTCCTCCTCCTCCTCCTCCTCCTTCTAGGGACCCCATAATCGCTTGCAGGATGGAGTCTGGGCAACTGAATGAAGCTAGCAGAATTTTTTTGGCTGGATGCCCTTCCTGTCGCCAGTGTGGAGTTTTCTTCATTAGAGACAGGAAGGGCATTAAACACTCTGCTAAGCTCCATTCAGTTGGTAGCAAAAGGCTGCACTGCAAATTTTTAGGGAATTGAGAGCAGTGCTTAAACCTTGAAAGGGAAAAATCTAATGTGGCCTTCTCTCTGTTCCTTTCTCGATAGGTTTAATAAAACCCCAGGCTTAGAAAAATTCCATAAGGTAGCAGCAGAGGAGGGCTTGATTCAAAGAATCCTAAATCCAGCATTATTATTCCTCTGATTGCAAGACACAGAAGCAATTTCTTTGAAAATAAATAAATTTAAAAAAAATTGAGGGCGGAAAAAGGCAGTTTTTGCTGTACTTCTGCATTTTGTGGGACTTGTGTCTTTAGCCAAGGTCTCCAATTCTGGCATCTCTCAATACCCCAGGCAAATAGCTTTGTAAAGGTATAAGCCTAAACTCCTTCAGTAGGGTACAATCCCCAGTGAGAATCTTAATGCGGTAATCTGAAGACTGCACTCTTTAAAAAAAATTTTTTTTAAAAAATTCTAATTAAACAAAAACACAAAAAAAGAATCATCCTTCATTACATCTTGTAGAAAGCGTGTCGATTGGTTACAGATAACTTCCGTGCATTTCTTCCACAGTCATTACTTATAGTTCATATTAGATTATACACTTTAAGTCAAAATTCTTTGTATTCTTACTATCAATGTACCACAATTCTCATTTGACTACAATTATTTGAACATGCTTTATACCTCAAATCATTCATACTTAAAGACACAACACATAATGACATTCATTAGCTATTTCAAAAAATCCTCCAATAATATTACACCTTTATAACATCTTTTAAGTAAAAGTCAATAAATAACATTTTTAAGCCTCCCCCCCCTCTTTTTCCCAACTCACTGACTAACATTTATATCTAAGTTACTTTAGCCAATACCATAGCATCTATATATTTTAAAACAATGAGCATTAACATTTCCTTGTAGTTATTATAATTGGCTAAAAATCATTTACTATTTATGTCCCATCTCTTCTCATCAGGGCCCCCACCCCAAAAAAACAACCTTACACTTTTATAACAAGATCTAAATGAAAAATTGTTAATAAAATTTATAGGTCTTTTTCCCAAGTCATAATTTACAATTTGTATACAAATTTCTTTTACTAAATTGTCAATACATGTATATATCATTACGCTGTATCCATTATCATTTCATTATTATTATTTAGGGTTAATTGTTAATGAGTAAACATTTAATAACAATCTAAAACAATCTAGAAGTTACAAAGTTCCTACTTATTAATCACCAATAATAAAAAAAACTAATTCTTTATTACCAACTTTCATTGTCAACCTGTATCTTTCCAGTAACAAAACAGCCTTATCTCTCTTGCCAATAGTGGAGTCAGTCTTCTTTTTGTCTCTTTTATAAGGTTTTTATAGACCAGGATTTCTTGGCCACCCTTCCCGTTTCAGCTCAGCGCAGTCTCCTTCTGTGGAAGTGTAGGGAAAATCCTGGTTTACGTTTTCAAACTCTTGGCTTTCAATGTGCAGTCAGGCATGTCTAGGTGTTCTGGCCGAGGCCTCCCAAGATCATGAAGCCGACTCCTCGTCCCGATAAAACCCCTTTTATGCAGCTTAAAGGGAATTCCTCTCCGGCAAAGTCCCGGCCAACAGTCTTCCATGAGATTTCACAACTACAGACCTTCATCAGGCTTGGAGAGTTGCCAGGCTGACATCTTCCAAATGCCACTCTGCAGCAGGTGATACTTGGCAAGAGGTCAGGCACAGATCTTCACGGTTTCAAGGTTTCAAGGTTTATTAGCATTTGTATGCCTCCCACTCCCTAGAGACTCTGGGCGGCTTACAGATAAACGGGGGGGAGGGGGGACATATATAAAAATTAAAAAGAAACGAACATTAAAATTCCACAACATGCATACAACTTAGAGTGGGGCTGGATAAACTCAACAGCCTCAGGCCTGCCGGAACAGCCAGGTCTTAGTCGCTTTACGGAAGGCCGGAAGGGTAGTAAGGATCCGGATCTCTACGGGGAGATCGTTTCATAGGGCCGGAGCAGCTACAGAGAAGGCCCTCCCCCAGGGAGTCGCCAACCGACATTGACCGGCAGATGGAACCCGGAGGAGGCCAAATCTGTGTGATCTTATTGGTCTCTGGGAGGTAAATGGCAGGAGGCCGTCTCTCAGGTAGCCAGGTCCGATACCATGTAGGGCTTTAAAAGTAACGACTAGCACCTTGAAGCGCGTCCGGAGACCAATGGGAAGCCAGTGCAGCTCGCGGAGGATAGATGTAACGTGGGTGTACCTAGGCACCCCCACCAATTCAACCTAATTAAGTGAACTAATTGTCTCCTGTATAATCCCCCCCTTTTGCTTCTCTTTTATTCCCTATGGGAGGGGCCATTCACTGTCCACCTGTGCCTATACTCCTGAGACGGTCCTTGTTCCTTAGCTCTTCCCTTCGCCTGGCAGCTCTGCGCATGCGCACACTGGGAAGAGGCTCCAGCTGTTCGTCTGCCTCACTGATGTCTGACTCTGAAGGCAGCCGATAACTGTCGGACAGCCTTGGCCCCCCTCTCTGCCTCCCACACAGAGCCCTCCTCCTCAGAGCCTTCCCCAGAGTCCATTACTGGCCCAGGTTCCTCCCCAGCCTCCTCACTGTCTGACTCTGCTGCCACTGGTGGGCCACAGCACTAGGCTCAGTTGCTTGGTTAGGGTCTATGAAAATTCACTGCAACCGACTGGATTTAAGGAGAAATTTCCTAACGGTGAAAACAACCAACCAAATGGAACAGCTTGCTTTCAGAAGGGGTGCGTTCTCCACCACTGGAGGTTTTGAAGAAGAGACAGGGCAGCCAACTTGTCTCAAATTGTGTAGGACAGGGGTGTCAAACTCACTTTTATTGAGGACCGCATGAGGGATGTGTTTGACCTGGGGGGTGGGGGGGGGCTGGGATGTGTGTGGCCAGCTCAATGTCACTCGTGTCAAGGGTGCCTGTGGAGGCCCAAGCACTCTGCCAGCGAAAATGGGCTCCCGAGCTCCGTTTTCGATTGAGACAGCCTCCTGCAACCCCCTGCCAGAAAAAACTGAGCTCGGGGGGGTGGGGGGTGGCTGGGGGTGTGGAGGGTTTGCATGCAGCCCTCCTGAGCTCCATTTTTGCTGGCAGAGGGACTGCGGGCCAGTCCTTCGCTATTTCCAGGGTGGCATTGCAGGCCAGATCTAAGCACCATACGGGTCACATCCGGCCCCCGGGCGTTAGGTTTGATACCCCTGGTATAGGTTTCTTGCTTGAGCAGGGTTGGACTAGAAGACCTCCGAGGTCCCTCCCAGCTCTATTCTGACCTGCATTGAATTGCAAATTGTTCAGCCATGGAGACCTTCTACCTTCGTCCAAGAATGTAGAGTCTTTCTGTAGGAAGATAAGCAGAGACGATTGGGTGAGACAGCCCGACGTGGCCTAACATATTTGTTGCTTCAAAGGGCTGGATGTCCATCGCTTTGCAAGGAATACATTGCATTTCCGTGTTTAACAAGTGAACATCCCCTGTTTCTACATCCTTGTCCCGGAAAGAAATCTTGTGTTGAATTTAGATGTTACAATGCCTTCATAGAAGTCATCAACGCTGGATGACAAGGTGTCTTGATGGAAATTTCTTGTCACTGCCCTTGTGAAAATAAAAGCCGATTCTTTCGTTCTGCCGAAAAACAGAGCGGATATCAAAAGAGACGTGACACTGGTGTGATCCTTTAAGCATATACAAAATGATGCAGAGAATCGTTTGAATTTTAATACCTTCCTTTCTTATATTTGGGGCAAGCTGGAAAGAAGAGAAAAAGATGGCATTAAGGTTGCCTTTTCCTACAGGCAATTTCTGATGCTTTATAAGTTCCATTTTAGGAGATTTCTTTATGTTTTAGTCTGTCCCCCTTAATTGGTTCAAAAGCCAGCTAGATCCAAATTAGAGAAATGCTTCAAATCACAACGCGCAAAAAGACACAAATGTTACCTGGCAATAATTAAGGAATTCAGGAGAAACTTCCTAACAGTGAGGACAATTGACCAACGGAACAGCTTGCTTCCAGAAATGGTGGGCGTTTCATCACTGGAGGTTTTTAAGAAGAGTCTAGACAGCCTCTTATCTGAAAGGGTATAGGTTCTCCTGCTTGAGCAAGGGGTTGGACTAGAAGACCTCCAAGGCTCCTATTCTATTCTATTCTATTCTATTCTATTCTATTCCAGTCCAGTCCAGTCCAGTCCAGTCCAGTCCAGTCCAGTCCAGTCCAGTCAATATAAAAGCAATTTAGCCACCAAAGGAAACAAGGAATGATTTTGTGTTTGGGTGTGATTCACATCCATCTCTTTGACTAGCTCACTTCGCAAGTGTCTCACTTAACAACAGAAATTTTGGGCTCAGTTGTCGTAAGTCAAGGACTACCTGTGGACTACTTTTATGACAAAAGTTTTACTTTTCTCAAGTGCTCCTTAGCATGTCTTCATCCTCCTAAAGTAAAGGTGAAGGTTCCCTTCGCACATATGTGCTAGTCGTTCCCGACTCTAGGGGGCGGTGCCCATCTCCGTTTCAAAGCCAAAGAGCCAGCGCTGTCTTGAAGACGTCTCCGTGGTCAAGTGGCCGGCATGGCTAAATGCCAAAGGTGCACGGAACGCTGTTACTTTCCCACCAAAGGTTGTCCCTATTTTTCTACTTGCATTTTTACGTGCTTTCAGCAGAAGCTGGGACAAGTAACAGGAGCTCGCTCCATTACGAGGTGCTAGGGATTCAAACCACCAAACTGCCGACCTTTCTGATCGACAAGCTCAGGGTCTTAGCCACTGAGCCACCGCATCCCTTCATCCTTCTACCAAAGGATAAATCAATACTAGCAAATTGACATCTAAACTCAGCACAATATCTCTGCCAATAATTTTCTGGTCCTTCCTGCTGGCCTCATGGCTGGGCTGAGTCCTTCAGAATAGCCGGAGGACCCAAACCTGATGGCCAAAGCCTGTCAGCCTTTTTGGAAAGTTGCTATGTCCAATGCCCATTTCATTTCACCTTTCCTGCCTCCTGCAAAAGCTCTTTTCATTGCCCTGGGCAAGAGACGTTTGCATACTGGCGTTTTAAAAGCTCTTTTGACCTGCTGTTTTTAATTTTTATCTCTCTAAATGGCATTGCGTTTGTAACTCCAACCTCTGCCCGAGCTCTCTGGGTAAATCTTTACAAGAAGGAAAGAAACGAACCTCCAGTTGATTTCAGTCTTTGCACAGGTTTGTGAGTTATGAGCCTCTTCGCTTTTAAAAAGGGTAATATTCGAAGCTTTGTTTTGCGTCCCTCGGATTCTTTGCGTTGCTCTGGAACAACTAACAAGGCGGGGGGGGGGGGAGAGAATTAGCAACACTGGGCTATCAAGCTATAATTTATGCATTATAGTAGCTCAGTTCACACAAAATACTAAGATGAAAGGCAGCAGGACACACACACACCGGGGTCTCACATTGAAGTAACCATCCTTAACCATGGCTAATTGAAGGAAGCACAATTGGCTGGATTCGGTGGGCTGAACAACATGGTTACAGGTAACAGTCTAACAGAGTTGGAAGGGACCTTGTAGATCATCTAGTCCAACCCACCCCTTGCCCCACCCATGCAGGAGAATCTACACCAGTGGGTCTCAACCTTCCTAATGCCGCAGCCCTTTAATACAGTTCCTCCTGTTGTGGTGATCCCCAACCATAAAATTATTTTATGTTTTCCGTATTTTTTCGATGGTCTTAGGCAACCCCTGTGAAAGGGTCGTTCGACCCCCCAAAGGGGTCCTGACCCACAGGTTGAGAACCACTGCCCTACACCATTTCTGACAGAGGGCCGTCCAGTCTCTTCTTGGAAGCCTCCTGGGATGAATCTCCCACAACTTCCGAAGGCAACTTGTGTCCCATCGGTTGATGGTTCTCACTGTTGGGAAATTTCTCCTTGTTTCTAGGGTGAATCTCCCCTTGGTCAGTTTCCGTCCATCATTCCTTCTCTGGCCTTCAGGTGCTTTGGAGAACAGCTTGACCCCCTTCCTCTCTGGGGCAGCCCCTCAAATATTGGAAGACTGCTATCCCATCTCCCCCTGGTCCTTCTCTTCACTAGACCAGCCAGGCCCAGTTCCTGCAACCGTTCCTCGTATGTTTTACCCTCCAGTCCCCTCGTCCTCCTGGTTGCTCTTCTCTTTCACAACATCTTTTTTATAGTGTGGTGGCCAAAACTGGTTTACAAGCAACAGTGGGTGGAACTGCATCACACACACACAGACACATTGTTCTAAACTATAATTTATATTTAAAGGCGCTTGTGATTTGCACTCAGGAAGTTGAACCAAATCCAACCTTATAAATTGGCATGACAATGAACCCCAGCTGCGGTTCAGATGACACACGGCCTGCGGTGCTAAAAAAATCACCCCGAAATTTGTCAAATTAGGAGTGGCCAAGCCATCTTTGATGGATTGCCAGGTGTCACAAAGATGGCTGGCCGCTTGCTCCCTAAAGAAATAAAATAAAGTAAACAAGAGAGAGAGAACATATCTGCTCTTTTCTGCTTCTATTGAGAGTAGAGTTCTATTCAAGCTTGCGTTCCTAGAGCGACCCTGTTGTGTGAGACCTCTCTAGGACTTTGAGTTTGCACAAGAGGGCTGCACCAGGTGAGGTTGTGTTAGACCTCCAATCCTATCCGGAAGGTATTTGGATTTAAAAATACTCTCTTCCTCACACCTTAGCTGGGTGGGTTGTGATGCTTTTAAGTCTGGTGAAATGCTTTGTCAAATGTTTTGAGTGCCCCTGAGTTGGCAATTCCTTTGGCGAAGTTGTAATCCATCCACTGGTTGAATTCCAGTCAGGAATTGAGGATAAATGTTGTTCTTATTTTAAATTATGGTAGTCCTCGATCTATGGCCGTAATGGAGCCCAGAATTTCTGTTGTTAAGCGAGACTGTGGTTGAGTGAGTTTTGTCTCATTTTACAACCTTTCTTGCCACAGTTGTTGAATTAGTCACATGGTTGTTAAGTGAATCTGGCTTCCTTATTGACTTTGCTTGTCAGAAGGTCGCAAAAGGGGATCATGTGACCCCGGGACTCTGCAACCGTCGTTTGAATTTTGATCACGTGACGATGGGCATGCCGCAATGGTCGTAAGTATGAAAAATGGTCATAAGTCCCTTTTTCAGTGGTACCTTCAAACGGTCACTAAGGGAATTGGACTATTTATATTTCAATCAGTGTTATATGACTCCCTCTCTTCCACCTGATAACCCAAATTAACCTGGATCCAAATTTCCTCTTAAACTAATTCCTCTATGTATATTTGGAAAATTTCATTTCAAAATGAACTAAAAGGTGGACAGCTCAATAGGAAGAAGTCAAATTAAGTGCCCTTTTTAAAGAAAAAAAAATCCATCTGACGGAGCAAAAATCTCTCTTTTTGTGAATAATGTAGCTGCCTCTTGACTGCAAAGTATAATCACAGGGGGTTTTTTCCTTTAAAAAAAATGTATTAGAAAAGGAATGTAAGGGTTACCTAATGGCTGGGTTCTATCCGGCCGTTTAAAATGAATGCAAAAATCAAAGGGATCATTAAATATAATTTCATTTTACTGTATATTTTAAAGCCCGGAGGGTGTTTTAGGCCGATATCTCTAATCTCTTAATTCAGCTAAAAAAAAAAGGGGGGGGGGTGACTTTTAATAAGTAACTTGATAAATAATATAGTGCAAGTTATATTTAAACCATAAATGCGGTAAAAGGGATCATACGGAGCGTTGTTACAATTGTGCTCTGCAAAACTGCCATATTTTGGTTTTGGATTTTCTTTTTAAAATTGGCAATTTAAGTCATAGCCCACTCCCAAGGCCTTCTGATTTGTTGGTAGTGCTTTATTTAAAACAACAATTGAGGCCCAGATTTCGGTTGCTAAGCGAGACAGTTGTTAAACTGTCTCGCTACCTAGACCCCTTCCAGTCTGGCTTCAGGCCCGGTTACAGCACAGAAACCGCTTTGGTCGCATTGATGGATGATCTTTGGAGAGCCAGAGATGAAGGACGTTCCTCCATCCTGGTCCTCCTTGACCTCTCAGCGGCTTTCGATACCATCGACCATGGTATCCTTCTGCGACGACTGCGGGAGGTGGGAGTGGGAGGCACCGTGCTACGGTGGTTCTCCTCCTACCTCTCGGACAGGTCGCAGTCGGTGTTAGTGGGGGGGCAGAGATCGTCCCCTAGGCCCCTAAATTATGGGGTGCCTCAGGGCTCGGTCTTATCCCCCCTACTATTTAACATCTACATGAAACCGCTGGGAGAGATCATCCGCAGGCACGGGATTAGATACCATCAATATGCGGACGATACTCAATTGTATCTGTCCGCCCCGTGCCAACTCAATGAAGCGGTAGACGTGATGAGCCGGGGCCTTGAGGCAGTTATGGACTGGATGAGGGTTAACAAGCTTGTGCTCAACCCAGAAAAGACCGAGTGGCTGTTGTGTTTCCCTCCCAAAGATTTGGCTACTATTCCACCACTCAGGCTGGGGGGTCAAATTTTATACCCCTCAGAGAGGGTTCGCAACTTGGGAGTCCTCCTGGATCCACAGCTGTCATTTGACCACCACCTAACGGCTGTGACCAGGGGGGCATTCGCCCAGGTTCGCCTGGTGCGCCAGTTGCGACCCTACCTGAATCGGGAGGCTCTCACAACAGTCACTCGGGCCCTCGTGACCTCTAGGCTGGAATACTGCAATGTGCTCTACATGGGGCTGCCCTTGAGGAGCATCCGGCGACTTCAGCTAGTGCAGAATGCAGCCGCGCGAGTGATAGCGGGTGCACCCCGATTCACCCGCATAACACCTATCCTCCGCGAGCTGCGCTGGCTACCTGTTGATCTCCGGATGCGCTTCAAGGTGCTATTAATCACCCACAAAGCCCTACATGGCAGTGGATCTGGATACTTGAGAGACCGCCTTCTGCCAATTACATCCCTGCGGCCGATAAGATCTCATAGATTAGGCCTCCTCCGTATTCCATCGGCCAGCCAGTGTCGGCTGGCAACTACAAGGAGGAGGGCCTTCTCAACAGTAGCCCCGACCCTTTGGAACGAGCTCCCCGTGGAGATTCGTACCCTCTCCACCGTCCAAGCCTTCCGCATAGCCTTGAAGAACTGGCTCGCCCGTCAGGCCTGGGGATAGGATAGTTACCCCTCCCGAATGATGAATGTATGTTGCTTGCTATTTTATTACATGTTTTGTCCTAATGTCTGTATTCCCACTTCCCAGTTTTTGTGTGAGCCGCCCTGAGTCCCCTCAGGGAAAAGGGCGGCCTACAAATTCTAATAAAATTCTAAAAAAAAAAAAAAAAAAAAAAAAACGAGTTTTGCCCCATTTTACAACTTTTCTTGCCACCTTTGTTAAGGGAATCGCTGCAGGTTGTTAAGTGAATTTGGCTTCCGTGTTGGTCAGAAGGTTGGAAAAGATGACCCCCGGGACACTGCCACCGTCATAAATACGAGTCCGTTGCCAAGTGTCTGAATTTTGATCACGTAATCGTGGAGATGCGGCAACCAAACGTCGCCGGTGTGAAAAATGGCCGCAAGTCACTTTTTACAGCGCAGTTGTAATTTCCAACGGTCACTAAGCAAACTGTCATAAGTCAGGGACTGCCTGCGTTAAAAATGTGCTGTTTGGTTGTTCTCCCCCCCCCCCCCCCCAATTCGGTCTGGCTCTAAAGTTTTGAGTTTGTTCATTCGTTGCATGTAAGAGAACAGAAATAACATTCTGGGATTTTTTTTTATTTTTATGAATCATAATAAATCTAGGTTTTTTTTTAAAAAAAAAAGTCTTCCAGCTTGAATTTGAGTGATAGGCCCACTTGTTCAGTAAGATATTTTTCGGCTAGCAAACAAGTATGAGTGTGACAACATAAGTGTATGATCCCCCCTCCCATCCATAATCCATAAGAAGTGTGCATGATGGTGAGATCCTAGCATCATAAATACGGTTTCGAGAGTCGACACATTATGCAAAGAGAAGAGCTGGCTCGTGGCCAATGTACAGAGAACAGCATACTAGTCCTCTGTTTTTATTCCCCTCATATTAAAAAAAAAATCCCAGAGAAAATTTCATAGAGGATTAAAGCCTCAACACGTCTGAACACCCCAGGGACGTGCGGTGAGGTTGATGGCTGGTGAGGCAGTCCTCTCCCCCGACACTCCACTGACTAAAGCACTTCCTTTCGCTTGCCTGTGCTCGCGGCAGAGCTCAGGCGGGTTGCCGCGAGCTCAGGTGGGCGAAAGAAAGCGCTTTAGTCAGTGAAGCACTTTCTTTCGCCCCCCCTGTGCTCGCGGCATCCGGGGTGCGCTTGTCGGGCGAGGGCAGCGCAGGTGGGCACGGATGGAGCGGAGGAAGCCTCCCCCCCCTTCCTCTGCCCGAAAGAACAAAGGGAACCTCTGCCGCCGCTTGGGTAACCTGGCCGGCCTCTCTTGTGGCGGCTCCACAGCGCCGAACCTGGGAGTCCCTGGAGGGGCTGGCAGAGGCTGCAAGTGCCGCAGGCTGGACTGAAGTTGGAGGTGACGCCCCTCCGGCCGGGTAAGGCGGGCTGCCCTTCCTGCCTCTCCTACCCCCTTCCCTCTCTTCACTCAAACAAACTCTCTCTCAAACAAACAGACACACACAGACACACAAACAAAGTTGCACCAGGAGGATGAAGTTTGAATTCCTCCCCCTCCCTCCGACCCACACATGTACCTTTTCCAGCTGTTTCAGAGAGGATTTCAACTCTGCTCTTGCCTGCCATCATGAAAAGAAAAGAAAAATGTAAAAGGAAAAAGGCAAGAGCTGCTGAGGTCAGGCTGGGCTAGTTGCTGCCAGAGCCACCATGGATGACTCTGCTTAACTGTTTAAAAAGGCCTCTAAAAAAGCGCCCTCTACAGGAGGAGGCAGGAGAACGACACGTGTCTCATTTACGTCAGGAATGCTTCGGCTTTTAACCCTTGCTTAGCTCTGCTCGAGGGATCATAAAACGCCAGACTAGATGAGGCACGTGTCGTTCTCCTGCCTCCTCCTGTAGAGGCCTCTTTCTTAGAGGCTTTTTTAAACAGTCCAGCGCTAAGCCGAGTCACCCACGGTGATGGCAACTAGCTCAGCCTTTTTCCTTTCACCTTTTCCTTTCCATGGTGACAGTGGTGAGGCCCTGCCTCCGCTGCCTCCCCCGACTGCATGTTCCTGGAACCCCCCAGGTGTAGGATCTCCTTCTTCTCCGGAGAGTCACAGCAGCGTGGAATTTGGGGCTCCTGTCGGACACTCGGTTTTTGTTGAAGGAGCAGGTGGCAGCTGCGGCTGGTGTGTGTGTGTGTGTGTGTGTGTGAGCCTTTGTACAAATCCATTGTGGGTGTCAATTGCAAAGAGCCCCTTTCACAGTTCCTCAGGCCTCCTTCACCACCTCTGGTGCTGGCTGTGGCGTTGTGTTTCCAAGTGGGGTTGCGTCGCAGGTCCCTGTAGCGAATGAGATTGGAGCCAGTCTCTCAAGAGAGACACAGAAGCACAGGGCTCTCTCTCCCTACCAGAGTCCTGTTGTTAAGCAAGGCGTCTGTTAAGTGAGTTATGTCCCATTTTATGACTTTTCTTGCAACGCTTGTTAAGTGAATCACTGGTAAGTTAGTGAATCTGCTTCCCCACCGACTCTGCTTGCGAGAAGGTCGCACAAGGGGATCACGTGACCTGGGACACTGCGACTGACCACCATAAGCGCCTGGATTTGGATCACACGATCATGGGAATGGGGCAAAGATTGTAACTGTCACATTTTTCAGCACTGTTGTAACTTTGAACAGTCACTAATCATCATCTTTCAACGTCCCCATAAATCCCTTTCAGGGTGGAGTCTGGGCAACGGAATGGAGCTATTGGCCAGATGCCCTTCCTGTCGCCGTTGCAGAGTTTTGTTCACAGATAGATTCTCATTGTGTCCACAGAGAGAAATATCTGCCTCTACCTAGGATCGAACTCACAGCTGATTGATTGTGAGGTGAGAGCTCTACCTCTAGGTCACCGCACCACTCCTGAACGGTCACTAAATGAACTGTTCCAAGTTGAGGACTACCTGTTATTACCTATTATTCAATTATACATTGCACATACTATGCCTTATACCAAGGGTCGGCAACCTTAAACACTCAAAGGAGACATTTGGACCGTTTCCCACAGAAAAGAAAACCCCAGGAGCCACAAAGGTCTTAACCGGAAGACCCCCCCCCCATTCAATTCTGGAGCCGACCAGAAGTCTGGTTCCCCCACCATGGAGTCTCCTCCTAGCGCATGTCTTTTTTTCTCTACCTGTCCTAACTGAAAGCCCCATCAATTGTGGAGCCAACCCGAAAACCCGCCACTTGCCATAGAGTCTTCTCCTGGCATGTTGTATTTCTCCCCCCCCCCCTGCCCTTCCCCTCAAACCAGAAGCTCCTCTCAAAATTGTGGCGCTGACTGGCGACAGGGAGCCGCAGCAGCAGCAGAGGGATGAAAGAGCCACATGCGGCTCCAGAGCCATGGGCTGCTGACCCCTGCCTTATACTATTTCTAGGATGCATCAGGATTTCTTCCTTACGTCACACACATTTTAACGCAGCTCAAGGTAGCTCTCTCTCACACACAAGTCTCTGGTCTAAACCAATTCGCAAGGTAGAAGAATCGAAAGATCTACTATTGTTTCAGGTTATGATTTAATAAACCGTAATTTTCCTGAACCAGCCACGATGGATGGGTTCCGTGCAGCATGGGGGACCCCAGTGCCAAACTAACCTTGTCCTCCTTTGAAACCAAGGTTCCTCCTCCCAATCCTGGTGAGGTTCGGTGACCTTGCACAATCGGAGCCCTCTTCCCTTGGAGGAAATTAAGTGAGCCTCAGTGTCGCTTTTGTGTAGCAGGGACCATCTGGCGGAGTCAGGTGAGGTCTGCCCTCTCTCAGGTCTGCCTTTCAAGCCCTGGCTTATGCAGGTGGCTTTTTTAAAGCCTTTGCCAAGGAAATCAAAACCGGTAGAGTGGAAGATTTCAATCGGAATAGCGCTGGAAGGGACCTTGGAGTTCCTCTAGTCCAACCCCCTGCTCAAGCAGGAGGCCCTGTATCCGTGATGGTGAACCCATGGCACGTGTGCCAGAGGTGACACACACAGCCCTCTCCGTGGGCACATGCGCTGTCGCCAGCTGCTCTTCTGGTTTCCGGTGGGCATGATCTTCATGGGTGCTGGAGTGCCGGAAAACGGCCCCACAGCAGGCTGTTTTGCAGGCCGTTTGGGGGCTGTTTTCAGGCCGTTTGGGGGCTGTTTTCAGGCTGTTTTTTGACTGTTTTGGGGCCTTTTTCGGCCCAGAAAATGATCTGAAAAACGGCCTGATAAAAAAGCAAAAAAAAAAAAAAAAAAAACCAGGCATGTGGACGCTGGCCAGCTGGTCTTCAGGTTTATGGTGCTCTGGCATGCGCAAAGACCAGCTGGCCACCAGCACGCATGCATGTGCTGGAAGCCCGAAGCCCAGCTAGCCGGCACGTGCATACGCACCCGCCAGCTGGCCTTTGGGTTTCCACTGCTCCGGCACATGAACGTGCATTCCGGTTTGGGTTCTCATTGCCGAAAAGGTTCCCCATCACTGCCCTATGTTATTCCAGACAGGTGGCTGTCCAGTCTCTTCTTAAAACCCCCCCGCCCACTGTTGGATCACCCACAACCTCTGGGGGCAACTTCTGTTTTACTG
Source organism: Thamnophis sirtalis (assembly GCF_051295495.1). Lineage (NCBI taxonomy): Eukaryota > Metazoa > Chordata > Lepidosauria > Squamata > Natricidae > Thamnophis > Thamnophis sirtalis. The sequence goes on along the minus strand of NW_028261393.1, from coordinate 59,160,572 downwards.
GTTAGAAAATAAAAAATGGTGCAGTGGAAGATTTCAATCAGACTAGAGCTGGAAGGGACCTTGGAGGTCTTCTAGTCCAACCCCCTGCTTAGGCAGGAAACCCTAGACGACTTCAGACAAAGGGTTGTTGTCCAACATCTGCTTAAAAACTTCCAGTGTTGGAGCATTCACAACTTCTGGAGGCCAGTAGTTCCACTGATGAATTGTTCTAACTGTCAGGAAATTCCTCCTCCTTAGTTCTAGGTTATAAAGTTATAATCCCAGGAAGATAAGGAGATAGGGAATAGGGAAGATGAGAATAATAATGGTAATACTGTCTTTCTAGATAGTTTAACAGTGTTGTGGGAATTAGTTGTTTAGCAGCGTGTGTTTAGTTGTTGTGACATGCAATGCCCTATGGACTATATGGGGGGTGGGGGGGGAGCTGAACCGAAAAACAAGATGGCGCCACCGTGGGAGAACCGGTTCAGGGGCGTGGCAGGCCTGGGCCGCTGTCGGTTCCAGTGACCCAGGCCACCAAGTTACCATCTACTCAGCTGAACCGGTAGGAACCCACCGCTGGACTACGCTGCAATCTTTGGGAGGGAGATTCCAAACAATTGTCGATAAATTTGTGTAAAGGTTGGAAACCAGGGGTTGCCTTAGCAATGGTAAGACTCGTGGAGTTCAACTCCCAGAATTCCCCAGTCAGCCATGCTTCCCCATGCAGGCTGGTGAATTCTGGGAGTTGAAGTCTTTACAGGTACCAAGGTTGGACGCCACTGGTGTAAACAGAATATCCCTGGTCCTCGAATTAAAGCCACCATTAAGCCCCCAAATTTCCCCTGCTAAGCTGAGACGTTGGTTAAGCGAATGTTGTCCCATTGTATGACCTTTCTTGTCCCCGTTGTTAAGCGAATTGCTGCAGTCGTTAAGTTGGTGCCATGGTTGTTAAGTGAATCAGGGTTCCCCCTTGGCTTTGCTTGTTCAGAAGGTCCTATAAGGGGATCACATGACCTTAGGACACTGCAAAGGTCAGAAAAATGAGTTGGTTGAATGAAGGGTCTGAATTTTGATCCCACGAGGGTCATGGGGGATGGGGCAGTGGCCATAAGAGTGAAAAATGGCCATAACATATAACTTTTTTTGGTGATATTGTAACTTCGAATGGTTGTTAAGTGAACTGTTGTACATTTACATTTTCCCCTTCTGAACAATTTAAAAATACGCACTGAAAAAACTGTTGAAAATTGGCACACTTCCTCTTGCCCTAGTTATAAAGTAAATAATTTCCTTAGATTGCTTCCTGCCCTTTAGTGCTAAATAAAGTTTTTTTTTTTTTTTAAAAAAGAAGCTTATGTTTAATAGAATTGTGGGAGTCCTGCTTGGGGGATGGCCTGGAAGAAAAATGAATTTTTAATCTCCTGGTTCACCTTCAGCCTTCATTGAGTCTTAATGTCTTAATTTAACTTAATTGCTTGAGGTCTATTAGGGGTGGGAGGAGGGTTGGGGGGCTCCATGGCTGGGCTGAGTTCGGGCATCAGAGGGCTTCAATCTGGCCCTGGCTTTGAAACAGAATGGAATGGAATGGAATTCCTTACTGGCCAAGTGGGACTGGACACACAAGGAATTTGTCTTTGGTCCAGATGCTCTCAGTGGACATAAAAGAAAAGACACATTCGTCACGAATCATCAGGTACGACACTTAATGATAGTCATAGGGTACAAATCAGCAATCAGGAAACAATATCAATATCAATATAAATCGTAAGGATAAAGTTAGTCCTGCAGTCATAAGTGGGAGGAGATGCGTGATAGGAACAACGAGAAGATGAATAGTAATAGTAATGCGGACTTAGTGAATAGTTTGACAGTGTTGAGGGAATTAGTTGTTTAGCAGAGTGATGGCGTTCAGGGAAAAACTGTCCTTGTGTCTAGTGTCGTTTTGAGGGTAGGAGTTGAAACAATTTATGTCCAGGATGTGAGGGGCCTGTAGATATTATCTGTAGATATTTGCCCTCTTTTTGACTTGTGCACTACAGAATATAACAGAATAAATAAATACAGATAAATACAGAATTATGCATATGCCCACATATAAGTATATGAAGAAAAGGTGAATGAAGTGATGTCCATACGTGCGAGGGCTAAACTTCCAAGATGAGACTCAGGGATTTTGGGAAAACGATACAATTACAATTTACCTTACACAAACCTCCTTGGGGCTTCTAGTTCCCAAAATCAAATGCAAATCTCCCACAAAAAAAGAACAAAATTAAATCTGCACCCAAGGGCTGCAAAAAACATGCCTCCCCCCCCCTTCTGTGCAGGTTTTGATTGTCCAATGACTTTTTATTTTGCTTTTTAGAGCATTCTTATTGGTTTTATAATAAAAGAGCCTGCAAAAATAGTTTTATTTATAGCCAAGTCATCTGGGGAATTTCGGGATCTGGTCAGCCAGGGGGAGATAGCATTTCGGTGAAGTAACGGAAAGATAAAGAAATGGGTGAGAAATAAATCTTTTTTTAAAAAAAGAATCTTCGCTCAAGGTGTGTAGAGGTTCTCAGTTATCCAGGCCATGGTTATTATTATCCCAAAGGTGCTTTTCCAGGAGGCAGCTGGACTTTCTGGTTTTTCCTTTCAAGAACATTTCATCCTGTCAGAGCGGAAGAAGCTTCTTGGATGAGAAGCAAAACGCCTTCTTCGAAGGAAAAAAAGGAAGGAAAAAGGAAGGAAAGAAAGAAAAAAAGAAAGTCCAAGTTGCCTCCTGGAAAAAAGCCTCTTTGGGAGTTCGCTCAAAGATGTCAAGAACTTGGAGGGGAAGGGGGGAAAATCCGGTGTCTGGCCGCTAGGAGGCGCTACCGCGTCGCGCTCTTGAGAGAGAAGTAAAGGAAAATGACATTTTAAAAATTATTATTATTATTATTATTACATGGGTTATTTTTTGCCTGGCGAACAGAAGGGGCGGGTGGGGAGCCAGCTTGTCCCCCCCCCCAAAATAAGAAACAAACCACGAATGTCTGGGCAAGGCTCTCTGGCCCCCTTCGGTTTGCTTCGCGGAGCTGGACTCCAAGGCTGGAGGAAGAAGGGAAGGGAGAAAGCGGAGCGGGGCTGCAGCGCAACGCAGCGCTTCCCCCCGCTTCGCCCAGCCTGCCGGAGATGAGGCGGGGGGGCCGAGAGGGGACTGATCCAGAGTTGACCGCAGGAGGGGTCGCAAGGGGCAGCGATCTGGGATTAGGAGAGAAGAAGAACCCCGGGCTCCTTGCAGGCAACTTTTAAGCGTTTTGCAGGGGAGCAATTGCATTTACTGCAGGAATCCAGCCTTTGCCTCCCTCCCTCTCTATCTTCCTCCTTTTCCTTTCCTTTTTCTTCTCCTTCTCCCTTTCCTTTCCTTTTTCTTCTCTTTCTCCTTCTTCATTTCCTTCTCCTTCTCTTCCTCCTCCTCCTCCTCCTCCTCCTCCTCCTCCTCCATCCCTTCCCTCTCACTTCTCCTTCTTTCCTCCCCTCCCCCTTTTCCCTCCCCTCCTGGCTCAGTAGGACTTCCCCAACACCTGGCTCTTCCATGAAATGCCCAAGGAAAGTGACTCAACTTTCTCCTGCCGCCTGGGGATGTAGCCTCCGCCGCTGGCTGGCTCGGCTCCGAGGGGAGCTTGGCCGGGCCAGGAGGGGACGGTGACAAGGCGTGAGCAGCCAATGCGTGCCAGAGGCTCGGAGCAACTTCGGTGCGCCCCTCCCGGATCTGCTGAGCCGAGCGTTGGCTTTCCTCCTGCTTTTGCCCATCCTTCTCCTGCCCAGCCGCGGAGCGAGCCCTTCCTTCCCTTCTCCCAGCCGCCTCTCCGCAGACCCTGAGCGATGTGAGACCCTCGTTTCTCTCGGTGGCTTTTGAACCTCTCTGCTCCCCACCCCCTCCTTCCTGGATTTCTGCAAGCATGGAACGCCGGGACCTGTGAGCTCCAGCTGCAAGTAAGCCCCACGTGTGAACGCGCGTTTGACGGCTTGGGTGTTGGGTTGCCTGGCCAGGCAGGTGGCTGATCTCTTCAGCCAAACCCCTTCCTTGATGTGTCCCCTCTCCAGTGCCAAGGGCAGTCCCTCCTCCCTCCCACCTCCAGGCAGGACCTGAGATTGCTCTTCAAGTTTAAAGGTTGGGGGGTTCTACATCTCCCTTCAACCAAATAAACAGACCCTTCCCCTCTTTGCAAAAGTGGGTGAGTAATTTTTTATGTAAATCAAACCTATACCCGTAACTGCCTTAAAAAAAAAAAAGATTGGAGGGGGGGGGCGGTGTCATAAGGAGGGGGGGGGTTAAAAAAATGATCTGTGCAACGGATTTCAACTGGAGTATATAAAATTATCTCCGAAAGAGGCGTAATGTGTGTGGAGAAGGCACAGAAGGCTTTTTGTGGTGGTTGAAACCCACCTTCTGGCCCATGGATTTGTGGCTTCAAAGGAAGGCTTGCTTCTTTTTGGGGGAGGGGCTGGGCTGGGAAGTCGAGATGGCTGATTTCGTGAGTTTGGAAAAGGGAGAATGGCGATATCCAAGATGTAGTTCCATCGCCCGGCCGTCCGGCCGGTTAGGAACAAAAGGTTGGAAAAAAGACTTGACTTTAAGAAGTTGACCTGCTAAAAGTCTGGATAGGAGCAGCCTTAGGAGAGGCAGAAATCGCTCAGGCAGGGATGAGAAGTTGCCCCCTGCCCAACAGTTGGGCTTCTCCTCTTGAGACGCCTGGCGGCTGCTGCTTCTTCAAAACAGGCATCCTGCTGTCTTGTCTCTCAATTCAGCCCTGTCGCAAACCGTGAGGGGGCTACGGATGCTCAACCCGCCTCTCGCATTTTGTACCAGCCCCCCCCCCAATTATTCTGATATGAAATTATTATTACCAGCTTCCCTTCCTCTTCTTCCTCTGCTCGGTGCTCCTTTCTCTGTGTTTAAAATATCTTTCGGCTGTATGTCCTACCTCCAATCGTTCCTGCTGGCAGATTGTGTGTGAGGATTTAAGTGAGAGAATTTTTAAAAAAGGGGAAAAAAGGGAACATTTCAAACCTGTTGTTTAGGCGAGGAAATAATTAGATGTATTCCTCCATTTAAAAAAAATCTTTAGCCTGTGTCCCTTTGAACAGTGTTTACTAACTGCTGTCAACTCTTGGTCAAATGTCGATGCCTTGATCACATAACTGGAGTCTTTGCAATCAGAAAACCCGTATTTTCATTTTTATCCCCTTCCTTCTGACCACTGCAAGCAAATATTGGAGGTTTTTGACTTTCACTCCTGCTAGATTTTATATATATATATATATTTGTTGAGAGACTTTGTTCCCGATGATCCTTCAGCTGCTGATGGGATCGTTTGCTCTCCAATCATTTGGGCCGCTTTAGGATATAGAAATGATTGAAGCTGCTTTATGGGGGGGGGGGCGCTTTCTCTCCCGGTTCTGCATTACCGACAGCCAGGATAAGCGGAAGTTTGTCCACAATGGGATGAAGTAAGATCATCCCTGGCCTTGTGGACGGATTTGTCACCCAGGAGATCTGGACAAGTGGTTGATTCCTGCCTGGACTTAGCTGCTTTGATTAGGTGCCTGCCTGGCGGCTAATGCTGGTGCGTTGAAAGACACAGAGTCCAACTTTTGGCTGTCAGTCCATCTGGGAGACGTGGCATCTGTGACATCTGGTCGAGCATCTGCGGCTGTAGCAACCCCCCCCCCCCCCCGGATGAAGGTCTCGGCCAAAAATGCATCGGTAGTTCTGATCGGTGTGTAAGCCAGGAGATTCTCATGGTGTGGGAAGAATAACAGAGTTGGAAGGGACCCTGGAGATCTTCTAGTCTGACCCCCTGTTCAAGCAAAGAAACCCTATATTGTTCCAGACAAATGGCTGTCCAAACTCTTCTTAAAGCCCTCCGGTTTTGGAGCACCCAGGATTCCTGGAGCTGCTCCACCATTTAATTGTTCTCCCGGTCAGGAAATTTCTCCTTAGTCCTCGGTTTCTCCTCCCAGTTTCCCTCTGTTGCTTCTTGTCCTGCCTTCTGGTTCTTTCTGGAGAATAAGTTGACCGCCCCCCCCCTCCATTGTGACAGCCCCTCTTCTATTGGAACACTGCTGTTATGTTGCCCTTAGTCCCCCTCCTTTTCATTAAACTAGACATACCCAAATCCTGCAACCATTCCTCCTATGTTAGCAATCTTTTTAATCGTGGTTTGTGTGTGAAGTCACGATTGCCTAGGGCCAGAGGCTAAGCTATAAATCGTGGCTTACAGGCCAGAGTGAAGCTGAATTCAGACGCTAGGCTGAGCCAAAACTCCATTATGGTTTAAGCACGAATCCGATCCGATGCCTGGGAATACATCCGTCCGGCTTAAACTACGTGGTAGTTGAGTGGTTGAGAGAATGAGAGACATTCGCAAAAGATGACTTTAAAAATCTCTTTGGGTCATATTAAGTCAGCTGGGAAGTGGGTCCATGGCAGGGGTCAGCAACCTTTGAGTGTTTAGGAACCATTTGGACCCATTTCCCACAGAACGGAAAACACCGGGAGCCACAAAACCCTTCCGGTGCCTGACTGTTTCCTGAGCTGCCACAAAACTAGCATATGTAGTTGAATTAAACATTCTGTTTTCTTATGAAACTTTTCTTTTCTGGGATTTATCCCTGGTTGGCCTACTGGGGGTCAAAGGGCTCAATAAATCGCATGCCGGGCGTGTCACACATTGGCAGTTGTGATGCATATTTTGAGCGACAGGGAGCCGCAGCAGAGGGATGAAAGAGCCACATGTGGGTCCAAAGCCGTGATTTGCTGACCCCTGGCCCATGGGATCAAACTGGGGAAGATGTGGGGTCAACCCTTAAAATCCCAGCTGTCTCTGAAGATCACCAAGGACAGAGAGGTTTTGATTTTTTGTGGGGAATTATTTATGGAAGTCAGATCCTGTTTTCCAGACAAGGATCTCCCAAATTGGCTCCTATCAGTTAAAACAAAAGAGATGACTATCAAGTGGCCCATTAGACTGATGAAGGAAGAAGACGAATTGCTCAGAGATAATAAGCAGGAAAGAGATTTGGAGGCCAACTCCATGAAGGGGGCATTTTGACCAAGCTTGACTCAGGGGGAGCTGACCTTACGGGCACTTCTAGAATGGCCTTTCCTGAGCTGGGTCCTTGAAGCTGTATCAGACCACTCTTCTGGAAGGGGGACCCTTGGAGAAGATGAGAGGAAGGCTGAGTTGAGGGATTGCCTCCGTCTTATTCCTGTCCTTCCAAGGTCAGGAAGCGGCTTCATTGGCTGTAAGTCCCAAAGATGCTTGTTTTTCAAAAGGCAACTGGACTCTTTTGTTTCTTTCTTCTTTTGAAGACGTTTCGTTTCTCCTCCAAGAAGCTTCTTCAGTTCTGGCTGGATGGTGGGGGATGGAAGGATTGAGACTCCTGCAGACTCTTGCAGACCGCTGGTCCTTTGCATCCTTTGAGAGGGTCCTTGAAGCACTTGGAGGTTTATCTGTGTCCTCAGGGTCACCTGAGTGGTGCTCCTGGTTCCTCTGGAAATCCGTTCCTCCTCCCACACCATTCCAAGGGTGTCCATCCCGAATTGTATACCTAAAAGTCTGTAGAGATTCTCAGCCATCCAGGTCACGGTTGTCTCAAAGATGCTTGTTTTTCAGGAGGCAACTGGACTCTTTTGTTTCTTTCTTCTTTTGAAGACGTTTCTCTTCTCCTCCAAGAAGCTTCTTCAGCTCTGACCGGATGGTGGGGGATGGAAGGATTGATACTCGGTGCAGGATGCATCCCTCCATTCCCCACTCTCCTGTCAGAGCGGCAGAAGCTTCATGGATGAAGAAGCGAAACCTCTTCAGAAGGAAAAAAACCCCCAGAAAGTCCAGTTGCCTCCTGGAAGAAAAGCACCTTTGGGACAACCTGGATGATGGGAATTCTCCACAGACTCTTGGGGGTAAGTCGAAGCCTCTGCTGAGCTATAAACCGTTGTTTACTCAAATCAGTTTAATTGACTCAAAGGAGCCACTTAGATCTCCAATTAGGCATTTTAGCCGGAGGGAAGGAAAGAATAGCAATACTTTTTCACTGAGTCCCTGGCAGCTTTTCTTTTAAGCTGGGTTCCAATCAGCTTCTCTTTTAGTCCATGTTTCTAAAGAGAAGTCAGGTTGAGCGTAGCTATGCGAAGCAACCAGGAGATAGGTTTATTTTGATCCGAGTGACAGGAGATGAATCCTCTGAGGCAAAAATTATATACATACACACACACACACACACACTGTGTGGCTGTGTAGTTGCATCCTGATTGGTAGATGGAGTTAATGTTTGTAGATTGGTCGGCTGTTTCGTATCATCCCGTGTGGCTGAGGTGCTGGCTGTTTGTCCGTTGTTCTTTTGTGTTGTGACGACCTGGGTGGTGGGTGGGGTTCGTTTGTTGACTAGGGCTGCTTTCCAGATGTCTGGTAGGTGGGAGGTATCATCACGTTTATTCATGTTGTGGGAGTGTTTCTCTATTTCGATGGCTTCCATAATTATTCTCTTGTTGAAGTGTTCAGTTTTGGAGATTATATATATATATAAATATATAAATAAAAGGAAGCTCAATTATTCTTCTTGCACATTTCCCCAGAAGTGAAAACGTGGTACTTTATAAAGATGAAAACCTCGCTCTTTCGAAAATCTTAAGCCTCTGTGTCAACTGGTTGGATTGACACATTTCGCTAAGCTCTGAGGTTTCACGAGTACTTTTGTTGGCTCCTGGCTGCAATAAACTTTTTGATTGAGGTAACATTTGATGTGAAGCCAGGCATCGCAGCTTATAAAGTACAGTTTGTGGCTCAGGAGGCTGAGTGAGCCCAGCCGATTCTGTGGTCCTTCGGAGAAACAGACCATCCCTCGATGGGGATTTTTGAATGGCACTTCTCTGTTTTCCTTCAAGCTCTTCCCATAAATGTTTTTATGGAACCCACGGATGAAACAGAGCTTAAGCATGGAATAGGAACTCCAGCTGGTCCTCGACTTATGGCCACAAGTGAGCCTAACTGTTATTGAGCAAGACATTTGTTCAGGCAGTTTTGCCCCTTTTCTCATGAACTTCCTCGCCGCCATTGTTAAGCGAATCGCAGCAGTGGGTAAGTTAGTTAGCAGGGTGGTTGAGTCAATCCGGCTTCCCCATTGACTTTGCTTGCAAAAGGGGATCATGTGATCCCGGGACACAACAACGGTCGTAAGTATGAACCGGTTTTAAAGCATCTGAATTTGGTCACACGATGTCGGGGTTGCTACGAAGGTCATGTGTGAAAAATAATTGTAAGTCCCTTTTTCCGTTGCCATTGTAACTTTGGATGGTCACTAAGTGAACCGTTGTAAGTCAACCTGTTCTGGGGTCCATGGTTTTTTTATTCTTTTTTGGTGATTATCTGCACTGATGGTGCAACAGAAATGAGGCTTATTTTGTAATCATTGGAAATGGGCTGTCAGGGTTTCAAATTATAGACTCACAGCAAGCAAGACTCTAAGGAGGGTAGATTCCTCAAAAAACAGCTTTATTGGATATATCATATTGGCACAGATCTGGTGAAAACCGACTCTGAAGGTTCCCTCAATTTTCACCTAATTAAAAGTAGAAGTCCCCCCCCCATCCCCAAACAATCAGTCACATGGTCCAATCAAATCCTCCTTCCTCCTTCCTCCAACCATGTGTGAGAATGTCCTTGGTTCCCAAGCGAAAGTATTTTATTTTGGCTGCAAAGTCCCAGCTATCTCAAGTCCCCCACACTCCCTCAGCTCCCATGTGGCAACACTGAAGCTTCTAATGAGGCTCCGGTCCGGTCAGCTTCAGGGTTGAGACGGGCATTATAGCTTTGGTTTCATCCAGGTCAACCTGCTCAATGGAGGAAAACTTCAAAGGTAGAACGCCTGTCATTAAAGCATCTCTAATCCCACCTTGAAGGCTTCAGAAGAAGAAGAAGAAGATCTCTTTCCTCTTGCTTTGCGTTACTGAACAGCTCTTATTATCCAGATGTTCATATCTGCCCTCAGATGTTTTGCTCTCATCTGAAACAGCGGAGAGAATCCGGAGCTGTTGGCGGTGCTGAATCATGATTTCACTCTTGATCCCTGGGTGGGTGACTTGGAGATTGGAACACAACCTACTTCCTGTGTAGGATTACTCCTAGATTCATTTTCTGACCATCGTGGTTGGCCTCACGTGAACCTCTTCCACGTTGCCTTTGGTGGCTGCTTTCAAAAGTGATGCCTCTTCATCCAGAGGTGGTTGTCTTTTTTTTTTTTTGAGGGTGGAGGTCCGTTCCCTGAAATGTGGGTCAGTTTCCAAACCTTTTGTTACCAGGTTAGGTAACATCTTCAGCAAAATTTAGGGGATAGCAGTGTCGGCGTTTTTCTGATGATAAGAGCTTGGTGTGGTCGGTAGGTCTTGTGATGGGGAGGTTATATCAGGTGAGGGTCCCGTCAGGTGGGGCTCTTGTGATGGGTCTTGTGGTGGATCAGCTGAGGGTCTTGTGATTGGTCTTGTGGGTCATGGATCATGTCAGGTGAGGGTCTTGTGCTGGGTCTGGCAATGGGTCAGTTGTGGGTCATGTCAAGTGAGGGTCAACAGATGGGTCTTTTGCTCAGGAGGTCACATCGGGGGAGGGTCATTGGGAGGTGAATTGTGTTGGGGCGGTGTCGCATGGGTTGGTTGAGGGATGGTGCCATCTCTGCTTGGCTGTGCTGTTGATTTGGCTTCTGTGGGGTTTGTAGGTTAGTTGTAGGTCAATGCGTCTGTTGATGGAGTTGCTTGTGGAGTACCAGTCTGTTTTGCCTTCTGTTATTGGAGAAGTAGGCTTCTTCTACACCATGCGAGGCCTTTCACCTTGGAAGCCTCTCGCCCTAATCCAATGTTTCTATGCCGTGGTGGCTCAGTGGCTAAGATGCTGAGCTTGTCAGTCAGAAAGATCGGCAGTTTGGTGGTTCGAATCCCTAGCCCCGCGTAAAGGAGTGAGTTCCCATTATTTGTCCCAGCTTCTTCCAACCTAGCAGTTGGAAAAAATGCAAGTAGAAAAATAGGAACCACCTTTGGTGGGAAGGGAACAGTGTTCCGTGTGCCTTCGGCATTGAGTCATGCCGGCCACATGACCACGGAGACGTCTTCGGACAGCGCTGGCTCTTTGGCTTTGAAACAGAGATGAGCAGCGCCCCCTAGAGTCGGGAACAACTATCCCGTATGTGCGAGGGGGACCTTTACCTTTACCTATAACCCTTTTGCCCCTTCTTACAGGACTAGCCGCCTGCTGGGGACAATTCAATACGAATGTAGCATTCATCCTATCCCATGGCAATGTAATAAATCTGGACAGTCAGCAGCCTCCCCGAAGTTTTATATTTTAAAAAAGATAGAAGGAGGCTAAACCACTAGCGGATGCTAAAACGTCTCTTAAGAGGAGCCCTGGAAAATCCTCTATTGCTGTGGGGAACAGAAATGGATTTCCCACTCAGCGTCTGGTCTGCCTGTCTTTCGTCCGTTGCTTTAGTTGATGGAGCTGAAGAGATCTTGCATTGCACATTTTTGAATATATTGCAATATTTTCCCCTTTGAATGACCAAAGAACACTTGGTTGGGTTCTTCCCAGGTGGAACAGGAGCACCATGTTTTAGTTTCATTGTTGTAATTCAGGGATCTCCAAACTTGGTAATTTTAAGACTTGTGGACTTCATCTCTCAGAATTCTCCAGCCAGTGTAGCAGAGCTGGCTGAGGAATTCTGGGAGTTGAAGTCCACAAGTCTTAAAGTTGCCAAGTTTGGCGATCCCTGGTGTAACTTACCAATGATGTCCAGAACTTTTCTACAACTTGCTGCCCTCCAGAGCTACAGATCTTCAGTTCTTAAGATTGGTGTTGGTGGATGGGAATGTTTCAGAGAATATCAGGTGAGGAAAGGGACTGGGTGGGATGCACTGGATGTTTGATAACATGAGACAGTTGGGAGAGTTTATTAAATGAAGAAACATCACTGGTTGCATATTCAGTCACTGAATTCAACATCTTGAATTTAGCTACAATTTGGGTGGTTTGGTTTTAGTTTAGCAGACTGTATCGACCAATCATTCTGAGTCATAAATTAGGCATTCTGCCTTGCTGGGGGGGGGGGGTTGTTCAACAAATTACAATAAAGCATTTAGCGTGAATTGGTTTCCGTTGGGGAAGGTGAACTCGGCCATGGCGGTTTGTGAATGTTGGCTTCTGGCTTTTGCTAACCCAGTCAGTTGTAGCTCAAATCCTAACAAATGGTTGCATCATGGCTCCATATATATATATATAAAATAGCCTCTCCAGCTGGATTGGCAAAGAATATGTGTCCCCCCCCCCCCCAAAAAAAACCCCCATACCAACCAATCCGAAGCAGAACCGGAAATTCCTGGGGATTTTTTTTTAAGCCTATAACTTTGATTTCCTGCCCTCTGGCCCTCCCGATATTGCTTGCCCTGCTTTCAATTTCAGCAAGGCTAGCTTGTCTACTCCGCGAAGCAGCTGAGAATGCAAGAATGACAGCTTGGATTGTCGTTTTTAAGAGCAGAACAGGCTAATCTTCCTACGGGTTTCCATACAATAAATATCCTAGCGGGCCGTTTTCGAGGAGGAGACGGACAGCTGGTGCATTGGGTTTCACATCGCTTACCCAAGGGTAACGTAGCCGCGTTCACGCAGTGGGGCAAGGGGGGAAGCCAAGACAGGATTGCGGGGAAAGTTCAAAAGTTGAGACTCTCTGAAGCAGAGCCTCTGTTTCTGTTGACAGGCAAGAGCAACTGTTGACTTGGCTGCTTCTCCAATGGGATGCCCATATATTTAAACAATGGCTTGATGGGTTGGCCGAAACATCAGGAATCGTAAAGGAACGGATTTCCCCTGCATTGCTTAGGGATGAATCAGAGATGGTACAGTTGAGCGAGCCAGCAAGAATTAGGTCTCTTAACAAGTTTGTTGCAAGGCATATTTGTTGGCCCTTGAACTGATCAATGTTTCTGCACCAACGAAGGATTTCTCAAGCTGACCTCATAAGATTCCAGAAAAGCGAAGGCAGATAAGGGGAAGCAGAAAGGAAACCTGTCATCGGCAGCCCTAGACTGAATGAAAGGAATGTGACATAACAGAAGAGCAATAGGACTTGTGTCCTGCTTTCCAGCCCTCTCTAAGCGGTTGACAGAGTCGGCCTCTTGACCCCAACAATCTGGCTCCTCATTTGACTCACCTCGGAAGGGCGGAAGGCTGAGTCAACCTTGAGTTGGTAAGGATTGAACTGCTGGCAGTGAACTGAATTAGCCTGCAATACTGCATTCTAATGGATGGATGGATGGATGGATTGACTTCAAATATTTATAGCCGTCCAAAGGCTTCTGTGCGAGATGAAAAAGAGAATGTGCCTCCTACGTCTTCTTAAATAATTGCGTGGTGGAGAGGCTGGGCTGACTTCACACCTGCATCTTAAATACCCCACACGGGATGTGGAACGGATGTCAGGGAGGGCAAACCAAGAGCTAAAACTACACGTAGACCTTGATTTCCCACAATTCATTTAGAGACTCTTCCAGCACTGATGATGTTACTTAGTTGGGTCATGAAACGTCTGCAATTAAACCATCAAGCTCAGAGAGCACCAAGGACCCCATAGTCCTCCTCCTCCTCCTCTTTTATGCCACAGACCCACTTCCTTCTAGCACTGATGCTGTTACCTAGTTGGGTCACGAAACGTCTGCAAGAAAACCACCAAGATCAGAGAGCATCGGGGACCCCACAGTTCAACCCTGAGTGACAATCTTTTAAGCTTGATTGTTCCAATCAAGTTCAGGAAGCACCATGGACTCCCCAGTTCAATTCTGGATTACAAATATTCTCTTCTATAGAGTTGTTTATTTTCACCTTAGCGGGAGGTTCACACAACTCCTTTAAACCAAACGGGCTTATGCAAACTTGGATAATGCAGGAGTCCTACCTTTCGAAGCCATAATCCTTGGATATCCCAGTGGTTTATTTTTTTCAAGTGGCAACCGGACTTTCTGGTTTTCCTTTGAAGACGTTTCACTTCTCACCCAAGAAGCTTCTTCGGCTCTGAGAGAAGAAAATTCTGAGATGAGAAGCAAAACCTCTTCAAAGAAAAACCAGAAAGTCCAGTTGCCTCTCTCAAAAAAAAAGGAAACCACGTGGCAACGGCGACATTGGATGACTGAGAATCTCCCTGGACATAGTCGCTGGATAGCTGTAATTTTATTTTATTTTTTGTTCCTTCCCCCATCTTTGTTCTGACAAAAGCCTGGCAAACCCTCCTTCAAAGGAATATTTCTGACTACAGACCTTATCTATCTTGGAAAGCTGCCATGAAAATACTTTTTCAAGCGCAAGGCAGTGCAAGACTTGGCACAGAGTCCCCGAGATTCACGGACAGATCTTCACACTCCTGAAATGAATCGAACGAACGAACGAATGAACAAACGAATTGTTTCCCGCAAAAGCCCTCTCTCCTTTAGCTCCTCTTTTATTTCTTCTGGGAGGGGCCATTCATCATCCCCCTGTGGCCTTACTCCCAGGTCAACCCCTGTTCTTTAGCTGTTCCCTTCGTTTGGCAGCTCTGCGCATGAACACACTGGGAAGAGGCTCCAGCTGTTCCTCTGCCTCACTGCTAGCTAGCTCCGAAGGCAGCTGATAACTGTCAGACGTCCCTGGTCCCCTCTCTGCCTCCGACGCAGAGCCCTCATCGGAGCCTCCCCCAGACTCCAGGGCTGGCCCAGGTTCCTCCCCAGCCTCCTCACTGTCCGACCCTGCTGCCTGCCCCGCTGGCTGCTGGTGGGTCACAACGATCTCTTCCTGTTGTTCTTCCTTCTCTGAGTCTAGAGAAGCCCAAAGTTCCGGCCTTCCTTCTGAGCATTTTCGTTGCATGAGATCAAGAGATCTCCGTAAGGTTTGAGTTGGCACTAACAATATCGGGTATTGTTATAATGAGCTGCCGCGTTGAGGAGGTGGGATAAACTAGCTTCACTGTTGCATTTGATTCAGTTCTCACTGTCAAACGGAGCCTCCTGTCATCGTGGTTTAATGGGAAAGCTTTGATTGTATTTAATGGAACTGGATTTCCGCTTGAAGCCCTATGCCAGGTTCTTAGCTCTGACTCTGCTGCCATGTAGACAATCCTAGTTTGGGGTTTTTGGGGGGCTGGGGGTGGGGAGGAAGGTTTCCTTAACGACAGCAAACAGAGAGTGAAAATCTGTTATCTTCAATCAATTAATCCCTGTCTCATTAAAATGCACAGCTTTAATTACAGGTATGTGTCAGGGTTGCTAAGGTGCGACCCAAATTATTATAAACAGATATGCTTAAATGTCAAGCCTGCACGAAAGGGAAAAGGCCCCGGGGGTGTCTGTGTGTTAATTCATTCCAAAAACCAACTTTCCATTCCTGCCAACGTCGTGGCATCCTTACTGCATCTGTTACGAAAACCGGTCATTAGAAATAAAACCACCACGCTGCCTCCAGCCTTAAAATTGATAGAGTTTACGGTGGTTTCTGGTTTCCCCCCCCCTCCCCCTATTGAAAAGATGAAGGCGTTTGTGTAAAAATCCCTCACCTCATTCTGAGTTAGTTTAACTTCTGGTTTGCTGCAGGGAAATTGGAGAAAAATGTCTCCAACCTTCCATTCTATTTAAAAGAGATTGAAAGTATCCCTGGAAAAGGGAATAGTAAATAGAATAGAATAACAGAGTTGGAAGGGACCTTGGAGGTCTTCTAGTCCAACCCCCTACTCAGTCGGGAAAGCCTACCCCACTTCAGAGAAATGGATGTCCAATCTCTTCTTGAAAGACTTCCAGTGTTGGAGCATTCACAAGTTCCAGAGGCAATTTTTCTGTTCCACTGATTCATTGTTCTCACTGTCAGGAAATTTCCTCCTCAGTTCTAGGTTGCTTCTCTCCTTGATTAGTTTCCATCCGTTGCTTCTTGTCCTGAAGGTGGGTGATAATCCTTGCGTGTTTTACGTGGAGGCAGAGAAAGAATGTTTGGCTTTTGTGCTTCAGGGATGCTCTGGGGTTCTGTTAAATGCAGGCAGCCCTCGACTACCACCACGGAGCCCAGGATTTCTCTTCTTAAGGGATACATTTGCCAAGCCAAGTTTGCCCCCCTCATTACGACCTTTCTTGCCGGCAAAACACCACAGTCGTTGCATCCGGAACACGGTTGTTAAGTGAATCTGATTTCTCCCTTAACTTCACTTGTCAGAAGGTCGTAAAGAGGGGATCACGTGACACACGCACCCCGGACACCGCCATGGTCATAAATGCGAGTCAGATTCCAGGCCTTTCAATGCTGATCTTGTGATCATGGAGATGCCACAAACGGTCGCAAGGGTGAAAAATGGTCATAACTCCCCTTTTTCAGTGCCATCGTAACTTCAAATGGTCACTAAGCGAACTGTTGTAAATTGAGGATCACCTGAATTTCAGATTTAGTCCCTGTATTTAACCCCTTGGAAAAGTTGGCTTTGAAAAGACACGGTGCCAATTTTAGAAGCAAAATTGAATAACGCAGAAAGTGAGAATAAGGTTTAAAAAAAAGACCTTGAAAGGGAATTGTGTGAGGAGCCTTTATATGTATGGCAGCTCTCCCCCCCCCACCCCCCCTTTCCTCCTTTCTTGTCTTCAGGCGGCATAGCTCCTTTTAGGATTATGTGTCAAAGACGGAAAACTTATCTCTATATACAGATCTGTATTCAAATCCTGCTCTACATTTTTTTCTTTTTTTTTGCAGTTTAACAGCTGCCATTTTCAAAGAAAATCCAGGGAGGCTGAACTGAAATTAAACTTTCATCCCCCCCCCCCGGTCACCCCCTTCCTTATCGTATCTGAATCAGATGAACGTATCGCTTTATTAGGGCGAGATTAAACGGAGGTTTAATTGCTTTGTCTTGGCAAATCATCCTACAAGTTATAGGACGATGCGAGTGGGGGGGGGGGGGGAGGCAGCCAGGGACCACCCATATCCAGAGAGACCAAATAGGCAGATCTTCCCATTTTTTAAAAAAAACCTCTAGCAGCTGATCTTCAGTGGCGCACAGGGAGTTCTCGGTTTACGGCTGTCATTCAGCCCAGCGTTTCTGTGCCTAAGTGAGACATTTGTCAAGCGAGTTAGCCCCGTCTCACACCCTTCTCTTTTGACTCAGCTCCCCAAACACCACAGACCCTCTGAGGTGAATCCAAAGAAAGGATCGCCAGCAGCCCCGGCAAAAGAAATTCTCCAGCAGGCTCACAAGTCCGTCCGTCCGGAAGATGAATAGTTGTCTGCCACATCTATCCATCTCCGCCCCCTGCCTTTGGTCCCCAGAGCTAGGGTGGGGCTTCGCTAGCAGTGGTGGCTCTTCCGTCCCAAGGACCGGCCCATAGATTTCCACTGCTCTCCTCTCCTCTCTGCCTTCTGTGCATCCGTGCGTCAGGCACTGGGCCCAACTGTTCCTCCTCTTCCTCATCAGCCACCTCCAGACCTGGGGGCGGTTGAGGGCTGACGGACGGCCCAGGCTCTGCCTCTCTCCCTCTCTCTCCCTCTCTCTCTGTCTCTCTCTGTCTCTCTCTCTTTCTCTCTCTCTCTCTCTCTCTCTCTCTCTCTCTGCCAGCTCCACTCCCTCTTCCCCCGCGGAGCTCTCAGGTTGCCTTGATGCTGACCCTGATTCCCACGCTTCTTCCTCCTCCTCCTCCTCTGACTCGGCTGCTGAGGGGGCTGGCGTCTGACTGCCACAACACTTGCCAATTTTGTCTAGTCAACTTTTAAGCCTCCCAAATTCCTGGTTGTTATTAGACCTTGTGGTGAAGAGATCATTTATGTATTTCTTTCTCTGATTAGATTCATTATCTGCCACAATTCCCGGCTGCTTCCCAGCACAGAGCAATAAAACACAGAAGTAAAAGACACACAGGAGGAAATTAAAACGACAACATGTGAACCTACATAACATTATGAGTCCAAATTCTGCCACCCTCTCTGGTCTCGTGCATCCTTGTAGGACCCCCAGAACCTCTTTCTTTCCAAAGTTTTCAAAAGGAGAAAAGGCCCAAGGAGAAAAGGCCCAAGGAGAAGGCAGGACCTCTGCAGGCCCATCATCCGGGCTGGGAGTGAAAAGTTTTAGCAACCGGTTCTCTGTCCAGCTGCTGGGTGGGTGTGGCCATGGGTGGGCATGGCCTACTCAGTCTCTTGCACCATGGCAGGGTGGGAATGGCATTTTCGCCCTCCCCAGAATCCAGTGGCTTTTGGCGAGCCTCCAGGAGGGCAAAAATGACCTCCCCTGGGCTCCGGAGGCCCTCCGGAAGCTGGAAATGGGCCCGTTTCTGGACTTCCGGAACTTCCGGTAGGCCAGTTTCCCACCCTTTCAGAGCCTCCGCCCAGGCCCTGCCCTTACCTGGCATGTTGAATGGGCCGGGTGGAGACTCCTGGGAGGGGTGGGGCAGGGTGGGTGGGGCCAGCCAGTCCTCACAACAACCGGTTTGGCGAACCAGATGCAAAATTAGTATCTGGTTCGCCCAAACCGGTCCGAACCAGCTGAATCCCACCCTGTCCGTGATGGTACCTCATGGTTTCTGCTGAGATGGAGAAGATATGCAGATGGAGTTGGTTAGAAGAATTAGATCAATGGGTTAGAATAGTTAGAACATTCATCGGTGGAACAACCTCCCTCCAGAAGTTGTGGGTGGAGCCATTTGTCTGGAATGTCCATGGAGATTCTCCGTCATCCAAGGTCCTGGTTGTCCCAAAGGTGCTTTTGTTTCAAGAGGCAACTGGGCTTTCTTGCTTTTTCTCTGAAGACGTTTCGCTTCTCATCCAAGGAGCTTCTTCAGCTCTGAATTGTGTCTATACCATTTGGAATGGGATAGGGTTTCCTGGCTGAATAAGGGGTTGGACTAGAAGACCTCCAAGGTCCCTTCCAACTTTGTTATTCTGAGACTCCAGATGGAGAGGAAGTTCCTGAAGGTGCTCTGCACTCCAATTTAGAACCTTGTACTGTGTGAAGTCCTACTTCCTTTTAGAGGGCCCAGCTCCCCCATCCTTCAGAGTCATTGAAAGATGCAAACATGGGAGGAATAGGTGTGCATTTTCACTTTTTCCATCTCAACTTAGTTGTGCTCTTGATTTATTTATTTTTTAACACACAAAGAACCGTCAATATTGTAAGCTCTCTTCTCGGAGAGCAATTTTTGTTTATTGATAATTTTGGTTCCCTTGTTCTAATCCTACAATATCAATTGAGGGAATATGGATATGGAGACAGTTTGGTCTGGTGGTTAAGGCAAGAGGCTATGAGTCCAAGTCCTCCCTTAGCCATGAAGGCCGGTTGGGTGATTTTGGGCCAACCATTAGGAGACTGGGAGTTCTAGTCCTGCCTTAGGCATGAAATCTCACTAGGTGATTTGGGGTCAATCACTAGGAGACTGGGAGTTCTAGTCCTGCCTTAGGCATGAAAGTCGGCTGAGTGACTTTGGTCCAATCTCCAAGAGGTGGTGAGTTCTAGTTCCACTTTAGTCATGAAAGCCAGTTTGGTGACTTTGGGCTAGTCCCTTTCTCTCAGCTCAACCCAACCTCACAGGGTTGTTGTGTTGGGGAAAAGAGGAGGAGGAAAATGTATGTTCACCCCCTTGAGGTATTTGTAAAAAGAATAAAGGCAGGATAAAAATAAATAAATATGGACGAACAAGTCACTGTTTTTGTTTTTAATCTCATTCTTATATTTTGTTTTTAACTTTCTTCCAAGCTAAGATGTTTTTAATTTTTAAACATTTCTTCAAGGACAAGAATTTTTTTTTTTAAACTTAGCACCAAAGGTTGTGCCCTAGGTGCATTTCTCCCATTAGACCAACTTGCGAACAAAAAAAGTACAATTTCAATGTTTTGTTTGTTTGCAAAGAAGTCCTTACATGGTGCATTTTTTGGGGGTACAGAGTTTCCAGAACTCACGGCTTTGCTAGTGAACCCGTTTACAAAATTGAAGTGATAACTGTTAATTTGAAACATGGATTTAGCTTGATATCAAGATCTATTGTAAGCAGAGCTCTCCCCTTGTTTAGCCACGAGCGGTGCGGTTGCCACCCATGTATCAAATGATGTTTCTGGCTGAAAACAATAAAGACGGTTTCCATAATGCTTAAACCGTAGTGGGAATAAATTGCTTTTTTTAATTAAAAAAAGTTTCATTTTCTGCCACTTAAATATAACTGTTGGGAGGACCCAGGAAGAGGCATTAATAGACCACAGAACCAGAAGCTGTTACTACTTTTTGACTGAAGAGTGCGAAGTGGGGAAAGTAATTTGTGGAGATCCACTTGAAAATCATCCAGCGTAACTTCATAATCACAATTATCTGTTAGAAGATTTAGTTCAATTACTTTATCTGTCTGTTTTTTTTAAAAAACCCTCACTTTCCCCTCTTGTCAAGGTGGCCCCACTTGAGCTGGGATTTGAATCTTCAAAAAAAAAAAAAGGTTAAGAAACTCTTCCTGGCATATTAATGTCTTCATTATCTCTTGTTGAATAGCTTTCGTGACATGCTATTCCGTCCCCTTCTTTCCCTTTGTTCTCTTTGCACTAAAGTCGAGTTTGACTTCTGAAGACTTTATGGAGGCATCGTGTGGTTTCCTAACCTGGCACTGATGATGTTATCTAGTTGGGTCATGAAACGGCTGCAAGAAAACCACCAAGCTCAGAGAGCACCAAGGACCTCACAGTCTCCTCCCCCCCTCCTCTTCCCCCCCCCCCACTGATGGTGTTATCTACCTGGGTCATGAAAGGCCTGCACGGAAACCACCAAGCTCAGAGAGCACCAAGGACCTCACATTCTTCCTCCTCCTCCTCCTCCTCCTCCTTTTCATTTTTCATTTTTTTCATTTTCACTTTATTTGTATGCCGCCCTTTTCCCTGGGGGGACTCAGGGCGGCTCACAGTTCAAAAGGGGGGGGGGAAGACAAACAATTTACAACATGGAGACACTACATCATTTAAGAACACAACAGTCATACAATTCGAGTGGGGTTAGGGTCTTTAGCCCCAGGCCAGCCGGGACAGCCAGATTTTAAGGGCGGCGCGGAAGGACTGGAGGGTGGTGAGGGTCCGGATCTCCACGGGGAGTTCGTTCCAGAGGGTCGGAGCAGCCACCGAGAAGGCTCTCCTCCGGGTAGGCTCTCCTCCTCCTCCTCCTCCTCCTCCTCCTCCTCCTCCTCCTCCTCTTCCTCCTCCTCCTCCTCCCATGGACGATGTCACCTAGTTGGGTCTGCAAGAAAACCACCCAGCTCAGAGAGCACCAAGGAGCCCCCCGTCCAACCCTGAGCTTACAAGCATCCCCTTCCATTGCCAGGGACAGGAATGTTCTGGGATGTAAATATTTGGACTCCCCGAGTCCTGTTAAAGCCGTTGCACCACAAAGGGTTTGCAGGGAGGCTCGAAAGTGAATAACGTGCAGAAATACACATCTGGGGGAGAGTTGGGTTAGGACTTAACAACATCTGTATGCATTTCAGCTGCCAAAGGGAGTAGAAGATGAAGCCTGCTCGTCTCTTGGCCTTTGCAGTTTTTGTGGTCCTCTGCAGAAGCATGAAGCTGGTATCCAAGAGAAATTCAGGTAAGTGAATTCAGACGTTTATTTCCAATAATCTTTGGAAACGATTGGATTCTTTTGGAGGATGAGTGGCTTCTGTTTGGTTGGCTCTATTGAGTGGTGCAATTTAGTGAAGGTTGAAATCTTGTGACTTGGGATAAGTTCCGTAGCGTCGGTGGTTTCAGGCCTGAGATCAAAAGAAGCCAGTTGTTCTATAGAGATAGTCCTTGAGTTATAGCCATATGTTTCCTGACCGTTCCGAGTTACACTAGCACTAAAAAAAGGAACTTATGGTTGTTCCTCACACTTATGACTATCACAACATCTCCAAGCTCCTGCGATCAAAATTTGGACGCTTGGCAATAGACGTGGAAGGAGATTCCTGGGATCACTTGATCCCCATTTGCAACCTTCCAGATGGCTTCTGACGAGCCAAATCAGCCGGGGAAGCTGATTTCAATGAATAATCATGTGATTCACTGAACTGCACTGATTTGCTTAAAAACATGGCAAAAAATGTTGTAGAATCAGGTCTGACTCACTGATCAACCTCTTTGCTTTGCGATGGAAATTCTGAATTCCAACAGTAATGGTCATAAACCAAGGGTTACCTTTACTATGAAAGAATGTTCTGTGTTCCGTATTCTATGCATTCTATTCTACGTATTCGGTGTATTATGTGTTCTGTGCATTCATGATTCTTCGTGGTATTGGTATGTTAATTGAAACTGATGTTAGGATTAATCTAACGAGAGGTTCCTTGCTTTTTATTTTCCACTGTTACCTTCTGCCCCCCTTGTTTTAAAATCCAAAAGTAAGTGCAATCTTTAGAAAGCATGTCCTTTTCAAAAGAGGGCTTCAGGTTTTTTTAAACTTTATAAGAAATTATACCATAATGGGCTTTTACTTTGTACAATATCCTTGAAGATTTAAAGGTCTCAGCAATGAATTGATATGCTTTGTCCAGGGAGATATTTAAGTGCAGAATTCCACACGGATATCTGGGGTTTGTTCCAATCCTAGGTTGGTTGATTTGCGAGCAGCAGAAAAGGTATAAATTGCAAGGAAAATATTACATGCAAACAGTTAGTAATTCTAAATGTTTGTACCTCCACCGAAGAACTCGCCGTTTTGCTTCTTGGCTTAAGGGCCATTTAGTGTTGCTTTCTTGAATACTTCTAGAAAACGGATCTCAGTCTTTTTGCCAATATATCTGACTCTTTTGGGAAGTCGTCGGACATAAAAGGGAAACAATTCAGTCCAGATTATCATCAAATCGTAATAAGCGAGCTGTGTTTCCTAGCAGTTGGTGGCGTTTCCATTTTATACAGATAGGAACTTCAGCAATTGCTACTCCATCTACCCAGACCAAATGTCCATTCAGCCAGCGCCACCAAAACATAAACCGTGGTTAGGGGGCACGAAATGTACTGCAGAGAAGAGAAAGCCACTGAGATCATCCAGGGCCCAGAATAACGCAGGCAATTTCAAATGTTTCAGAAGTGTGTCCGTAAAGAATAAAGCCAGAGGTAGGTCTGAGACCACGAATCTGAATGAGCAATTGAAGCAAGGCTGATGAGACAGGGCAGGAAAGGGGGATACCAGGGATACATTTCATTTCTCCCATTTGTGACCCTGAGGCCCCCGGTGAAGTTCAAAAACTTTCCCTACTGGCCCCGTGGGCGCGGCTGGGCGGTCATGTGACCGGATGGGTGTGGCTACACAACTGACTCACGCACAATGTAAAAGCAGCTGGACTTCACACAAAATGCCCCCTGCAACAAGCGGGAACCTCACAGAGTCACAGAGAGCTCAAAAACCAACTATCACACTTTACACAAAAATAACACAAAAGATGCACAACTGACTCACACACAATGTAAAGGCAGCTGGACTTCACACAAAATGCCCCCTGCAACAAGCGGGAACCTCAGAGACAGTCAGGTAGAGCTGATCGTCACGCAGCTGGTCCCCGGAACTTTCTTTTTTTTCTTTTTCCTACCGGTTGGGGCAATTTCAGCCCTGCTTCAGGCCGAAGGTTTCCTGCAGAAACAGCAGAAAACTCTTCCTTATGTCGTCAGCCTCTGCTGCTGGTTAATGAGAAAGAAAGAATGGTAAGTATTGAGGAGAATTGGGGGGGGGGGTGGCTAAGCTCTTTCGACCTTGGAGGTTGGTGCCATTGGGTGAATTGCTTTCCTGCCTGATAGTGGCGACACCTTTCTGGGATGTTCCGAGGTTGAGGTTATGTGGTTGAAGCTTCAACCCTTGTCTTTGTTCCTGGATCTGCTCCTTCAAGTGAGGGAACCACCCATAAGGTCTCCTTCCTCCTCACCAAGGTGCTAACCAGGGTGGTCCAGGCCTCATTGATTTAGGCCCCTTATTTCTCTGAGCTGCCAATCTTGGGCTATTTTTACATTGTAATTTGGAACTGTGCTATTTTAACTGTGGCTCCTTTCCAGCCAATATAATTGCCTCATTGTTTAGTGGCATCATTAAGTGGGCATCTGTGAACTGCAGTACGAGAGAGAAGAGAGAGAGAAGAGAGAGAGGTGAAAGAGAGAGAGGGAAGAGAGAGGAGACAGAGAGAAGAGAAGAAAGAGAGGAGAAGGAGAGAGAAAAAGAGAGAAGAGAGAGAGAGAGGTGTGTGTGTGTGTGTGTGTGTTTAATGACTTTGGTGAAATGCAATTTTTTTAAAGGGTGAAGAAGCATTGTGCATTTTGAGTTTGCTATAATATTTTTTGTGTAGTTGATTTTTACCAAAGATGTCATACAGCAGGGTTGAGTATCTCAATTTTGGATGTTCATAGGTTTTAGGCACATGGATGGGTAGGTTTCCTGTTTGGGGGTAATCTCTCCTTGATGGGTTTCCACCCATTGCTTCTTGTCCTGCCCTCAGGTGCTTTGGAGAATAGGTTGACCCTCTCTTCTTCGGGGCAGCCCCTGAGATATTGGAAGACTGCTGTCACTGCTAGAAGAGGGGCGGGGGGGGGGGCAGCCTATTTTCTAAAGCACCTGAGGGCAGGACAAGAAGCAATGGGTGGAAACTAATCAAGGAGAGAAGCAACCGAGAACTAAGGAGAAATCTCCTGACAGTCATAGCAATTCCTCAGTGGAACAACGTGACCCCAGAGGTCATGGGGGGATCCAACACTGGAGGCTTTTAAGAAGAGATGGGACCATACTTTGCCTAGAATGGTGCAGGGTCTCCTGCTTGAGCAGAGGGTTGGACTGGAAGGCCTCCAAGCTCCTTTCCAACTCTGTTATTCTGTTAATTTTATCCTGGCTCCTGACACCAACGCCCTGAATCCTTATCATATGCCTAAACATGGTTTCACTTTTCATGCATTCGATCGATAATGCCTTGCATCCATCGATCCAGGTAAACTTTGTACAGTAACCAGGTGGTAGATTTCCTCCTCCCCTAAAAAAACCACATTTGTTTAAAAACAAGGCTAATATCTAAAGCAAAGCCATTGACATTCCTTTCAATCCTGATGTGTTAAATGGATTTTTTTTCTCGGCTTCCCAGACTTTAAAACGTCTACCCGAAGCCGAACTAACGGGCGTCCTTTTTTTTAAAATAGAAAGATCCAGCATACGGACGTCTTGCCTCCAAATTGTTCAATAGCTGGAAAAGGGAGGGGATGGCTGCCCCCTGACATGTCAAATCCTGGGTTGGCAATCAAAAGGCAGGAGGAATGGAAAAGGGATCATTTGTGCTACCAGTTAAAAGGCTGAAATTGATCCCCCCCCCCAATCCAGATGAGAAAAAGGAGTTTAATTTATCAAACCACCTTTTTTTTTAAAAAAAAAATCCCCATCTTAATAATTGCTGATCTTATCTGGAGATGCTGTGCATGATGGTCTCGGTGGCAGATGGGCAGAGCCTTGCTGAATGTGGCTTCTTTCCAGCCAATCTAATCGCTTCATTGTTTAGTGGCATCATTAAATGGGCATCAATGAACTGCAGTACAAGAAAGAGAGAGATGGAGAGAGAGGAGAAAGAGAAGAAAGAGAGAGAAAGAGAGAGAAAGAGAGGAGAAGGAGAGAGAAGAGAAGAAGAGAGAGGAGAAAGGGAGGGAGGAAGTGTGTGAGAGAGAACGGAGGAGGGAAAGAGAGAGAGGAGAAACAAGAGGAGAAAGAGGGAGAAGGGAGGGAGGAAGGGAGAGAGAGAAGGGAGAAGAAAGAAGGGAGGGGGAGAGAGAGAATAGGAGAAAGGAGGAGGAAGGGAGAGAGAGAGAAGAGAAGAGAGAGAGAGAAGAGAAAGAAAGAGAGAAGAGAAAGAGAGAGGAGACAGAGGAAGGAGGGAGGGAGAGAGAGAGAGAGAGTGAGGCAGGCAAACACATCTATCCATTTTATGATACAATGAAGAAGTTCAATTGCAAAACAGTTTGAGAAAGATTTTGGAGAGACCAACTGTATTTCTTCATGTTTTGTTTAACTTGATTCTACCTTTAGTTACTCAATTAATTTTCTTATTGGCAGTAACTGTTTTCTGGTGTTAATTGAGCCAGCTGACATCCAAAGAAGGGGTGAAGGAATGCATTTCATTTTTTTTTTTAAAGAGTGGTTAGTTTTTAAATGTGTTATTTCTAAAGGTAAGCATGAGATTATTATTATTTTTTTAATTGCTTTAAATGCATCCCAACATTGCTTTTAATTGCTCCCTGTTCTGGAACGGGTTCTTTGAAAATTTGAAAAGGGGGCTAAAGGTCTATAAATAAATTATACATGAAATTATAAATTAAAAACCAGCAAGTAAACAGTAGCAATTTAAGAAACGATGCCCTGATATTCTCTTGAGAGGGAAGAGGAGACAATGGCGTCTCCTTTCTAGGATAATCCTAAACCTTTTCCAAAAGGTTTTTTTAGAAAATGTCTTGCATTTTTAGCTGGGCCTAAGCAATCCTGAAATATTTCAAGAAAAAAAGCCCAGGAGGTTTTAAGTACTGCTGAAGCAAAGGAAACCAAATTCAGATTATATAATCATTGATCCTCACAAAAGGCCAGAAATGAAACCTCTGCCAAGGTCAGCCGTGAATCCAACCCAAAATGCTTCAACCCAATTCTTGCAAAACTTGTTGGAAGAAAATGATGTCTCTAACAGATCCTTTATTTGGATACTAGCCGATAACCCGGCGTTGCCGAGGTATTTGTTTTTAGGGGGGGAATGTCCGTACCAAATGTAATTTCTAATGTTGGATTTCCTCCCTTACCAGAGGGAGCCCCCTTGTGGAGTACTGTGAAGTCGTTACCATGGCAACTCCACTGCACTGTACAGTAGAAGTCATTTTACGGCATAACAGGTTGTATCTTAACAGAACACACACCCTAAAGATCTTCATGTATAATCTTACTGCCCAGATAATGTAGCATCTGTCATGTCCACTCTGACTTCTTCTTTTTTGGGGGTGAGAAGGAGGAAAATGGAAATTGGAAAGTCTTCCAATACTTGAGGAGCTGTCACAGAGAAGTGTGTGTGTGTTGGGGGGGGGGGTTTTGATCCAAAACACCTGAGGTGAAGACAAAACATAATAGGTGGAAGACATCCAGCCTAGAATAAAGGGGAAATTTCCTGACAGTGAGAATAATTAACCAGTGGAATGACTTGCCTCCAGAAGTTGTGGGTGCTCTATCACTTGAGGTTTCCAAGAAGATGTCGGATAGCCATTTGGCTGGAATGGCATAGGGTCAAGCTATTTTCCAAGGCACCTGAAGGCCAGACAAGGAATAACGGATGGAAGCTGATCCGGGAGAGATTGAACCTGGAAATAAGGAGGAAGTTCCTGTCAGGGAGAACAATCAACCCATGGAGACTTTCAAGAAGAGATTGGACTGCCGTCTGTTAGAAATGGTGTAGGGTCTCCTGCTTGGGTGGGGGGTTGGACTAGATGACCTGCAAGATCCCGTCTAACTCTGTTAATCTATATGTATCATCCAGGGTCTCCTGCTTGAGCAGGAGGTTGGACTAGAAGACCTCCAAGGCTACTCTCAGCTTTTCTAAATGCCAGAATATAGCAATAGCAGTAGACTTATATACCGCTTCATAGGCCTTTCATGCCTCTCTAAGCGGTTTACAGAGAGTCAGCATATTGCCCCCAACAATCTGGGTCCTCATTTTACCCACCTCGGAAGGATGGAAGGCTGAGTCAACCCTGAGCCGGTGAGATTTGAACCGCTGACCTGCTGATCTAGCAGTAGCCTGCAGTGCTGCATTTAACCACTGCGCCACCTTGGCTCTTAGAACAGAACAGGAGATCATGAAGCTTGGGAGTCTGTGTTGACAGGACTCAGATCAGGAAGCAGAGGTAGATGATGATGATAAAGATGATGATGATAAAGATGATGAAGATGAAGATGAAGATGATGATGATGAAAAAGAAGAAGAAGAAGAAGAAGATGATAATGAAAATGGAGAAGAAGTCACTGTGAAATGGTTGGGCTTAGCAGCTCCAGCCCATAGTTTCCAAACCCTACAAGCAGTGCCACCCCAACCACTAAGTGGAGGAATGGAGGGTAAACCAGACATCAAGGTGACCTTTCTAATGAATCTAGGAGCAGAAGGTACTCTAAGTGGGAACTCTTCATGAAGATCTAAAGGGTGAGACTGTCTGCTGCATCAACGAAGGAGAATATTTGTAGGGTTCAAATGAGGGGCCTTTGGGGCTGCCTAAGGAAGGCCTGGAGGAACGTGGCCCATTGGGTCACGATGGGCCAGACATGACTTTGCAACTAACAACAACAACAACAACACAGGCTTGGAGAACTCTCTGGCTCCACTAACTTTGTAAAAAGAAAAAGCGATGTTCTGCGATGTTCTCGGGATGGACTGTCCCTGGCTGCCCTTTTGTGTGGCTCTCTGTGCCTCCGTGGGACAAAACGCGCTTGCCTTCGCTTAGAGAAGGATGACTTCACCAGAAGACAATGTGAGGCTTTGCGAGTCATGACAGAGAGTGCCCGGAGGGGCCTTTGTAAAGGCCACTTGTGTTGACTGGGTGTCGCACTCACAAACAGTGTGGTCTTTCTCCGGTGATGATGTAATGGGGTTGAGCAACCCGGGACGAAGAGGGAGAAGGGGTACCGAGTCTTCAATCAGCTGGGAAGGAAGCCATTTGTTTTCCTAGAAGGAAGGGAAGATGAATTTCGATCTTGGTTCCGCCAACGACCTTTGAAACGACTGGGAAAGATCTGTGCGCCCTCGCCTTATTACATTTCCTCTAATACCCAGCCAACATGTTACTTCTCTGCTGATTTCAGGTTCTTCCTTTCCGATCAACACAGAATGAGGTTGCCTTGCCTTCGTATTTGAAGATGGCTTTAAAGCAAGCATTGTTCTCTGGAATGACGATACAGCTAGTAGTCCTTGACTTACTCCCGCAACTGAGCCCAAAATTGCTATCGGAAAACAAGACAGGGATTTAGTGAATCTTGCCCTGTTTTACGACCTTGCTTGCCGCAGTGTTAAGTGAAATCACTGCAGTTGTTAAATTAGTAACACGGTTGTTAAGTGAATTTGGATTCTTCCTTGACCTTCTCCGAAGGTCACAAAAGGGGATCACGTGACACCCCCCCCAGGACACTGCAACCATCATAAATATGAACCAGTTCCCAAGTGTCTGGATTTTGATTGTGCTACCACGGCGATGCTACAACATTCCTAAATGTGAAAACTGATCATAAGTCATTTCCCCCCCCCCCCAGTGCCATTGTAACTTTGAATGGCCGCTAAAGAAATTGTAAGTCTTCTGATTTTTTTGAGACCTACGCTGTATACCTTGATCATCTTCTTTTAATGACCCCATAATCCCTTGCCAGGTGGAGTCTGGGCGACTGAATGGAGCTGAGTGTTTACTGGCCAGATGCCCTTCCTGTCGCCAATGAGGAGTTCCCCCCCCCCAGCAGATATATTCTCATTGTGCACAGAGAGAGAAATATCTGCTTCTATTGAGGATCCAGCGAACAGCCCCCTGATTGTGAGGCGAGAGCTCCACCTCTGGGCCACAGTACCACTGTGTTGTCTACCTTGATGCTGCTCCTGATTGATTGAAACTGTATGGTTCAGCTTATTTCAGATCTTTTGACAATATGGAGCCCAGAACTGGTATCGGACTGTAGCTCTGAACCAACTGAAGTCCCAAAGAGAATTATGTCCTTTCCTGGGTTAAGGAAGTCACCTTTCCATTAATAGAGATGTGTTAATTCCCCACCCAACAACTGCTTCATGCGTCTGGCTGTGTTCAGTTAAGGCACTGAGGGCCTTTTTTTTTGGGGGGGGGGAGGGTGTGAATTGCAATTGAGTCAGTAAGTTGATTGATGGCACTTAACTGCAGAATTTTACATTTTTCCTCAGTGGAATTTAATTGCTGCAAAGACTATAAGCGTGGAATGCCGAGTAATGTCACTTTCCTTGGATGGATTTCTCAGGCTGTCTCTTTGAAATCAAACTGTGATTTACCTGTGACTCATGGTCACCGTGGCAAACCATGAAAGTTGCATTGAAAGTGGATAGGGTAGACATTTGTACGCACTGTCGCCATTATGGGTATATGATAGACCCAAAGTTGTATCTGTTATATGGTTTCATATATAGATTATATAGAGCAAAGTCTCCAAACGTGGTCTCTTTAAGACTTCTAGGACTTCAACTCCCAGAATTCCCCAGCCACTTGGCTGGGGTATTCTGGGGGTTGAAGTCCACAAGTCTTAAATTTGCCAAATTTGGAGACCCATGATACAGAGAGAGCCAGGGTTGGTGTCATAATGAAAGCATCAGGTTAGAAACCAGAAGACTGTCAGTTCTAGTCTTGGCCTAGACACCAAGCCAGCTGGGTGGCCATTCACAGGCTCTCAGCCCCAGGAAGCAAGCAATGGCAAACCACTTTTGAAATCTTGCCAAGAAAACAGTAGGGGTTGTGTAAGTAATTTCCAGAGATCAAGACTGATTCAAAGACTTTATCTCACCTCTCCCTCTCTCTCACCCTTCTCTCTCTCTCTTTCTCTCTCCTTTTTCTCCCTTGCCCTCTTCTCTTTCTTTCTCCTCCCCCTCTCCCCACTTTCTCATCTCTCTCTCTCTCCTCCTCCTCCCGCTCTCCACTCTCTCTCTTCTCTCTCCCTCTCATCTCTCTCTCTTTTCTTCCTTCCCCTCTCTCTCCTCTCTATCTCTCTCTGTCTCTGTCCATCTGTCTGTCTCAGTCTCTTTCTCTCTTTTTTTCCTTCCTCCCATCTCTTCTCTCTGTCTGTCTCTCTCTCCCTAGGTGTAAACTGCTCAAAGCTTATAAATTTGATTCGTCCATCAATCAATCGACGATCACCAAATACGGAGAGTAGTAGGTAACTCAATGGCGATAACATAAATTAACAATAATTTCAGAATTTAGTGGTGATTTCCTCATTCTACTTTTCCTGCCGAGTTTATAGAATGTTTTTTTCCCCCCAAATGGTTCAGATTCTCTGGTGAAACAAAAAATTAAATTGATGAAGTTACTGGGGGGGGGGGGGGAAGTAGCCAGGAGATTTATTTAGGGCTGAGAAATCAGCCGTTCTTCAACAAATGATCCTCCTGTAGAATTTTGCTTTGAAATATCTTTTTCGTACAAAAGTTGCGTTTAAAAAAAAAACCCCAAAATGCAGAGCAGCAGCTACGATCTCTCCAAGCAATCCTATTGGGGGGTTTTCTACAGGAAAGGTTTGCTTGATTCTTCACCTGTCACTTCTAAAGTTTTAAATCATTCTGGATTCTTTGGCAAATAATTAAACAGGTTTATAAAAAACCCAAAGTCCTACCTCGAAATCTCTGGAGTCACTAAAGTGGAACATCTCTGTTTAAGCTCCCGATGATAGAAGAAAAAATCTCTAGACTCGACTTTTTGAGTTATAAGCAAACATCACTTCCTCCTGCTCACGGCTTGGCTTACACAGTTCTAGCTCTCTGGGAATTGGTCTCCAGGTGCACCAGCACTACAAATAATAATAATAATAATAATAATAATAATAATAATAATAATAATAATAATAATAATAATAATAATAATAATAATAATAAAAAGCTCATTTCAAGAAATCCTGCCTTGGATCCCTTCTCCTCGTTTAAAGGTTTGACAAATGTCACCTCTTCTACTTAGGGTGAACTGGTGACTCTCCAGACGTGGGCCCGGATGATCGAAGTCAGCTGGTGGGCTCTTAAATCTTTGGGTGGGGAAAAAAATGAACCTTTTTTTTTTGCACTCAGTTTGGTCTTGGGGATCCTAACAGGGGACCTGGTAGATCCAGAGGGCAATTCCATCATGGCCGTGTGTGGAATTGCTGGTGTCAGGGCAGTTAAACATTAAAAAAGAGAGTTTTCTATTTTTATTTTACAAGGAAGGAAGGTTAATGCAGCCTCACACCTTACACGGACCGAGACTCAGATTAAGAGTTGGAAGGGACCTTGAAGGTCATCTAGTCCAACCTCCCAGCCAGGCAGGAGACCCTGCACCATTTCTGACAGATGGCAGTCCAGTCTCTTCTTGAAAGCTTCCAGTTATGAAGCTCTCACAATTTCTGAAGGCAACTTCTGTTCCATGGATTGATGGCTCTTACTGTCAAGAAATGTCTCCTTATTTCCAAGTTGAATCTCTTCCTTGTTCAGTTTCCATCCATTATTCCTTCTCTGCCCTTCGGATGCCTTGGAGAATAGCTTGACCCTCCCCTTCCTCTCTGTGGCAGCCCCTCAAATATTGGAAGACGGCTATCCAGTCTCCCCTGGTCCTTCTCTTCCCTAGATTAGCCATGCCCAGTTCCTGGAACCGTTCATCGTTATGTTTCAGCCTCCAATTCCCTCATCCTCCTCGTTGCTCTTCTCTGCACCCTTTCTAAAGTCTCAGCATCTTTTTTATAGTGTGGTGACCAAAACTGGATGCAGTTATTCCAGGTGTGACCTTACTAGGGCTTTATAGAGTGGTGTTAGTATGTCCCTTGATCTTGATTGTATCCCTCTGTTAATGCAACTTAGGATTGCGTTGGCTTTTTTGGCTGCCCCCCCCCCCGCACACTGTTGGCTGATATTTAACTGGTCGTCCACTAAGACTCCCAGTCCCTGCTCTTAAGCCTGGTTTCACCCAGTCTATATGTGTCCTTTGGGTTTTTCTTGCCTAAGTGTAAAACTTTACTTTTCCCTACATTGAATTTCATTTTGTTAGAGAGGCCGGGGGGGGGGGGGCTGCTGAGGGTCCTCATGGGTTGGGGAGAACCTCTAGGTAAGAATCTGCCCAGTTCGGAGAACCCGCAAATCTCACGCAGGCTGGCCCCGCCCACCCAACAATCGGGCAGAGAACCGTTGCTAAAATTTTTGAAGCCCACTCCTGTAGGTAGGGCCCAGGGTTCAAGTCTGTGAAGATCCTAACTTCTAGGGTATCGGCTATTCCTGCCAGCTTAGCATCACCCACAATTTGGTAAGTTTCCCTCCTATTCCCTCATCTAAGTCTACCCTGAAAGTTAGTGGACACTTCTGAGCACATCCTTCTTGTTTGCGGTTCTCCCGAAGGGCTGGTCGCCATCTCGATACTTCCTTGAGCTCCAGAGTGAATGGCCGGATGTAAAACTAGAGTTTGTTTTGCCACAGCACATGCTACCTGACCCACATTAGCCCCAAACGTGGAGGAATATCAGTCAGCAATTTCTCCAGGTTTTCCTCCCTCTCCTTCCTAGAGAAGGTCCAGCTCAGTTTTCTATCCGATTTCATTTTTCTGTTCCTGTTGGAAACATGGCTTTGCTTTCTTTAAACCACATTAATTTCGAGGGTTTGATTTGTGGGTATGATTTGCTCCGAAGCCGCGTCTGTCCCTGACGATGCTATCCTGGCATGCTCTGAGATGCTCATCCTCTGCGCAGCCCGCTAGAAGAAGCACTAAAAGGAGATGATTTTAATTCTCCCCAAGCCTGCAGTGTAATTTAACCTTTCTTCCTGAAGATCCGCTCCAACCTTAGGGTATTGGGTTGGCTTTTCCAGAACAAAAGCCGACAAGATTGAAACGATACGTGCAGTCGATGCTCCGAGGAAATCTTCCAAAGCCATAAAATGAAATCTGGGATGAACAATGGCTGCAAGCGGCAGTTAAGATGCCGGTTCTGCCTTCAGAAGGACATCTGTGGAATTAGGGAGGAAATTCAGATTTCCTGCAAAGGGGGGGGGGGGGAATCAACAACCAGCAACAGCAACCTCTGTCAGTCTTCCTAGGTAGACCCAAAGGCAAAACCCAATCGGCTAATTCTACTTTATTGTAAGGCTCCATTAACTGAATTGCAGATACCCCCCCCCCATCTCTTTTACAGAGGTTCCCTTCTTTGCCCATTACGCAGCTGTGGGCTACGTCCTCTCTTCTCTGAACCTTCCCTTCCCCCCGTCTTCCCTTGTCTTCTTCATTGATTTACCCTTCCCCTCCTCCCCTCCCCTCCTCTCCCCTTCTTCATTGATTTGCCCCTCTCCTCCCCTCCCTTTCTCTTCCTCATTGATTTACCCTTCCCTTCCCCTCCTCCCCTCCCCTCCCTTTCTCTTCCTCATTGATTTACCCCTCCCCAATCTCTCAAGGTAATTCTCACATAGCATTACATCCCCCCCCCACTCTAGAATATACATTCCTAGTTTAATGGCACCAATGAAGGATTTTATGTAGGTCAATGCAATTCTTATTAATTATGACTCAGCAGCCCATTACTTATAGAATTATGCTTTTCCTTCAGGGTGTTGAGCAATTAATCTCTTTCCTGCTTGTTTCTTTCTCCTATCCGTTTGCACATGCCTTGGTCCAGCTGTAAGGGGACCTCTGGCTTTAGCAAACGAGAATTCTGCCACCAGGCTCACAGGAGCCGCTGCCTAGTTGAAGAGGATTAAATAGGAGGGTGAGGCAATTGCTGGATATTGGTGTCCAGCTAGGGGACTACACGGTTCGTGTGGCTGCGATGTAAGATGTAGTTCAGCTCTGAGGTACAGCTGCTTTTCTATTAGGCCTTGTGCCTGCACTAAGAAGAGACTGGACAATCACTTGTCTGAAATGCTATAGGATCTCCTGCTCGAGCAGGGGGCTGGACTAGAAGACCTCCAAGGTCGCTTCCAGCTCTGTTCTGATTGTGTTGGAAGCAATTGTTAATCCAGCCTAAGAAAAGGACAGGAACTTCTTGGCTTAGGGCCGCAATGGAACCCAAACCCCCTGTTGCTAAGTGAGGCAGTTCTCCTGACTGTGATTGTTGCAAAAGCAACAGGGGAGTTCTGCGTAGAGCAGGGGTGTCAAACTCAAGGCCCGGGGGGGGGGGGGCGGCGGATCCGGCCCACGGGGTGCTTAGATCTGGCCTGTGGGGCTGTCCTGGAAACAGCGAAGGACCGGCCCACGGTGCCTCTGCCAGTGAAAACGGTGGGCAGCCCTCCCAAATTCCGTTTTGGCTGGCAGAGGGCTTGGGTCACCACAGGGACCCCTGGCAGGAGTGCTGGCCACGCCCACTCTGGCCAACCCCCCCCCCCTCGAGGTCAAACACAACCTGATGCGGCCCTCAATGAACCCCTGTGATAAGTGGTGGCCTTGGTTGTGGGCTTTGAGCTTGGACATCTTATCCTGGCAAAAAACCTTCATTTGCTTGAAGATCCTCCTAATAACCCTCAAAATCAGTCCCCATTAAAGAGAATCGCAGCCCAGTTTCGCTTCCCTCCTTTTTCCTTTTTGCATCCTTCCATGCCAGATTGATGATGTTTTTCAGCAGCCCATCCTTAAGGGGCTATTAGCCTATGCAAAAATAAAATCCCCTCTTCTGGGTCTAAAAATATTTCCTAACAACCTAAACAAAATTTAAGGAGTTGAAAATTACCTTTTAGAGCTCCCGGTTGGAAAGCACAGCGTGAGCACTAAATTATCCCCATAATTACACCAGTAATAATGCTCAACCTTCACGCAAACAATATGGCCCTTAAAGGGGAGCTGACTTCTTGCAAGTATATTATACCTCCGGCACTCCTGAGGGCAAGACTGCCCCGCCAGCTGGAAGGAAATACTCTTTCCTGCCTTAAAACCGAGAAGAGCTTCACGTAAACATCTTTATGAAATGCAGTCAAAGTCGTCAGGAAAGCTGCCTCCGTCCTCCCCCCATCACCGTCACATCCATTGCAATGCCCGTTTTGCAAAAGGGGAGTTGAAAGGCTCATTTGTGGAGAAGACATCCACCTGGTCTTTGGTCACCACACTGTAAAAAAGATGTCCCAACTTGGTCCTTCGGGCAAGAAAGACCGACAATGGACCTCAAATGGGGAGTTTTGGCTGCATCCAGTTTTGGTCCCCACACTATAAAAAAAGATGTTGAAACTCTAGAGAGTGCAGAGAAGAGCAGCCAGGATGATGAGGGGACTGAAGGACAGTTCCAGGAACTGGGCCTGGCTGGTCTAGGGAAGAGAAGGACCAGGGGAGACAGGAGAGCAGCCTTCCAATATTTGAGGGGCTGCCACAGAGAGGAAGAAGGGGGTCAAGCTGTTTTCCAAGGCACCTGAAGACCAGACAAGGAATAATGGATGGAAACTAAACAAGGAGAGATTCAACCTAGAAATAAAGAGAAATTTTCTGACAGAAACAGTCAACCCATGGAACAGAAGTTGCCTTCGGAAGTTGTGGGAGCTTCATCACCGGAGGCTTTCAAGAAGAGACTGGGCTGCTATCTGTCGGAAATTATGTAGGCTCTCCTGCTTGGGCAGAGGGTTGGACTAGATGACCTACCAGGTCCCTTCCAACTCTGTTAATCTATACATCTATAAACCTCATGCAGAGAATTTGGGGATGGTGAAGGTGGAATTGGGGCGCTGGTTTCCCATCTTCCCCCTGGTGATAGTGTCAGGTGCGAGAAGCCGGGAGCCAGGACAGAGTTCTAAAGCACAGACAGTCCTTGACTTAGGACCACAATTGAGCCCAACATTTCTGTTCTGCTTCTCATCCAAGAAGCTTCTCCAGATCTTCTCCAGGTCTTCAGAAGGTCCCTCTTTCAGTTCTTCTTGAGGTCTTTCCCTCGGTTTCCCTTCTTGGTGAGAATAGCTTTGTTTAAGTACCCAGAAGTAAACCTTGATGCCTAGAAAGCGACAGAAACCCTGTGCTAAATTGCATGGCGTTTGCTTCGTTAAGAGCCGTAGCTAATTGGACATTGGAGCAATTCCTGGATTATTGTGGGTTTTTTGGCACCGTGTGGAGCTTGGCACCTGCAGACCAGGCTTGTATCTCCAGAATTCTTTTTCTGTAATTATTCCAGTTATTTGTTATGTCACCTACACTATCCGAAGGCAAAGTTAGCTCTTTTCTCCTCTTAACGTTTATTGGAGTTTGAATTACCGGCTTTTGATTGTGGTCCTGGAGGTGATTTTGTTTGTATAGGGCTGCTGTATTTTGGGGGGGGGGGCGGGGGCTTTAAATTGATGTTAAAATGAAGGCTCTTTCTGTGTAAGCACCAGGCCTCGGCCTTCGTAGCTATCAAGAGAACAACTCTCTGTGAAAATCGTAATGACTTAAAGGGCAATTCTTGCCTTGTGAGTTAGAAGATTGCTGTAAATAGCAAACAAAGATAAGATAAATGTGTATTTTACATTTAACAGATTAACAGAGTTGGAAGGGACCTTGTAGGTCATCCAGTCCAACACCCCCCACCCCCAGCCCAAGCAGGAGGCCCTACACCATTTCCGACATATGGCAGTCCAGTCTCTTCTTGAAAGCTTCCAGTCATAAAGCTCCCACAACTTCTGAAGGCAACTTCTGTTCCATGGGTTGATTGCTCTCCCTGTCAGAAAATTTCTCCTTATTTCCAGGTTGAATCTCTCCTTGATCAGTTTCCATCCATTATTTTTTGTCTGAAGAACAAGTTTACTTGGAACCGGTGTGACGTGACATTTTGCCTCTCCCCCCGGTTCCCAGTTCTATGTGTTGCTTTTAAGCGTGCATGCTGGTACACCTGGGTGTGGGTTGGTTTTCCTTTCCCGAGTTGTGTGAACTTAGTCTTTTTGTTAGTAAACCATGATTTATGGTTTAGTGTTCAGTGTGAATTCAGTCACATCAAATTCAGTCTGTGTGAATTCATAGTTTATTCAGAGGTGGGCTGCACATATTTCAACAACCAATTCACCAAAAATGTGCGCCTGTATGCCCGCCTGCTTAGTGTGCCCTTCCGCACTTGCATGCAACACCTAAAACACGTGTCAACTCACAAAGCACCCCTGGCCTGCTCTTGAGTTGCCATAGGAAAGGGGGGATGGGAAATTGATGAAATGGCACGGTAGCAAAAGACAGATGCACATTCCAGACTTATCTCTCTCAAGGCTGTCTCCCAGGGTTACTCACAGTGGCCGGAGGTGAGTGATCTCTACAAACCGTGAAATTGCACTGTTGGCAAATGTGATTGAGGACACACCCTGGGGAGAGCGGGGAAAACAGGGTCATGATTGGGGCCGTAAATTGCGTGGGGTCAGAGCTGGCTTCACTTGGGAATGTGCCGACATGAAGCTCCTAATCAGCGGTGGCTCATGATGTAATTAGGGCATCTGTTGGAACGCTGACCACAAGGGTTTTCCGATGGGGGTGTCTTCTTGCACACCTGCTAGGCCAGCCACGGTTAGTAGAACAGGAGAGGCGCTCAAATCAGCTTGGCTACGGGGCGAGCGAGCTGGGAAGTGAGGTATCTAGGGCTGGATAGGATCGGGGCGGGTGGGCAGGGCCAACCAGTACTCGGAACTACCAGTTTGGGCAAACTGGTCTGAACCAGCGGCAGCAAACTATGTTTAAGCAATCTATAGCTTTGCTCCACATGTGAGCTTGGTTCATAGAATCCTAGGATTGGAAGGGACCTTGGAGGTCTTCTAGTCCAATCCCTTGTCCAAGGCAGGAGTCCTTACTCCATCCCGGAAACAAATGGTTGCCCAACCTTTTTTTTTTTAATTAAAAAAAAACCCCTCCAGTGACGGAGTTCCCACAATTTCTGAAGGGAAGCTGTTCCATTCCAGTTCATTGTTCTCCTCGTCAGAAAATGGGGTACTCTTCTTCCCCAGTCTACGATCTCTAGTCTGATTTTTGGTCCAAGCTTCCATTCCTCTGGCTGTGACTTGTGGCTTTTTTCCCCATTCTCATTTTTGCCTCTCATTTTGGACCGTCAGGTATTGTTTCATCTGAATTGGCCCATTTCTTGCGAAAGGGAAACCGGCCGACTCCCTTCGCTTTACATCTCCTATCTACGACTCCCCTTTTCAAAAAAGCCTCTGCAGTCGAAGCGCCCCACGCCCGATTTCAACGGAAACCCTCTTGACTGGGCGCTGTGAAATTCCATTACGGTTTTCTTTCTTTCTTTCTTTCTTTCTGCCTCTAGGTTAAAAAAAAAGTGGGGAAAAGCGAGTGCCAAATTCCAGTTTTTAAAGTGTGCCTCCTCGTGGGATTAAGCCATTTGTTTTGTTCTGCTGAGAAAAAGAAAACCTCGTGTAAAATGAAGCGAGCCTTACGTGTGAAACGGCCCTGAATGGAAGAGATTTCACAGCCGTTTTCGGGGGGGGGGGGGGCAAAGGGGCAGCGCAAGAGCACTTGGCTTCGGAGCACCTGCTCTGCCGTATCCTTGATAGTTAGTAATCTGCAGAGTTAAATATTCATTCACGAGCCGTTACAGTAATTAAATCCCTTTGCAAAGAGATGTGCTATAAAGAGTCTCTGGGGGCGGGACGTACATTCCAAATGTAATCTTGCAAATTAACAAAGCTTTTCCGTTATTTAGTGGTGTTAGTATGCTAATCTCCCCCCCCCCACACACACACAATGTGTTAATCTTAACTAAAAAAGAAGAGAGTCCCCCACTTTCTTTTAAAATGATTGCACAGGGGGGGTACAATCTCTTGAGGTTATTCTTATTATGGGTGTTACTCGGGGGGGGACGGGTGTTGAAAAATGGTAGCGACCGGTTCTGTGCCCGGTTGCTGGGGGTGTGTGTGGCCTAGTCGGCTTCCTGCACCACGGCAGGGGGCCCTGTGCTTTTGCCCTCCCCGGGCTACGGAGGCTTTCCTTGAGCCTCTGGGAGGGCGAAAACAGCCTCCCCCGGGCTCTGGAGACAGGTCCGTTTCTGGATTTCCAGTACTTCCTGTAGGACCATTTTTTGCCCCCCCCCCCCCCCCCCCCCGAGCCTCCGCACAAGCCCTGCATTTACCTGGCATCCAAAATGGGCCGCTTGGAGACTCCTGGGAGGGGAAGGGCTGGGTGGGGTGGAGCCTGCCTGTCCTCAGTTCAGCGAACCAGATTAAAATTAACATCTGGTTCACCTGAACTGGCTGAATCCCACCCCTGGTGCCACTCTTGTTCTTATTGATGTTGTTGATGCTGTTCTGTTATTCTGATCTCAGTTTGTGGAGAAGCTCAACGTGGTTTTGTAGGACGTGGGTCTCTCACAGCCTGTGAATCCAGCCAGGTGACAACAAACCCCCGAAGAATCAAATGCAGTTTTGACTTGGATAAAGTCAATGGTTGCTGGAACTGGGAATGTCCAGCTTAATGAAAAGGAGGACCAGGGGAGACATGATAGCAGTCTTCCAATATCTCAGGGGTTGACACAAAGAAGGGGGGGGGGGTCCACCTATTCCCCAAAACACCAGAAAGCAGGATGAGAAGCCAAGGGTGGAAACTAATCAAGGAGAGAAGCAACTTAGAACTGAGGAGAAATTTCCTGACAGTGAGAACAATTAATCAGTGGAACAACTGGCCTCCAGAAGTTGTGAATGCTCCAACACTGGAGGTTTTAAAGAAGATGTTGGATAACCATTTGTCTGAAGTGGTGTAGGGTTTCCTGTCTAAGCTGAGGGTTGGACTAGAAGGCCTCCAAGGTCCCTCCCAACTCTCCTATCCTGCCCTACCCTACCCTACTCTATTCTGTTCTAATGGACAGATTAGCTCCTATGTCTAAATCAGAGGTGTTGCTGGCTGGGGAATTCTGGTAGTTGAAATCCAGAAGTTTTCAAATAGCAAAGGTTGGACAGCCCTGATCGAAAGCAACATCCTCTCCCCACATAGGTTGACATTTACAGCATGGCGGTTTCAGGGAACTCGGTTTAGATTTTAAACCCTTAGCTTCATTTGCATGTTGTGAGTAAAATGCTCCCTTAAGTATGGAACCAGAGTCTTGGGGACAGACTCAACGGAGTCTGTTTTATTGGCAAGCACCACGAGCAGCGACTAAGGGGTGACTCTCACAAAGGGGTCCCAAATGGAGGCGTCTTTGGACAGCGCTGGCTCTTTGGCTTTGAGATGAGCCCCATCGCCCCCTAGACTCAGGAACCACAAGCACACGTGTGTGAGGGGAACCTTTGCCTTTATGGAAGCGCCAAGTCGACCTTGTCTACTGATGCTCTCACTTTGAGGGGTAAATAATGTCCTTTATTGCATCCCATATATTGAATGCACTGAGGAAACGACAACAACAACAACAACGGGGGTTTTATTATCACTCTCCTCTCCCTTCAGGGCCCCCAGGCAGCTTCAGTTTGGCTACTGCCTCCACCGTGCAATTCAGGATTCCCTGACAGCAATCGTGTGTGTAAGGCCATCGCATTATCTCCCTCTCCCAATGCCTTCCACCTTCTGGCTGGAGGTTAATCTCTACGCTAGGACTTAATTTTACCCAATATAAGGTCATAATTCTTTTTTTTTGGGGGGGGGGGGGAAGTAAGTAACCATTGGAGCCCGCTGTGGGCCACCGACTCACCTAGTCCCAGAAGACTAAATCGTTCTTAATAAGTGCAGATTCTCCGAGTTTTTAGCCCGTCTGCCTCTTCTGTTTTATGTGATCGAATAAAGGGAGTTTCAGCGCAGAGGACAGGAGCTGAAAGTGAGGGTTTTTGAAAAAGGAAGACAGCCCAGATGGTGCCCTTTGCTTGGAGAACTGCTTGGTTTAACATACAGATGGTCAGCTTGTTTCCCCATAGACGTGGCTGTTACCACCGTACCTAATAATATCAGCCGGCACGGTCGGCTGAAAGCTGTAGGTCAGCAACATCTGGAAGGCCGGAGATTCTCTACTTTGATTGCAGGGCAAGGGTCAGCAACCGGCGGCTCTGGAGTCTCACGTGGCTCTTTCGTCCCTCTCCTGTGGCTCCCTGTCGCTAGTTGGCACCACAATTTTGAGAGAAGCTTCCGGTTTGGGTGGGGGGGGGAAGCACAGTGCTCCAGGAGGAGACTCTATGGCAAGGGGTGGGTTTTCCGGTCAGTTCCACAACTGTTTCAGTTAGGACAGGAAGAGGAAAAAGAATGCCGTGCTAGGAGGAGACTCTATGGTGGGGGGGGGGGGGAACAGGACTTCCAGTTGGCTCCAGAACTGAACAGGGGGCTTCCGGTTAGGACCTTTGTGGCTCCCGGTGTTTTCTTGTCCTGTTGGAAAAGGGTCCAAATGGCTCTTTGAGTGTTTAAGGTTGCCGACCCCTGATGTAGGGTTTTCAGTAGTCCAAGATTGGTTCCCAGAACCCGTTTGCGTCTCTCTCTCTCCGAGCCTCTTAGCTTGACAAATATTTCCCCCCACTCTCTCTTCTTCTACACATGGCAAAGGATTTGAAAGGATCCTTTGAAAAGGGGGAGGGGAACGCTCTTTCGCGGCCATCTGACCAGCAAAATCCATGGGAAGGCCAGATTCACTTAATGACCGTGTTACTAACTTAACAACTGCAGTGATTCACTTAACAAATGAACAGATTAACAGAGTTGGAAGGGACCTTGTAGGTTATCTAGTCCAACCCACTGCCCAATCAGGAGACCCTACACTATTTCTGACAGATGGCAGTCCAGCCTCTTCTGGAAAGCTTCTGGTGGTGAAGCTCCCGCAACTTCCGAAGGCAGCTTCCGTGGGTTCATATCTCTCGCTGTCAGAAAGTTCATCCTTATTTCAGGGTTGAATCTCTCCTTGGTCAGTTTCCATCCATTATTCCTTGTCTGGACTTCGGGTGCTTTGGAGAATAGCTTGATCTCCCTCCCCACTTCTCTGCGGCAGCCCCTGAGATATTGGAAGACGCTCTCCTGTCTCCCCTGGTCCTTCACTAGACCAGCCATGCACAGATCCTTCAACCATTCACCATACGTTTTCGTCTCCAGTCCTCTAATCATCCTGGTTGCTCTTCTCTGCACTCTAGAAAGAGTCTCAACATCTTTATTTACCATAGCAATCTGGTCCTTACAAAAGCTAAGCTAAATCGTCTTTTTTAAGCCGATGGACGCGCCTAGAAAGTTTGAGACTGGGCTGTGGGTTGAGAGAGGCAGGACTGTTATCTGTTATTCCTTGCCTGGCCTTCGGGTGCTTTGGAGAATAGCTTGACCCCCCCCCCTCCTCTCTGGGGCAGCCCCTCAAGTATTGGAAGGCTGCTATCCCGTCTCCCCTGGTCCTTCTCTTCACTAGACCAGCCAGGCCCAGTTCCTGCAACCATTCACCATACGTTTTCATCTCCAGTCCTCTAATCATCCTGGTTGCTCTGCTCTGCACTCTTTCTTCACATCTTTTTTATGGTGTGGTGACCAAAACTGGATACAGTCAAAACTCCCCATTTGAGTTGCGTTGAGGGTCTTTCTTGTCTGAAGGACCAAGTTGGGACAAGTCTGACAACTCACTTAACAAATGTTTAGCTTAGCAACAGACATTTTGGGCTCAGTTGAGGTTGTAAGCCGAGGACTACCCGTAAAGGCCATTTTTGGCCCATTACAACCATGTTTTTTCAGGTTGGGAAGGGGTCTTGAGAGCTTTGAAGACATATATAGCCTCATCATCACAGTCCTCACTAGGAGTGGTGCAGTGGCCTAGAGGTGGAGCTCCCACAATCAGGAGGCTGTAAGTTCAATCCTAAGTAGAGGCAGATATTTCTCTCTCTGGGCACACTGAGAATTTCTCTGCTGAATGAAACTCCGCATTGGTGACAGGAAGGGCATCCGGCCATTAAAACACTCTGCTAGCTCCATTCAGTTGCCCAGACTCCGCCCTGCAAGGGATTATGGGGTCGTTAAAAGAGGATAATGACCACAGTCCTCACTACCACGCGTGGGTTTCCATCGTGCAGGAACTGTATCTAAAGGTGCCATCCAAATGGACACAGGCAGAGGACCTTTTATCTCATTATACCATTCAGCGCATATGATTTCTGAAACTCGGCAGTGCCCTGGGACTTGTGCAAGCAGAGAAGGCTGCAGATCAAACGGAGTAGACCCTGGGCCCCTGGCCCTTTGCCAGCAGCCGCAATAAAGAGCCTGGACTCAACGCGAGCTGCCCCATCTGCTGTGGCTTGAGAATTACGTTGCCAGGACATTGTGTTTTCTCAGGGAATCATGTGTTGATTGGCACTCCATCATTTTAAAATGTCTGTGAAAGGTTGCTGGCAGACATTGTAGAACCCGCTAGTCTTTTAACAGCTTGGAAATTTAATTAGTGTGCAAAACAAGCAACTTTGGAAGGTGTACCTCAACTTAATTAGTCAGCAACCTGAGGTTGTTAGCATATCTAATCAAAGACTACGTGAAAAAAAAAAGGAAAGAAAGCAACATGGAAGCAGCGTTGGGGGAAAGGAGATCGCCTTGGTGCTTGGACTGTTTCTTCTTAACCTCTGCTCGGAATGGGGTCTCTGTGGACCTTGTTTTTTAAAGAAAGAGAATTGAGGGCCCTGAAATCTCTTGGTGAGACTAACAGGATAATTATCTAGAAACGAAGGAAGTGTGGAGAGATTAATCTGATACGTTTGCCTTCTCCTTCTTCCAAGATCTTCCAAATTCTTTGTGGGATGTAAGGGGACGATGACGAGGCCGGGATTGAGAAGAAACCTCTCTTTGTCCCTTTGAGGTCCGCAGCAGGGCCCACCTGTAGCAGGGGTGTCAAACTGGGGTTCTCTGAGGGCCAGACAGGCATCGTAGTTCTCCTCCAGGGCCTGGCCGGAACTGGGTGGGGAGATGGGGTGGAGGCCTCCTGCATCCCGTGGGCCGGATGTGGCCTGTGGGCCTTGAGTTTGA
This sequence comes from Thamnophis sirtalis, assembly GCF_051295495.1. Classification (NCBI taxonomy): domain Eukaryota; kingdom Metazoa; phylum Chordata; class Lepidosauria; order Squamata; family Natricidae; genus Thamnophis; species Thamnophis sirtalis. The sequence continues at coordinate 59,116,017 of NW_028261393.1, read as the reverse complement.
CACCCGTCATCCAGAGACAGCATTCTGCCGACTCTGCCCACCCGCCCGGACATCATCACGGATGCTCTGCACATGCACAGAAGGTGCTTCTGTGCATGCGCAGCAGCGCCATGTGAGTGTGAAACGAGCGCACATGTTCCCAGTTCTGAACTGCTAGTGAAGGATTTCATACCTGTCCTGATTTATAGATCGATATTGGCCAATTTTTTTTGGGGGGGGGGAAGGCGTGTGCCTTCAAGTCAGCCTTGGTAACTCCCTATCTTGACAAGTCCCTGCTGTTTTCTGGGCAAGATTTTGGAAGTGCTTTGCAATCCTAGATTTGAGGGAGAGTGACTGGCCCGAGGCCACCCAGGTAGCTTTGCGCCTAAGGCGGGATTAGAAGTTGCCCCCTCCTGGTCACTGGCTCAAGTCTCACCCACCTGGATAGCAACTGAAGTACTGAGGCGGGCAAGAGATGATGGGAAGATAATTTTTGTTGTTCTTCTGATTTGCTTTTGCTTTTCTCTTTCCTTTAAAGCAATCAGAGTATTGAAGCGGGCAAAGATGGTTTCTCTTTTTTGTTGTTCTGATTTTTCTTCTTTCTCTTTTTACTTTTCGTAGGTGGGTGACATGATTAGAAGTTAGACAGAATAGAAAGAAAAAGCCTTTTAATAAAGGGGGACAGGACTAAAACTAGAAAAAGCGACAGAAATAAGAGAAGGGGGAATATTAGCGTATACATTTTCTATAGTAAAATAAAAGTAATGACAAGAGAAAACATGGAATAATTGAATAATGATAGATTGCAACCAAATAGAATGTGTATTATTATTAGAAAAACATAAGTTGATTGAATATAATAATTATGATTAACTTTATCAGTTTTACTTGAATTAGAATGTATGACACCCAGGTACCGCACTGGTCACGCATTGATTCGATATATTTGTAAAAAATAAAATAAAAATAAAAACATGGGCGAAAAAAGGTCACCCACTTGGCTTTCCTGCCTAAACTGGGAGTAGAACTCACCCTTCTCTAAGAGCAGAGCAACCAAGAGGGTGGCGTTGATTGAATTTGTTTAGAGTTTGCATTTTCTCTGCCGTTAACTGCTTGTAAAGGTAAAGGTTCCCCTCGCACATATGTGCTAGTCGTTCCCGACTCTAGGGGGTGGTGCTCATCTCCATTTCTAAGCCAGCGCTGTCCAAAGATGTCTCCGTGGTCATGTGGCCGGCATGACTCAATGCCGAAGGCGCACAGAGCGCTGTTCCCTTCCCACGAAAGGGGGTCCCTATTTTTCTACTTGCATTTTTTACCTGCTTTCGAACTGCTCGGTTGGCAGAAGCTGGGACGAGTCACGGGAGCTCACTCCGTTACGCAGCGCTGGGGATTCAAACCACCAAACTGCTGACCTTTCTGATCGACAAGCTCAGCGTCTTAGCCACTGAGCCACCGCGGCCCCTGGTTGACCATGTCACTATTCTCTGTTGGGGTGTTGCGTGTGTGAGATATCGCGCACGCGGTTAGCATTATTCCAAGAGAGCAACATGTGTCGTCGTCCGTCCCCCCCCAGCATTGGGGATGTAGATGAGCCTCCCAGGCTGCTAAGAGTTGCCCAGGAGAGACTTGGGTGTCAGACACTTCAGCGGCTGGAACAACGCGACAATATTGATTCCATGCTTGGTGGTCTCTGTTCAATCGATGTTACGGGCCCCCCCTGTATTAAGCGAAGGCCACAAACTGATTAGAATCGAGTGGTGGGCTATGCAGATTGCTCTGGAGACAAACGGCTCGGCAGATTGTTGCTATTCACTGCCTATTATTTGAAAAACAAAGGCAGAACAGGAATTGATGTAGCAGCAATAAAGATATCGGGGCTGGAATCATGTTGGTGAGCAACAGCCATTACGGCAGTCCTGGAATGTACTAAATTATCTTCCTGAGCTTTTTTCCCCTCTTCCCCTTCTCCTCGTTTGTTTTCTTCCCCGCTCTCGTGCCTTTGTTAAAAGGGGAGCTAAAGAGAAACGCCTTGCCTCCAGAGGTTGTGCATGCCCCAACACTGCAAGTCTTTGAGAAGAGGTTGGATAGCCCTCTGTCTGAAAGGGTATAGGGTTTCCTGCCTAGGCAGGGGGTTGGACTAGAAGACCTCCAAGGTCCCTTCCAAGTCTGCTATTGCATTGTATTGTACCATCGGACGGCAGTCCTGCAGTTAGCCCAGGGAATCTAGGACGTTTCATGAGTCAGGACTCTTCCCAGGGAGAAGAGCTGGCCTGCCTGCCAGTCCCTCCAGGGGTCACTGAGATAGATAACCTGTATTATACCAAGTATAAGACGCACCTTCCCCCCACAAAGAGAGGGAGAAAATCTGGGCGCGTCTTATACATTGAATACAGCATTTTTGGTCTCCCAAAACCCTGCGCCCTTCACAAAAATGGATCTGCAGAAGGTTTGGGAGGCTTGCAAAGTCCTCCTGGGGGCAAAAGTGAGCAAAAAATGGGCCGGTTTTTGCTTGCTTTTGTCCCCCCAGCCCCCAGGAGCACTCTACAAGCCTCCTAGAGGCTATAAATGTCCTGTTTTTCACAAAAATGAGGCGTGCAGAGAGTTTCGGAGCCTGCAGAGTGCAAAACCTTTTTTAAAAAATTTATCTCTTCAAAATCTTGGTGTGTCTTATACTCCAAAAAATATGGTAACTCATGACGGCAGTGTTTGGTAGCTGAATTTGGACCATGGGATGCCAAAGGCCAATAAAGAATGGTTAATTGTACAAGTTTTCCTATCTTTCCCTATTCATCCATCCATCCATCCATCCACCCATCCATTCATTATCTATCCAATATTTCTCTCACTCCCTGTCTCTGTCTATCTTCATCTATTTATCTACCTACTTATCATCCACCCATCACGGGGGTCCTCAAACGTTTTGAACAGGGGGCCAATTCACAGTCTCTCACACTGTTGGGGGGCCGGACAGGCTGGGTGGGTGTGGCCAATTTAGCCGTCCATTTTGCCTTTGTCTTTGCTGTACTTGCTCAACCCAAGGAATCTATTTACTTAACACCCCCTCCCCCCAAGGGAAAAAGAGTGCAAACTTTTATGGGGAAGGGTGGGCCTGCTTGTTTGGGATTTCAGGGCTAAAGGTCTTTTAAGCCTGGAGGAAAATTCACAAACTGATTTGCTTTTTGCCACACATGTGTATATGCTCACATGAATATCTACCAAAATTGTCCAGCAACCAATTTGGTGGATGTACTTTATATATGGGAAGAATCAAAGCAGTGGGCGAATTCTCCTTCGGACATTGTACTGTGGTTGCAATTGAATTAGTGTTAGCCAGCTGATTTTGAAAAAAGCCAGGAGAGGGGGAGACTTGGAGACCTATCCCCACCCACCCATCCACTCAACCACTCAACCATTCACCCACCCACAAAGTGCTACTTTAAAAGCAGCCCATTCCCTACTCTCCCAAAAGAAGTGCTTTAAAAGTCTTTAAAAACAGCCTTGCAAATGTTTTTCACAGCCATGTGATCCATTAAAAGTCTTTAAAAGTCATTAAAAATCTTTAAAAGTCGTTAAAACAGCCTTTTAGATGTTTTTCACTTTTTAAATGACTTTTAATAACTTTTAAAGACTTTTAGAGCATTTCTTTTTACAAGCTGGCAGCTGCTTTTCATCCCACCACTTCACCGGCCGAATACTTTGCATTGGCAGGCCATATCCCTCATCTATCATCTCTCCCTGCCCCCTCTCTCTCCCTTCCCTCCCTCCCACCTGTCTGTCTGTCTGTCTGTCTGCATTCCTTGCACTTGTGACCATTAAAGTGTTCCCCTGATCACATCAACAGTGAGTCATCCCAGAATGTCTCCAGTTCCCTGAAACACCCAGGTGTAACAGAAGAGCTGGCAGAGCTCTTGGGAGGGTGGAGTTAAGCAAGTCATTAACCTAGAATCATTACATTCCCACAAAGCAGTCTAACCTGTCTTGAATTATCTAGCACCAATTTAGTGTGGAACTTTAAATGATCAGATTTTTGTCTATAGACTTGAGCAATAAATCATCTAAAGTGCAATTTAGTGCAAGGTCCTGATTCTCATGACATGACCAGGTCTTGAGAGATTTATGAAACAGCAGCATGGATGCAGCTAACTTGCCTTTGCCGTAGGGAGGAGGGATGGAGAATGTTCCAGAAAGTCCCATGTAATTCAGCGTGGCAGTGCCGAGAGCAATTGAAGACAGATTGGGAAGGCACCGGGTGATAACCAAAGTTGTTTTCTGTCTCTAGTTAAACAACGTGACTTATCTTGCCTTCAAAGACGGCACAATCAAAAACCCCAGTGTTACTTAATAAAAGCTCACCCGGCAAGCGGAAGTGTATCAATCTGTTCTTAACGATGTAGTAGAACATTGGCTGACTTTTTTTTTTAAAGGGTTTTAATTAATGCATTTAATTTTGGTCCCAGCCTCAGCTGAGAAAGAGAGAGAGAAAGCAGAACAGAAGGGAAGCAAATGGTTTTTCTTTAGATGCTGAAGTTCACCGTGTCAGGTTTCCTTGTGAAAATGTCACGAGGGAAGTTGACCCATGTCATAATTTGTTCTAAGTGCTACCCCAAAAGAGTTTTGAGGGGCAAGGGGTTGGAAGGGTCATTTCCTTCAGAGTTCTTTGGTTTTGAACTTTATTTAATTAATTAATTGTTTTATTTCATCAAGCATGGATCAGATAATAACAGATATAAGTCTAGATAGGACTATGAATACGTGAAAGGGACATTAGGACAGGGGCGGGAGGCACGCTGGTGCGCTTATGCACGCACCCCTTACTCTCACCTCTTAGGAATGGGGCGAGGTCCACAGTAGACAATCTAAACTTAACATTTTGGACGTTTGAGGAAGAAACCACGGAGTCAGGTAGAGCATTCCAGGCATTGGCCACTCTGTTGCTGAAGTTGTATTTTCTGCAATCAGGTTTGGAGCGGTTGACCTGAAGTTTGTACCTATTGTGAGCTCCTGTGTTGTTGTGGTTAAAGCCGAAGTATTCGTTGACAGGTAGGACATTGTAGCAGATAATACTCCGCTTAGGTCAGACGGAAGATGGCGAAGTTCTAAATGGCCTAATCCCAAAAGTCCGAGACTGGTGGCCTAAGGGATTCTGTTGCGAGCAGAGGAGCGGAGGAGGACCCTTCTGCTGAAATCTCTCTGGACTCCTTCGACTGCATTTAGGTCTGATATGCAGTGAGGGTTCCAGGCAGACGAGCTGCATTCAAGAATTGGTCTAGCAAAAGCTTTGTATGCCCTAGTTCGCAGTTCAATATTAACGGAGAAGGAGCTAGGCAAGATTAGGTTAACAACTCTTAAATGCCTTTCTGGCAGTGCTGTTGCGGTGAGGGCTGGGCTTCAGATCGTTTGAGATGAGGACTCCGAGGTCCTTGACCGTGTGGGCATCATCTACAAGGTCCTACCCACCCAGCTTTTTATTTTGCGTTTCTTCTTCTCGATCCTTGGTTATTTAACAGCCTTTTAATTTTTTTATTTTTCCTTCCTTTCCTGAAAATCTCTAAATCTGCCATCTTGGTTGAAGAAATGTTTACAGGCCTGGAGTTCAGATGGCGGCCATTAATCCAGTCACTTGGCTACATTGGCAGTTCGAAATTGAATCTCTGCTGTTTCTTTCAGAATGGCGGATTTGTTCTATTCTTCTAAACTTTCTGAGAAATGGGCAACCACTTAACCCTTTGTAACCCTTGTTTTTTTTTCCTTCTTCGATAGTTCAGTTTTCATAATGTTTATTTTAAGAGGTTTTTATTTTATTTTATCCTGCCTTTATTATATCACAAGTAACTCAAGATGGTAAACAAGTGTAATATTTCTTCCTCCTCCTGTTTTCCCTACCACAAGAACCCTTTGAAGTGGCTCAGGCTAAGAGAGAGGGAGAGGGAGAGAGGGAGGGAGGGAGGGAGAGAGAGGGAGAGAGAGAGAGAGAGAGAGAGAGAGAGAGAGAGAGAGAGAGAGAGAGAGAAAGCGCAGTGATACAGTCTGATGAAATCTACCCTCAGCAACTGTAAGTTATAATTATGCTATGATTATGCACCATCCAAGGAACATTGGTGCATGTAGTCACATTTTCATTAAGTGAACATCCCTAACCTTTCTGGCGCTACGGATTCAGGGTGTTCATTTTAATTTGTGGCAAATACCTAGAAATGTCACCCTCTCTTTGAAGGGTACTTGTAGGGCTGTAAATTTTAAAATTGTAATGGGATTCCTATCAGTGGAACACTTTCTCATTTGTGCTTCTCATCTGATTTCCTCCCCCTCCCCTTCAAATGGCACTTTTACGTTATAGCCTAAAAATGCATTTCGGTGCTTTGCCAGAAAATGGGCTTGGCTTTATAAATTCTGCTTTCTTCCCCCTCCAATTGCACCGAGTTTCATTTCTCTCTCTCAACATCTCACTGAGCTTTACGATATGATGGACAGCGGTTTTATGTTTTGTTTTCAAAGTCTCTTGTGCTTAAATTTTTTTTTTTTTACTGTACAAATCTCCGTTCTTTATGTCTGGTTACTATCCATCTTTTCTTCATCAGCACTTCCTTGATATCTGATAGCCCTGAAAATCTCAGAGCTTTTTTCCCATGTTTTAAAAAGTTTTTATTTAATATAAAAATTTCCATCCACATATGAACATCATGGTGATTGGTGCATCTTCAGCATCTATCCTGCGGAACTCAGGGCCTCAAGATGTGGTAATGACCAATAACTTGAAGGCTTGGAAAGAGGATGATGAGGATTTAATCTATCAGTAGCTTCAAGGCAAAATGGTTTTAGATTATTATGGTGTCACGTATTTTCACAAGCTGTAGGGAAGGCACTCAACCTGTGCCATATTACAGGTGGTCTTCGACTTACAACCAAAACTTCAAGGATTTACTTAACACGATGGCAAAAAAAGTTTTTAAAATTGGATGCAACTCATTTAACAACCGCTTTGCTTAGCAATGAAAACTCTGGTCCCAGTTACGGTTGTAACTCAAGGGATAAGTGTACATATTTCTCCGTCTTTCAGCACCATGGACAAGGAAAGAGATTAGCTGCATCCAATGAGTATCCGATGAGTGAGAATTGTTAATTCCATTTTTGTATTACTGAATGAGATGAAAGGGAGGAGAGAAAAGAATGAGATGAAAGTATAAAACTTGATGTTCTTTCTTTCTTTCTTTCTTCTTTTCTTCCTTCCTTCCCCCCCTCTCTCCCTCCCTCCTTCTTTCCCTTCCTTCCTTCCCTCCTTCCCTCCCTCCCCCTCTCTTTCTCTCGCTGGAGAATTCTGGGAGTTGAAGTAGTAGAATTCTGGGAGATCAAGATAGATCTCTAAAACAGATCTTGGAGATTTTGTACCCAAATCAGATTGTGGAAATTCAGATCTGCAGAGAAAGCCCACTCACCTTAAAACATGCTGGCTGGGGGGAATATATAAAATAATCAGCCCGACAGGTATTAATAGCCTTTTCTGTGGATACATTGATGTTCAGGAGCATCATGTGCCTTTTCTTGGCCAAGATGCTGTTATGGCTTGCCCTTTGCTTTGATCTGGCTTTTCTTAAATCCTTAATGCGCCATTAGAGCTTCAGCATTATTTCACTGCACACAAATAAAGACTTTCCATGGTAATCCCTTGCTAAATCTTATGTTTCCCTCTTACTTTTAGTTACAGGGAAATTATATATATATATTGTTTGTTTCAGTCAATTAAACCAAGCCAAAAAGTTCAAGCATAAGACGTAAAAGAGGCAGACAAAAGCCATGCAGGATTTGCGTTTCCCACCAACCTATTTTGTATGCAAACATCTCAGCTCGGCTTTTTTTTCCTCCAGATTTTGCTAAATTTGACTTATCTCCATCTCTAGCAAAGCAGATGCATTTTAATCAGCTTCAGTCTTGTCACGCAGACTCTGCTACAAAATGTGCCCTCTCTATGACCAAAGCCTGGATAGTGATGGGACCGGAGGCAGAGATCAGAAAACCCACATGCTTGGCATGGTCATTTAAAGGTAAAGGTTCCCCTCGCACATATGTGCTAGTCGTTCCCGACTCTAGGGGGTGGTGCTCATCTCCATTTCAAAGCCCAAGAGCCAGCGCTGTCCGCAGACATCTCCGTGGTCATGTGGCCGGCATGACTCAAAGCCGAAGGCGCACAAAGGTGGTTCCTATTTTCCTACTTGCAGCGCTAGGGGTTCAAACTGCTGAACTGCCGACCTTTCTGATCAACAAGCTCAGCGTCTTAGCCACTGAGCTACTGTGTGCATGCGTGGTGATTTACGTGGGCAAAATAAGATAGGATAAGAGACGATATGGAAGAACATCACCTATTATCTATTTCTTTTATAGTAGAAATAACACAGATGGAGCAAAGACAAATGGGCTGAAGTAGGTGTAAGGTCAAATGCTTTTATTTGATTTCTCCTAAATGGCTTGGTAGCCTAGTGGTGAAGATGCTCACCTCCCAATTGGAAGGTTGAGAGTTCAATCTTAGGTAGCGACAGATGTTTCTCTTTTAGGTCTCAAAGGAAAAATATTTGCTGTGAACTCAATGTAGGCATCAGGAAGAGCATCCGGCCAATAAATGCTCAGCTGCATCCAATCATCCCTACTCTACCCCAAATTAAGAAGGTTATAAAAGGAAAAAAATCTTTCTCAGATGAGACCGGTCATCTTAAAAGAGCTAGTAATTGGCATCCTTCTGCAACATGGATTTTACCCAATGTTTTTCCCTAGAGTTGCCTTAATTTGTAACGTGTAACTTTCTCAACTGTCAACCAAGCTGGTGTATCTTCAGATGTTTTCAGGAGTGGAGCTCCTGGCATTTTTAGTCCCTGCGGCCAACGTATCTAGATCCATTGGAGAAGGTTACTGTAAAGCGGACAGCTGTCCTTCTGCCTCCCCAGGGAGCGGCTGAACCAGCTGTGGTCTGTTGATTATTTATGCATTTGTAAATGTGTTGTACCTGTTCTTAATCGTTAGATGGGAGTAGGGGAATAGAACGAAAAGCTGGAAAGTAACTCTTTCACTGTATGAAATGGAAATCCCTTAAAACTTGGGACGACTAGAACCAGAGGTCTAGGGAAGAACAAGATATACCTCCTGTTCTTGATATTTTTTAGATTGTATGTCCAGAAACATTTGCTATGGGATTTCTTTCTTAGATTTTCTATCACACCTTCATTATTATTTTTATAAATAACTGATGGTTGAAAACATAGCTAACCCCAGGGGCTTCAGGAGAACCTCTAGCAAAGATTCTGTACAGTTCAGAGAACCTCCAAATCCCACTCCTGGCTGGCCCTCCCCTCCCCTCCTCTCCCAGGAGTCCCCACGTGACCCGTTTTGGATACAGGTGAGTGCAGGGCTTACACGGAGGGTTGGGGAGGGTGAAAAACGGGCCTAACCGGAAGTTTGGGAAGGCCAGAAACGGGCCCATTTCTGGCCTCCAGAGGGCCTCCGGAGCCTGGGGAGGCCCATTTTCACCTTTCCAGAGACTCAAAAATAGTCCCTGAAGCCTGGGGAGGGCAAAAGCCCCCCCCCACTGTGGTGCAGGAGGCGGACTAGGCCACGGCCTCCTTGGCCATGCCCACCCAGCAACCGGGCAGAGAACCCCTTGCTAAAACTTTTGAAGTCTACCCCTGACTGATACCCCTCCCTCCTGTTTTCCCCACAGCAAAGTTGGGCTGACAGAGAGGGACTGACCCAAAGTCATGGCTAAAGCAGGACTAGAACTCACTGTCTCCTGGTGTTTGGCCCAAAGTCCCCCAGCCATCTTTCATGGCTAAGGCTGGACTGGAACCCCCAGTCTCATGATTTCCAGGCTGGCACCTTATCCAACCAACCAACCAACCAACCAACCAACCAACCAACCAACCAACCAACCAACCAACCAACCAGGGATTGCATATAAAACACGTCCAGCACTGGTTAGAAGTAGCCGTGCAGGAAACGGCCTTTATTTGTTTGTTATTTCTGTCTTTTAAGCCCGAAAGGTCAATTTAGGACTGCAGATCTTTGTCTTTGAGGCTGGGAGGAAAGTTGGGGGGTGTTTTTTGGTGCCCTTCAGAGATGAAGCTTCCCTTGAGTCCGGCTTCAAAAGCATTTATGAACTCGGCTGCTTCCTCTCTCTGTTTCTGGTTTTTTTTGTTTCTCCCATTGAGCAGCTCCTTGATTAGATAAAAATAAAAGTTGCTTGAGCATTCATTTCTGCTCTGATGCATAACAAATTTATGCAGATTCTGATCCGGCTCATCTGCATGTGAAATAGAAGAGGGTGATTACTAGCCAGGCGCACCTGTACGGAAGCTTCGCTGGGCAAAAGATTATTGATGGGCAGAATAAGGTTGAAGTGAGTCACGTGGAGCTTGGGAAAGTTGAACGGAAGGAATGAGATGGTCAGGAGGGACCTGGAAGTGGTGATGGGGGGCTCCCTCCGCGTTTTCTGCTCTTTGGTCAAGCAAAACCTTTCTGCCCCTTGAATTGTTTGCTACTGGACTCAGGACTTATGCTCAGGGAACACCTATGGTTTCACATGACAGGGCTGGGCTGCTGGGGGTTCGTGGGGGTTTGTGAGAGCTAAGATTCCGTGCAGTTCGGAGAACCCCAGATCCCACCCCTGGCTGGCCCTTTCCACCTCTCCCCTCCCAGGAGTCTCCATGTGGCCTGTTCTGGATGCAGGGACAGTAAATGCAGGGCCCGTGCGGAGGCTCAGGGAGGGGGAAAAACAGGCCTACCGGAAGTTCGGGAAGGCCGGAAAAGGGCCCTCTGGAGGCCCCTCTGGAAGCTGGGGAGGCTGTTTTTGCCTTCCCAGCGGCTCAAGGGAAGCCTCCGGAGCCCAGCGAGGACAAAAACACCCCCCCTCCCACCGTGGTGCAGGAGGCCGACAAGGCCACACCCACCATGGCCACGCCCACCCAGCAACCGGGCAGAGAACCCCTTGTTAAATTTTTGAAAGGCATCCCTAAGGTTTATGAGTCCGGAGAATTTGATGCAATTATTGGGAAAGTTCCGAGTTAAAATCTTAGGGAAAAGTTTTATTACCAATAGAATAGAATATTTAGAGCTGAAGAGTTGAACTGTGGGATTCTTGGGGCTCCCTGAGTTTGGCTGTTTTCTTGCAGACATTTCATGACCCAACTAGGTAACATCATCAGTGCTAGAGGCGAGTGCAGAGAGGAGGACTGTGTGATCCTTGGTGCTCTCCGAGCTTGGTGGTTTTCTTGCAGATGTTTCATTACCAAACTAGGCAACATCATCAGTGCTAGAAGGGAGTGGGGTTGGGGAGGAAGAAGGGCCAGTCCTGGAGTCTGGGGAAGGCTCTGAGGAGGGCTCTGTGTCGGAGGCAGAGGGGGGCCAAGACCGTCTGACAGTTATCCGCTTCCTTTGAGCCAAGGTGGCGCAGTGGTTAAATGCAGCACTGCAGGCTACTGCTAGATCAGCAGTTCAGCGGTTCAAATCCCACCGGCTCAGGGTTGACTCAGCCTTCCATCCTTCCGAGGTGGGTAAAATGAGGACCCAGATTGTTGGGGGCAATATGCTGACTCTCTGTAAACCGCTTAGAGAGGGCTGAAAGCCCTATGAAGCGGTATATAAGTCTACTGCTATTGCTATTGCTTTGAAGTCAGGCATCAGTGGGGCAGAAGAACAGCTGGAGCCTGTTCTCGACGTGCGCATGCCCAGAGCTGCCAGAAGAACAGCTAAAGAACAGGGGTCGACTTTGGAGTAAAGGCACAGTTGGACGGTGAATGGCCCCTCCCAGAGGGAATAAAGAGGAGCGAAAGGGGAGGGGAGTTTGCAGGAGACCATTACTTCAATTCCTTAGGGTGAAGATCTGTGCCTGGCTTCTTGCCAAGTAATTGCTGCTACCGCGTGGCATTTGGAAGACATCGGCCTGGCGACTCTCCAAGCCTGATAAAGTTGTGAAATCTCATGAAAGACTGTTGGCCGGGACTTTGCTGGAGAGGAATTGCCTTTAACCTAAATAAAAGAAGTTTTATCAGGACAAGGAGTCGGCTTCATGATCTTGGGGAGCCTGGGTCAGAACACCCCACAAGTAAATAAAAACAGGGTGGGACCGGCAAGCAAGCTGACCTTGCAAAGGGGAACCTGGTTTCTACGTGGGAGCTGAATTTTGGATGACTGGGATCAGGATGAGAGGAGGAAAATCAGAGAAGATGAAACATTGTAGGCCGACTTAAAAACAAACCAACAAACACACACGGGTCTCCTCGGGGAGTTGGAGGATGGATGTTAGCAAGAGAATATGCAACAAATTGTTAAGGCTGCAACTTTGTGTACCCTCAACGGAGAGCTGAACAGCAGAGGAGGTTCTTCAGAGAAGCTGTTGTATATTATTTTACTGTTTCATGGGAAAGCGCATTAGAGAATATTCCAGACTAGCCAATAACCCGGCATTGCCCCGGTGTTTATTTTTGCCTAATCCTGTATTAGACAGGAAATTGAATTGAATTGTTTATTATTTATAGGCCGCCCTTTTCCCTGAGGGGACTCAGGGCGGCTTACAATTCATGGGAAGGGGAGTGCAAGACAATATAACACAATACGTGAATAAACAAAATAATAACAATAAAACACAACAGTCATTCAACATTCGGGTGGGGCGGCGTAGTCCTTATCCCCAGGCCTGACGGGATAGCCAGATCTTAAGGGCTGTGCGGAAGGTCTGGACGGTGGTGAGGGTACGAATCTCCACGGGGAGATCGTTCCAAAGGGTCGGAGCTGCTACAGAGAAGGCCCTCCTCCGCGTAGTCGCCAGTCGGCACTGGCTGGCGGATGGAACTCGGAGGAGGCCTAATCTGTGCGATCTAATAGGTCGAAGGGAGGTAATTGGCAGGAGGCGGTCTCTCAAGTACTCAGATCCACTACCATGGAGGGCTTTATGGATGGTAAGTAGCACCTTGAAGCGCACCCGGAGATCAACAGGTAGCCAGCGCAGAAATGCCCTTATTTTGTTGAAAACGTTTGGACCAAATATAATTTGTAACATTGGATTTTCCCCCTTATCCTTGTGGAGTAATGTGAAGCCGTTACCATGGCAACTACCCTGCGCTGTATAGTAGAAACCATTTTACGGCAGTATGGTAGAATCCATTTAAAGGCACAACAGGCTGTATCTCAACAGAACACACAACCTGAGGGGGTGTTAGCAGTAACTTACCCCCAGAGCATTTGTTTCCAGAGAGTCAGTCATCTGTGTACCAAGTTTGGTTGCAATTGCTCGAGGCGTTCCAGAGTTATGCTGGAACACACACACACACACACACACACACACACAGAGAGAGAGAGAGAGAGAGAGAGAGATTTTTATATAGATAGATTAGATCTACTAATAGTTTTCTTAATTTGGATGTTTGGATGTAACCTAGCTGGGTAATGAAACCTCTGCAAGAAAACCATAAGCTCAGAGAGCACCAAGGACTCCCTCATACATTTATTTTCTTCTCTCTCTCATTCAGTAAAGCTTGGGGGCAACTCCTCGTGGGACTCTGAAGGCTTTGAGGGCCAGGTGTGACCCCCACATCTCACTTCTCTTTTATACGCAGCACAATGAAATGAACTTTTATGGAACCAGCGGCATTTCCCCCCAATCGAAAGAGAAAGCTTGGCCTTTGAACTTGACGGTTGGGGGATTCCGTCCCCTTCCTTATCTTTCCCCCTGCCCGAAGTGGATCGTCTCTATGACTGACGTCCTGAAGGTCCATCCGATGATTGTTGAAATCGTCGAAAGAAATACGTGCTGTGGTATAAAGCAAAGGAAAAGACGTGCCAGATAAATGCTTCATTTGGCTTATTTTGAAGATTTCCCCAGGAGGGGGTGATTTCTGCCACCCATCCTAACCCCGCGAGCAGTTTTATTGCTTATTCTACAATAAAATCAAGAGTTTTAATGAGCTTCAGAATCCATCCCTCTTGGATCGATCCAAAGAGACCACTCATTGTGATATATAAAATATTGTTAATATTTTTGTTACTGACATTGCAAACTGAGGTTTCCTAGCAAAATGCTTTCCCAGCGAGACGAGTTGCCTCAGTTGCTTGGAGCCACTTCTGGATAAAGGAAATTTTGTGCAAACTGGAAGTTTTAAAATAAAACAACAAGCGAGGGAAAGGCCAGCATTCTAAGTGAGGGCGAAAGGAGATTCTAAAGTCAGTATTGTGGCCCACCAGTGGCCAGTGGCCAGCAGAGCTGGCAGCAGATTCGGACAGTGAGGAGGTTGGGGAGGAACCTGGGCCAGTCCTGGAGTCTGGAGAAGGCTCTTAGGGGGGCTCTGTGTCGGAGGCAGAGAGGGGGCCAGGGCCGTCCGACAGTTATCAGCTGCCTTCAGAGTCAGACATCAGTGGGGCAGAAGAACAGCTGGAGCCTCTTCCCAGTGTGCGCATGTGCAGAGCTGCCAGACGAAGGGAAGAGCTAAAGAACAGGGGTTGACTTGGGAGTAAGGCCACAGGTAGATGGTGAATGGCCCCTCCCATAGGGAACAAAGGGGGAGCAAAAGGGGAGTGGAGTTTGCAGGAGACAATTGGTTCATCCCTGCATTCTTGCCAAGTATTGCGGAGTCTGAAAGATATCGACCTGGCCACTTTCCAAGCCTGATAAAGGTCGGTACTTGTGAACTACCTTGAAAGGCCTTGGGGGAGGAAAGGCTTTGCTGGAGAGGAATTCACTGTCAATTAAATGAAAGTGGTGATCAGGACGAGGACTCGGCTTCGTGCGGCTGGGGAAGCCTCGGTCAGAACAGTCAGATCTGCTTGGCCTCTAAAATGGAAAGAAAAGGCAAAACAAAGCAGGGCTTGATCTGTAAACTGAGGATTACTGAACAGCAGATGTTCAGCCAGTGTTGGCCAGATGTTTCTGAAGTGTTAAAACCAAGGGTGCTCTCCTCCTCTATTTCAAGGGGATTTTGCTATGCGTGTTTGGTACGGTTGAACTGACAACTCCCAAATGATCTTAAAAACAATAATCGCTCAGATTATAATTCTAAGCGTGTTTAATCAAATAAAGGGACCACTTCGAACCAAACCCGACGTGATGGTACAGGTGTAGGATTTTTAAGCGGCCTGAATCTTTTAACATATAGATAATCACGTCAGTCAGGATAGGAGCAAAAGATGACCCCCATGGTAACAATAATGTTGGGGTGAATTGATCTCCTGATGCCTATGTGGGCCCCTTTTGCGTTAAATGCTGCTTTTCTAAACAACACTGAAATTATGTCTGGCGTGTGAAAGAAAAACAGTCGAGTCTAGAGTGGATGATAATGTTCTGACCAAGGCTTCACAAGAGCATGAAGCAAACTCCTGGTCCTGGCAAAATTTATTTACAGAGAATTCTGCTCATTCACATCCAGCAAAGTCTTTCAAGGGAGGATTTACAGTCACAGGCCTAATGTCAGCATTCCAAGTATCATGCAGAATTAAATCAGAGTCCAAGGCAAAACTATCCTTAAAGTTCCAATTTAATAAGTCAGACATCTTGGTACATCTGTGGAATCCCAAATCTGAAAAACCTCCTGGGATTCCATCCAGTTGAAAGTTCATGATCTTATCCCCACACCCATGAATCCATCACATGGTCGAATCTTCTTCGGCCATGCTGGCATCTCCACCCAGCTGGTTCCGGTCAGGTGCAGAGGTGCGGAGACAAAAGTTGACCTTGGCTTCTAGAAAAGAATGACAACAACACACTCCCCCATTCTATTCCTTTCTATTCCCCCCTCCCAACTACTACACTGATGAAAAAGCATAGTGAAATAGTAGAAAGTGTGGCAGGCCAAAGATCCTAAAAGGAACACAACTACAGGCCTGACACCTTCTCTGGCTTGGAGAACTGTCAGGCTGATATCTATAAAGCTTGGTCAGGAGTCTCAGAGAGTCATGAACCAATTAAGCGAACTAATTGTCTCCTGGAAACTCCACTCCCCTTTTGCTCCCCCTTTGTTCCCTCTGGGAGGGGCCATTCACCGTCCACCTGTGGCCTTACTCCCAAGTCGACCCCTGTTCTTTAGCTGTTCCCTTCCTCTGGCAGCTCTGCACATGCGCCCACTGGGAACAGGCTCCAGCTGTTCTTCTGCCTCACTGATATCTGACTCCGAAGGCAGCTGATAACTGGCATAGAGCTCTGTCCCCCTCTCTGCCTCCGACACAGAGCCCTTCTCCAAGCTTTCCCCAGACTCCAAGACTGGCCCATGTTCCTCAACCTCCTCACTGTCCTGATCTGCTGCCAGCTCTGCTGGCCACTGGCGGGCCACAACAGATAAGTAGATATAAGTGTTTGTGGAGATGCTCAGTCATCCAGGTCATAGTTGTCTCAAATATGCCCCCCCCCCGCTTCAAAAAGCAACCGGACGTGTTTTTCCTTGAAGAAGAAGGTTTCCACAACCAATTGCACCCTCATTCCAGTGACCTTAAGGTTTTAACAGATTAACCTTGGTGTTCTGTGTGCTTGCTTGTTTCTTTGCAGTGTTAGGGTTACCCTTAACTAGGTTACAGCATCAGTGCTAGCAGTGATCACTAGCACTCATGATGTTACCTTGTTCTAAGTTCAGACGCTTGGCAACATATTTATGACAGATGCAATGTCTCATGGTCATGAGTTCCTCTTTTAGAATAGAATAACAGGGTTGGAAGTTATCTTAGAGGTCTTCAAGTCCAACCCATGTTCAAGCAAGGAGGTTCTGTATTGTTTCAGGCAAATGACTGTCCAGTCTCTTCCTAAAAACCTCCAGTGTTGGAGCATCCACAACTTCTGGAGGCAAGCTGTTCCACCGGTTAATTGTTCTCACTGTCAGGAAATTTCTCCTCAGTTCTAAGTTGCTTCTCTCCTTGATTAGTTTCCACCTTGTCCTGCCCTCAGGGCCCTTGGAAATATAGCTTCACCCCTTCTTCTTTCTGGCGGCCTCTGAGATATTGGAAGGCTGCAGACAGTGGCCAGAGTTAGCCTGCAGTACTGCATTCTAACCACTGCGCCACCAAGGCTCAATCTTGTCCAGAGCATTTTATTTGAAAGAGCGTTGTGTTTGAAGAAGTGAGAAGAAATTCATGTTGGGAAATTGTGGTGGATCCATCATGCCAGCAGGCAGCCCCCTCAATGAAGATGGTTGTCTTTGATTGCTGTCACTGTTGAGTCAATTCGAAAGTCTCTGGCACTTTGCGAGAGTTGTACAACGTGGCTCAGGAAGCATTTTTTCCATGTCCTCATGTAAAGGATAGGAAAGGGTACTCTTGCTATCCTAATTAGCTAGGTCAGTTATGTGTGGTGCACGAATTAGCGAGTCTCAAATGAGCCGGTGTGCTGCAACACAACAACATTACGTTCTTCCCCTCTTGGATGTAATAGTCACAATTTGCCATGTGAAGGATATGCAGCGCAAGTGGGCCCAGGCTGACAAGATGTTTGCATAATCTGAGTAATGAATAAATTAGGGAACAGTATGATCTGTGTATAAACATTAGGCGAATGGAGGGGGGGGGGAATTAAACTGGCTCTATTTGTTAGGAGTTGCTCACCAAAATCGCCGAGTGGGTGGGTGGAATTCTGTTTGTTGTGCCAATTTTCTAGGCCGCTTCATGCGGAGATGGCACGAGGGGCATTCTGGATGGTTGTTCTGGAACCTGAGAGGCCCAGCGGAATTGTAATGATCTAGAACACCCTCCATTTCTCT
Organism: Thamnophis sirtalis; assembly: GCF_051295495.1. Classification (NCBI taxonomy): domain Eukaryota; kingdom Metazoa; phylum Chordata; class Lepidosauria; order Squamata; family Natricidae; genus Thamnophis; species Thamnophis sirtalis. The sequence goes on along the minus strand of NW_028261393.1, from coordinate 59,098,330 downwards.
GCATTTTGACTTCTTTTGTGGGGGCAAAGCAAAATTAACAGGGAAGTTCTGTGTAGGGCAGGGGTGTCAAACTCAAGGCCCGGGGGCCGGATCTGGCCCACAGGACCGGAAACAGGACCAACCTGCAGTGCTTCTGCCAGCGAAAACGGACTCCCGAAGTCCGTTTTCGGCTGCCGTGGCCTCGTGCAACCCTCTGCCAGTGAAAACGGAGTGTCCCTCCTGAACTGGTCAAACCCACCTGGCCCTCTGAGGTAAAACACAACCCTGATGCAGCCCTCAGTGGAATTGAGTTTGACAGCCTTGGTGTAGAGTTTAGAGCAGGGCGCGCCGAACCCCCTGTCTGTGGACTTGCATCGGGCCACGGCATGTCAGAAACGGGGCCACGCAAACAAATGAAGTGCCACTCACAGGATGCAGGCAGCACATGAAAGCACGAAAAAACCTCCCCACAGAACCGGCCCCTGGTGCCCAAAAGGTTGAGGGCCACTGGTTTAGAGCAACCTGTCAGAGTTTGTTGCAAAAACCATATCCAGAAAGCACACACAGATACCTGATTCATCAGGATTCATTAACTTCTTTGTATACATAATAAACATATAAGTAAATGTACAATACCAAGAAGCAGGTTCTTCCAACATGGTAGAAAGTAGAGAGTAGTTTGGATGAGTTTCCAGTTTCAGTTCAGAGTTCAGAGCAGGCTAATTCTCTTGCACAGACTCAGAGTTACATAGGTAAGCTACGCCCAGGCTCCAAGCTGTCTGGCTTGGTTCTCAGTCATCAAATAGTTCCCATTGGCTGACCCAGTTGCCATGCCTACACATTGGCTGACCTTGTTACCATGTCCCATTCCAACCAGTCCCCAATGGCTGACCTGTTGCCATGTCCTATTCCAGTTCATGAATATTCTTAAACAACCATTGTATTATTGGAATGAGAAGGATAAGCTGCCCTGAAGAGTTTGTGAACAAAATAATAATAAATAATAATAAATAATAACGGATAAAGAGCGGAGGGAAGAATGCCAATTTAGAAACCTTGGAACTGCACAATATGGAACATTGAGCAAACATTTCAGAATCTCCTAGAAACAGATCATGTGGGATCGCTTGATTCTTGCTGAGATTCCCTGCTTTTCATTCTTTACGGTAAAGCAGCTTTCACTTTATATTCATTTGTGTGAGTATATAAGTGCACACACGCTAGACAGTGGTTTGTAAACACCGGCCTCCTCCAGCCTGTGTGGATGTGTTATGCTGTGTGGGTGTGCAGGTCTTTTCTGCCTTGGGTATCAAATCATCTTGGGCCATTCTTGTTCATCACCTCTCCCTTCTCTTGCAGAAGACAAGTCTTGCCTAGTTACCAAATCAAAAGAATATAGGAATAACAGAATAACCAAGTTTGGAGGGACCTGGGAGGTCTCCTAGTCTGACCCGCTGCTTAAGCAGGAGAACCTATACCATTTCAGACCAATGGATGTCCAATCTCCTCTAAAAAAAACCTTTATTGATGGAACACCCACAGCCTCTGAAGGCAAGCCATTCCACTGACTGAATGTTCAGGATGCAAATTTAGAATAGAATAGAATGAAATGGAATAGAATAGAAAATTGGAATGGAATGGAATAGAAATAGAATTGAACGGAATAGAGCAGAGCAGAGGAGAACAGAAAATTGGAATGGAATGGAATAGAATTTGTCCCTCCTTCAAAATCTTGCTGATCACATTGGTTCATTTTTCCACCCAACTAATATGCCTTAAATGTAACTGGCATGTATTTATGATGGTTGCAGGATCCCAGGGTCACAAAAATCACAATTTGTGACCTTCCCAGCTGGGGGAATCCCATTATGATTCATTGAATATCCACATGGACTCCCTTAACAGCCATGGTGGTACGAAGGGATCTCCCACGAACACGGTCCCCAACTGCTCCCTAAGGCCCAGGCTTTTGGGGGACTAAGGCTTTTGGCCACACCTTCATCACTAGCCAGCCGTTCTGTTTAAGAGCTGAAATTGGTAGGAATCCGTGCTGAAATAACACCCTTTTATGATTTTTTAAAAATGCTATTGTTCCTTTTCTCCAAGCTCCTAACCTTCCATTTTTCCTGGTTTCTGAGGATGGGCAATTCACCCTGACTTTTTCTCGTGGAAGAGATGGATCTCCTTCTCCGACCTCAGGTCACTCGCTGAAGCTCAGGGTGACATTTAATATCTGTCCATCCAGAGGCCGAAAGACCATCTCTGGGCAGGATCTGGGCTCCGTGGCTGAATTGCAGCTGCTTTCATTCTTCTTCTTCTTCTTTATCCTCCAGAATTTGGGTTGAACTTTTAGCTGCAGAAAGTGCTTAGCCCCAAAATGTCAAAGGGTAACTAGCCACAAATCTTGAAAACCATCTTGTCATATTTTCCCAGTTGGCCTCTGAACCACTAAAGGGAATATGGAGGATTAATAGCTGTAAGGTCAGCTTCCCCGCTGTAGACAAGGTTTATTTTAGTGTCTCCTTCGCTCTCGGCAAGATATTTTCTTAAGACTGGGATCGGCTGTTCATTTAAAAGGGCCTTAATGGGCTTTTTGAAATTTTCAACCAAATCGGAGGAGTAGAGTAACTACTTTTAACGGTTTCGCCGACGAGACACTCTCCGGCGATTTTTAAAAAGGGCAGCCATTACAACAGGGTTACCTTTGCAAAATTCCCAAAGGGAAAGGCCTCCTCTCCTGATCTTTGATCAAAGCTTGGGAAGGAAAGACAGATTTCACCATGGGAGAGAAACTGCGCAAGGAAAGGCAAGATGTTCATGCACAAAGATGCTTGTCTCCCTTCCAAGGAAATAATGCACCATAGTCCTTCTACAACAGGGGTCTCCAACTCAAGTCCCGTGGGCTGCATCCGGCCTGCAATATGGTTGGATCCGGCCTGCAATGTGGTTCTTCTGGCCGAGGCCTCCCAAGATCATGAAGCCGACTCCTCGTCCCGATAAAACCCCTTTTATGTAGCCTAAAGGGAATTCCTCTCCAGCAAAAGTCCCTCCCAACAGTCTTTCATGAGATTTCACAACTACAGACCTTCATCAGGCTTGGAGAGTTGCCAGGTTGATATCTTCCAAACGCCACTCTGTAACAGACAGAACTTGGCAAGAGGTCAGGCACAGATCTTCACCCTAGTGAATTAAACTGTCTCTTGCAAACTCCCCTCCCCTTTCGCTCCTCTTTATTCCCTCTGAGAGGAGCCATTCACGGTCCACCTGTGGCTTTACTCCTGAGTCGACCCCTGTTCTTTAACTGTTCCCTTCTCCTGGCAGCTCTGGGCATGCGCACACTGGGAACAGGCTCCAGCTGCTCTTCTGCCCCACTGATCTCCGATTCTGAAGGCAGTTGAAGGCAGCCGATTCAGATGGCCCTGCCCCTCTCTTTGCCTCTGACACAGAGCCCTCATCAGAGCCTTCCCCAGACTCCAGGAATAGCCCATCTTCCTCCCCAACATCCTCACTGTCTGAGTCTGCCACCAGCTCCGCTGATGGGCCACAGTACTGGTTGGATCCGGCCTGTGATGTGGTTGGATCTGGTCCACAGGACAGTTCTGGAAAATGTAAGGGACCAGCATGTGTCAGTTTGGCCCAGTCTTCCCATGTTACTTTGGCCTAGTCTACCCAATGTGAAGAGGAAACGTGCCAGCAGTTTGTGGAGTGGCATCAAGCTGGCCACGCCACCCAGTCAGCCACGCCTCCATGTCCCCCCCTGAGGTCAACCACAGCCCTGATGTGGCCCTCAATGAAATTGGGTTTGACACCCCTAATCTATGAGGAAGGCTCTAAAATTTCTTTTCCTTGGCAAGAACTTTTAAAGTGGTTTTGAAAATCAAATTGAATGAGAAAGAAAAAAAACCCTGGAACAACAGCGGTGCCCGGTCCCTTTGGCATTAGCCATGGCTGCTGGCCTCGATAGGACCTGGAAGGGCATAATCTGCTTGGCACCAGGGTTTTAATTCCCCGAGATCGACACTTACAGTGGCACTCCAATAAGTGAAGTCACTTTTCTTTCGCCTTAGAATTGGAAGCGTACATCATTCTCTGCCCCTGAGAGGTGAAGCTTGGAAAGTATAAGAGTAGCGGATCCTCCAGCTGATTTGTGGCTTGCAGCATCAAAGAATGATTGTGAAGGTTGGCAGCAGGCTGAGGAATCAGCTCACAAAGGAAGTTTGGATGGTGGTTGCAGCACTGCGGAGAGCTCCTCAAAACGTCTTTGTTCTCGTGAGGATTGGCTGTGGCCTTGTAGGGTTAAAGGAAGACACAGATAGTCCTCAACTGATGACCGAAGCTATGATGGACCTCCCCAGAGCTAGTTATGACCTGTTTTCAGATTTACAATGGCTACACACATACCCACCGTTCCTGATGACATTTTGGGTGTTGGCAACCAGCTCATCTTTCTGGTTCTATTTGAAACTTTGCTGTAGGAGGGCATAACTATTGGCAATACAAATTATTTTGTCTGGGGGCTAAACCATATGAGATGAATACTTGAGGGATGTCTAACGAAGAGAAGGTCTAGAGGTGATGGGATAGCGGTCTTCCAGTACCTCAGGGACGCTCAGAGAGAAGAGGGGGTCAACCTATTCTCCAAAGCATCTGAGGGCAGGACAAGAAGTAATGGGTGGAAGATGGTCAAACAGAGATCCAGCCTAGAACTAAGGAGACAGTGAGTGCAATCCATCAATGGGACGTGTCTTCCGAAGTTGTGGGTGCTCCGTCACTGGAGGTTTCCAAGGAGACGTTGGGCAGCCATTTGTCTGGAGTGCTGTCGGGTCTCCTGCTTGAACAGAGGGTTGGACTAGAAGACCTCCAAGGTCCCTTCCAACCCTTTTCTCCTATGCTCTTTGTTGACTTCTGACAAAATGTTGCTGTTTATCTCCCAGGGAAACGTTCCTCTTCGTTTTCTCTCTAAAAAGAATCCTGATTATTATTATTATGATGATGATTTTACTTTTCATACAATACATCAGTTTTCCCTGCATTTCCTTCCCCTCTTTCCCCCTTTTATTTGTTTTAATTTCCCTGCTGCTTAGTGGACATGTTGGCTGTTCCTACCAGCTGTGTGAAACAATCAAGTCTGCCAGTTGGCTGAGGCCACCCCTGGAAGCAATTTCTACATCGCCCTCCTCCCCCCTCTGAAAAACGGGGGTCTGTGATTGTCACGGTCTATCAAATGTGTGCGTGATAATTGCTTCCTCCGCTATCTTTGGAGGACAGCGAAGCTCAATTAATATGTTTGCATGTTTTCAGATCTTAACATCTCAAATAGGCAATTATTCTCAAGATGACATAACACGTAGGGAGGGATTTCACAAAACAATGAAAAGTGTATGCTTTGGGCCAAAGAGAGAGAGAAGCGGGCGGGGGGGGGGGAGAGAAAAGCTGTTGTGTTGGAAATAAATCTCTCGATTCAACGGCATTAGTCATTTGGATTTGGCCAAACGTGCTGGGAACATTTTCACTGAATTGTCCTGAACAAGGCAAAACTGCTATTGGCACTGGAAACGGCAACTTGTCCCTTTAGCCAATGGAAGTTGCTATCTGTGCTGCCGCTTAGCAAATCAGCCATTCAGTTGGTCCAGAACAGAGTCGGGTATTACATCCAACTTGAACAACGTCCCGTGTTCGGCTTCAAAACGGCTCTGGGTACGACGTTGTTAATGGTACAATGGAGAGAACTTGCACAAAGAGGCTCCCACGGTGGGCACTTAACCCAAATGGAAGCTATTCCATTATAACTTCCTAGGGGTGACAGGATAGTAGTCTTCCAGTATTTGAGGGGCTGCCCCAAAGAGGGAAGACCTCTAGGGTCCCTTCCAACTGTTCTGTTCTATTTTATTCTATTCTTAATTCCAATATTTATTCTATTCTATTAATTTTCTATATCCTATGCTACGCTACGCTACGCTATTCTATTCTATTAATTTTCTATATTCTATTCTATTCTATTCTACTCTACTCTACCCTACCCTACCCTACCCTTTGCTTTTGACGGAAAGCAATTCCGTTTAGCAGGGGGGGGGGGGAGTTGAGACATCTTGCCTTTCACCAGTCCTTCCCTAACCATCTCTGGCTTTTCTGCTCCCATTATGGATCTGTTAATTTACCAATTTTGAAGGATTTTTATCTAATAAAAAGCGCAGCCCTCTAAGAGCCCGTATTTCATTCCTGACACAGAGATGTAGTTATGACAACATAATGTCAAGTACCTGAAACAGCTTAGAGGTGCACAGGAGATGAACTGAAATTGGAAGCCTCTCAGGAAGCTGGGGAAAGGGAGAAATTGCCGACTTGCGTTCTTGCAGTGTGTAAAGTGACTAATTTAAGAAGAACTTCCACCTTCCTTTCTGCTGCTTTGGTGGGTTCCACAGGCGGAAACTCAACATCTCCGAGGCAACATGCAACATCCCTACATTGACTTTGTGACCTGAAAGCCAAAATCCATACAGGTAGTCCTTACAACAGTTCATTTAGTGCAGAGAAGAACAACAAAAATGATTAGGGGACCAGAGGCTAAAATATACGAAGAACGGTCGCAAGAACTGGGTATGTCTAGATTACTACTAACTTAACAACTGCAGTGATTCACTTAACAAATGAACAGATTAACAGACTTGGAAGGAACCTTGTAGGTCATCTAGTCCAACCCTCCGCCCAAGCAGGAGACCGTACACCATTTCTGATAGGTGGCAGTCCAGTCTCTTCTTGAAAGCCTCCAGTGGTGAAGCTCCCACTACTTCCAAAGGCAACTTCTGTTCCATCGGTTGATTGTTCTCTCTGTCAGAAAATTCCTCCTTATTTCCAGGTTGAATCTCTCCTTGTTCAGTTTCCATCCATTCTTCCTTGCCTGGCCTTCGGGTGCTTTGGAAAACAGCTTGACCCCCCTCCTCTCTGTGGCAGCCCCTCAAGTATTGGAAGGCTGCTCTCCTGTCTCCCCTGGTCCTTCTCTTCCCTAGATTAGCCATGCCCAGTTCTTGCAACCGTTCATCGTATGTTTCAGCCTCCAGTCCCTTCATCCTCCTGGTTGCTCTTCTCTGCACTCTTTCTGGAGTCTCCACATCTTTTGGGGTATAATAGGTAGATTTTGTAACTATTTCATTTATGCTTCTTTGTTTAGTAATAGACTTCTGCACCGTGTAAGGGGGTCAGATTAGTTGATCTCTAAAGGTATGTTCCAACTCTTAAAAGCTGTGATGGGGATCCTTTCAGGAGGACATATTTTCTGCACTTTTAAGGGTTTCACTAATTTACAAGTGAAGACATTCCTTCCATTTTTTCCCCTGAAGGAGAAGAAAGTTTTCATTAACTTCCACCGAATAAAGCGATGATACCTCTGGTGCTTATCTTACTGGACAAACGGATTGTTTCTTTCTCCAAATCCAACTGTATTGGGACAGATTCAGTCTGACCCTCTTCTTGTAAAGTCTTCTACAGATTTGATGAATGACTTTTGCTAATGGTAAAGGAGAGGAGGAATTTTTTGTGGGTTCCCTCGATCATCGTCTAATCTTCGAGGCAGCCTTTCAGAGGAAGAAATGTGGTGGAAGCCTTCTGTTCTCGAATTAATGGGAAGTGTTAGGAAAAGCTGCTTTATGGGCCGGAAGTCAGGATAGCAGTCAAAAGTAATAAGAAACGTAAAGAAGATTATTCCGAGAATACCAAGGGACTCCAGTTTTCTCTCCATTCTTCCCAGAAAATGATGTCAGTGTTTTCAGAGCTTGACTCTCAGGTCCTAAGAGCCATAAATGACCCGTGGAGTTACTTCTGGGTGGTGTCAGGTGCACGAAGTCAGGAACCAGGTTGATTCAAATGAGTAGAAGTTTATTCCACGCTATGTCTAAACAAGAATCGGAACTACTAACGGTCAAGGCAAATTGGCAGTAGTTAAAAATTGACAGAATTCAAGGAGGGCTGAACTTAGATCTCTTCTGGGCATGTTTGGCCCCGTCCTCAGCTCAGCCTGGTCAGCTCCTATAAAGAAATTACAATCTTCTCACTAAAGTAGTTTCCTTTATTGTTCTTCACCTATAGACAGAATCTTGCCAAACTAAAGCAACTATTTGCATAACTACAGATGTATTCTAGGGACACAGTGGCTCAATGGGGAAGATGCTGAGCTTGTCAATCAGAAGGTCGGCAGTTCAGTGGTTTGAATCCCTAGCACTATGTAACGGAGTGAGCTCCCGTTACTTGTCCAGCTTCTGCCAACCTAGCAATTCGAAAGCATGTTTAAACTGCAAATAGAAAAAAATAGGAACCACCTTTTGGTGGGAAGGGAACAGCATTCCATGAGCCTCGGCATTTAGTCACGCCAGACACATGACCATGGAGAAGTCTTCGCACAGCGTTGGCTCTTCGGCTTTGAAACAGAAATGAGCACCACCCCCTAGAGTCAGGAACGACTAGCACATATGTGCAAGGGGAACCTTTACCTTTACCTTAAGAGTCAACAGAATTCAGGGAAGGCTGAACTTAGATCTCTTGTGGGCGCACAGGGACTCATGAATGCTTGACCCCGTCCTCAGCTCAGCCTGGTGAGCTCCTATAAAGAAATTACAATCATCTCACTCAAGTCGTTTCCTTTATTATTCTTCACCTATAGACAGAGTCTTGCTGGACTAAAGCAACTATTTGCATAACTATAGATGTATTCTAGGAAAAGCTAGAGGGGAGCTTTCTTCACTATCTTCCTTCTGACCAAACTATCTGAACCTCCTTGCCTCTTTGCCCTCTGGAACGCAGCCCCTCCTTCCCTGGGAATCCAGTCTACACTGACCTTCTATAAAGGGGGCCACCCCATCTCTCTTCTTCACTGCGAAGGCTAGTCAAAGATCGCCTCTGTGATGCGAACCCAGCAATTGAATTAATAGCACTCTCGGAGTGCACTCAAAGGTACAGCCGTCCCCTTTGCAGGAACTTATTTTCTACTCGGAGTGACATGTTTGGGTTTTAAATATTTTATTTTATTGCCCGTGTCAGCACATCAGTGATGGGTGAAAGCAGGAGAGTTTCTGAAATTCAGTCAAGGGACAAGTATTGAAAACTGCTTAAGCCATCGAGGTTTGTAGAGATAACCCCCATCCTCCTCCGAGAAAAGTATTAGGAGAAATCCTTGAGGAAGCAGCTTATGCATAGCTGTTCCTTTCCTGTTAACATGTGCAAAATAGTGACAGAACAGTGATGTCTAGCTACGCTTGGCGACTTCCCTTGGCTCAGAGTTTTGAAATTCCCCAAGTGTTCATTTTTGAGAAGCAGCCCCCTCTCCGCCTGGGCTCGGTCCCCACATTTGCCAAATTAGCACCCCTGTTAATCCTGGCATACTGGCTGATGCCAGGTGAGAGAGGCACCTCCGGGGCTTCCCGGCGACCTTCGCAATCCTGCACGTGTCGTTCTCACGGGGACCTTTGATGTTTCCATCCCTCGTCGTGCCGGTGCCGGAGTCGATTCCCTGCAGGGCAACATCGGGTGAGGAGTTCTTTTGCAAACTTGAGAGGATCTGGACCGTTCAGCTCTTGGTTCTTCCACTGTGTTGTTTGGCTGCTGCGTTTACTCTTCGGAGTGTGTATGTGTGTCTTTGCCTGTGACTTCTGTTTACTTTTGGTGGAGGAGAGAGGGGGGGGAGAAAGGGGGGGAGACGGAGGGAGGGAGGGGAAGAGAGAGAGAGGGGAAGGGGGAGAGAGAAGGATAGAGGGTGGGGAAGAGAGACAGAGAGAGAGAGAGAGTGACAGAGACAGGGAGGGGGAGGGAGAGGGAGGGGAAGAGAGAGACAGAGAGAAAGTGAGCGAGTGACTGTCAAGGAATGGACTGCCAGAATATTAAGCTTGGGTTAGAGAAAACCAGATGCAAAACCTTTACTTGGGGCAGAGAGGAAAGGAGGTAACCTTGGCAGAAATATACAAGAAACGTTGTCTAGACAAAAGTTGAAACATGATCAAGTCCTAGGAAACAAGTTAGCATTCAGAAGTGTCTCAGACAGATGCTTCTTTGATTTACTTGGATGTAAGAAGGAAGAGTGGTAGATCCGCACAACTAGACTTGGGAGCTTCTGTTGTTTTAGCCCATGTTAACAAAGTTGTGTTGTGATCTTCCTGTGGTGTTGACCTTCGGCCAATGACTTCTCTTAAGAACCTACGCTCAGTTGCAACCATTTCCTTTTCGCCACAAATTCGTAGAACCTTGTGCTGTGTTGTTCAAGCATGTCGTGCTGAAATAGACTTGAATAACCCAGGGAGAGCTTGGGAATCCCACATAGGGTTTGGGGGCAGGGGTGTGTGTGTATCTGGGACAGGCAGGTGGCTTATACCTGGGATAAGGTAAATCATGATTTCATTTGAAGATGGAGGAATATTTCGGGACCTCAGACAGAGCCCCGGAGGGAACTGTTCGTAAGGTCCTCTCTCTGATTTATTTTCTGGCGTTTCCTTAAGAACAAGATTTATTTTTCATTTAATCCAGGTATGTTGATTGTACAACACGCTTTACCAGATCAGTGAAAGATGCACACAGTTGCATTTATATATCAGGTTAAGCTTGGTTTGCATTACGCTGGGTTAATTATGTTGTGACGTGACAGGTTGCGCGAACCCATTCCACCTTATGGATCAGTTTGGGGGGTGAACCCAAATAAATATCTTCATTAGAGACCTGGACCAGCCTTTGCTGTAAAGAAGAAAACACAACAATTCACTCTTGGAAAAGGGGAAAAAAACAACAGGACAATAAGGTTGACTCAGCCTTACCCACTTCCGAGGACCCAGATTGTTGGGGGGCAAGAGGCTGACTCTGTAAACTGCTTAGAGAGGGACGTAAAGCACTGTGAAGTGGTATATAAGTCTAAGTGCTTTGGTTTCCTTTCCCTCCCTCCCTCCCTCCCTCCCTCCCCTTCCCTTCCCTATCCATCGATCAATCCATCCCAGCTCAAGATTGGCTCAGCCTTCCATCTTTCCGAGATGGGACCCAGATTGTTGGGGGCAAGACGCTGACTCTGTAAACCTCTTAGAGAGGGCTGCAAAAGCACTGTTAAGCGGTATATAAGTCTGTGTGCTATGGCTATTGCTAATAAAACAACATATCGAATTAAAACTTTCCTGCAGTTGATAACTTGGTGAAGATGTGTGGCCAGCTGATGTGTGAGCGTGACATTAGCATCCTTTAAAAAGCAATAAATTTTACTAGTGTGACCCTCCTATTTGGAAATCATTGGGGAGATCATATCACATTTTGGAGTGCCATAAAAAGGGAAGGAGGAAGCGTTTCTATCTCCTGGGAGCCACAAGGGCAAAATCTCTGTGTTGTGAACCTAGAAACGGAATTAATGCAACAACCAGGTTCATCCTATTGTGTGAACACCACCACTGAATCTGATGAAACTACGCTGAATAGCTTGAAAGAGGTCAAACGATGGGATGTATAATAGATTTTTTTCATGCATGATTTTGCCATTCTGACTCTTGGGTGATTGTGGTTACTTCTCCATGTTTCTAGGTCATTCTCTCAAAATAGATGTTATATGGAACAGCAAGCTTTGATCCTATACTTGAACGTCAGGAAAATGCTACTAATTCCATATACGTGTGTGTGTGTGTGTGTGTATTGTATTGTATTGTATTGTATATATATAAATGGCTGTGTGTTTGTTTGTGTGTGTGTGTGTGTGTGTGCCAGCATAACTCTGGAACACCTCGAGCAATTTCAACCAAACTTTACACACAGACTTACTCTCTGGAAACAAATACTGTGGGGGTAAGACACCCCTACCACCCCTCAGGATGTGTGTTCTGTTAAGATACAGCCTGTTGTGCCTTAAAAAGGCTTCTAGCGTACTGCAATAAAATGGCTTCAACTGTACAGTGCAGTGGAGTTGCCATGGTAACGGCTTCACGGTACTCCAGAAGGGGGCTCCCTCTGGTAAAATCCAACATTAGAAATTATGTTTGGTTTGGACAATTCCTCCCTATAAATAAAAAAGCCAGGTAAAGCCAGGTTATCAGCTAGTATATATGTGTGTGTATGTATGTATGTATGTATGTGTGTGTGTGTGTGTATGTATGTATATATATATATATATATATATATATATATATATATATATATATATATATATATATATATATATATATATATATATATATATATATATATATATATATATATATATATATATATATATATATATGAATGAATGACTTGGAACCTGCAATATCATCATCTTGGCTAGGAATGACGTTGGCTTTTCACAGCCTTCTGTTATGTTCCAAAGGTTTTCATCTGGAGTCAGTCCAATAACAATATCATAAGCATATGTTTCTTTATATTGCCATGAAGAGTGGCTCATATAGCTTCACCCCCACCCACCCCGAAATATTGCAGTGGTCTACTCTGGAAGTTTCCAGTGTCGTTAGTCGTTAATATTCTCTTTTTCTATGTACTGAGTTGGCTGAAGGAGAAGGCCAGGCATTATATCAGAGCTCTGTTCACCCTAAATAATGTAGAGGCTTCTATTATTTCTGAGGTTGTGTGCTCAGGGATTATCAACCTCTCCATATAAATGTATAAAAAAAACGAAGGGAAGGAAGAGAGGAACGTACAGGGATGAAGTGATGGAAATGAAAGACACTGCCATGAGAATTTTTCTTTAAAGGCACTTCGTGGCCATGGAAGTTTTTGGGAGGACTGATACTTATGATTAATGAAACTATTAATAGGGTTACTTTGAATGTCTGCTTTGAGAAGCCACAATTTCTATATATTTAGTGGCCTCAAATAGCTGACCACACTGCTTAGATTCAGTAGCACAATTTTTCAGAACTTTACAAGAGACCTCCAAGGTCCCTTCCAACCCTGTTCTGTTCTGTTCTGTTCTGTTCTGCTCTGCTCTGCTCCGCTCCGCTCTGCTCCGCTTCACTCCACTCCACTCCACTCCACTCCACCCCTCTACGCCTTCTGTTCTGTTCCATTCTTCTCCATTCCATTCCATTCCATAGTTTCTCTCCTCCCCTCCCCTCCCCTCCCCTACCTTACCCTCTCCATACAAACTCAGTGCATATCCCTAGGACGATATTCCTTTTGATTTACCTGTTTTACCTCTTCTAACCCCCTCACACTCTATCCTCCGTGTTGTGTTACCTGGAGGATAGAGTGTGAAACGAACGAAGATAGATACAGGTATTTTTCGACTTACGCTCTCAATGAGACTAAAATGTCCCCTGCTAAGCAAGATTACATGAGATGCGCCCGCTTTGACAACCATTTTGCCGTGACTGTTGAGCAGCCATTAAATGAACCATGTGGTCATTAAACAAACCTGGCTTCCCGCATTTACTTTTCTTGGTGGGTGCCAGCTGGGAAAATACATGCCAAGTGTCTGAATTTTGACCTTGGGGTGCCATGATGGCCATAAGTGGGAATACCAGTTGTAAGTCCCTATTTTCAGTGTCGTCACAACTTGCAACAGTCACTAAACGAATGGTTGCAAGTGAAGGACGACCTGTGGCACTTTTCCCAGCGTTTTGAACGCCTGGCCAATGGACCGGATCAGGTGATATATCTGACCTTGAACTCCTGATCTTGATCAGATGCTTTGAAGATCTGATCCACTCTGATCGGAGTCCTGTGTCTTTTCAGCAGATGAAATTTCACGGGGTTCAGGGGTGTTGCTGGGAGAACCAAAGGCTCCTCGGAAGAACATTTTGAGATAAAAGTGAGCCTTTTGTTATACCGGTTGAAAATGAAGTTTAGGCCGGCGTTTCATGAATGCCGGGGAAATGAGATTTCCATTAAGCGTTCTGCCTGAGCAAAAATAGGTAACAATGGCAATCCTTTAAAGAAAAAAATTATTCCAGGCTTTTAATAGCTCTCCATCTCTTATTGTGGGTGTGCTTTTTGTGTTGCGGATTATTGTGGCTTTGCTGTGAGCTGAGACCGGGGCCTTGGCCCTCTTCTTTGTTGCTGTTGTGACGATCACTTTAGCGTGGCCGGATGATGGACTGAAGTGCCAACTCTTCATTAGATATATCTCCAGTATGACAGCTACGCATCTCGCAATGTCAGCCTGGTTGCTGCCGAGTCATCGCAGATTTACAGATTCTATTACACCTGTATTGAACAGCCCTTAATCCGGTCAGCGAAAGGGATGGCAGGGGGGGGGGGTGTACGTGCAGCCTACAAGCAGCATATTTTATCTGTCGCTTTCAGTATCAGAATGTATTTTTCGGGGGGGGGGGAAGGTTGTATCAAGTGCCTTTGAAATATTTGAATCCTGGGTCAAACCTTTTTAAAAAAAAAAAAAAAAAAATCTGTCTATCAATCGACCATCTCTTTCGGAGCAAGTCGTGTCACACAAAGTGCAGAACCAGATTAGTGAGGAAAAGATATAAGGGAAGCAGAAAGAAATAGCTCTACTTTACACCATTCACTTTATTCTCCTTTCTCTGCCCCCCCGCCCCCCATCCTTGTAGACCAGGGGTGTCAAGCACACAAGGCCTGCGGGCTGGCCCACAATGTGGTCAGATCTGGCTTATGGTCTACTCAGTGCGAAGAGGAAGCTGGGCCAGTGTGGCTTCGGCCTGGTCTATGAAGAGGAAACATGGCAGCAGTTTGGGGAGTGGTGTCAAGATGGCCACACCCACCCAGTCAGATGCGCCCACCCAGTCAGCCACACCCAGTGAGTGGTGTCAATCTGGCCACACCTACCCAGCTGGCAACACCCACCCAGTCGGCCATGCCCCCCCCCCCGCCCCTCCGAGGTCAACCACACCCATGATGCAACCCTCAATGAAATTGAGTTTGACATACCGACTGCAGTCACCGACTGCTTTGGGTTTAGGACAACTCGCTGTAGCTGACTTGCCATGGCTGACTCCCCATGGCCGACTCCCCATGGCCAACTTGCTGCGGGACAAAAGTGACATAACATAGAAGAAATGGCGACATAGAATCATTAAAGGAAGGAGCAACAAAATGAAATGTGAAGGACGAAAATTAAAATAATGTTTAAATTACTTTAAATCATTAAATACCATAGGCGAATTGTACCATATCGAGATTTCCCGTGGCAAATTGGCCGCGGCAAGTTGACTCTGATGAATTGGCAGAGGGGATTTGGCCGTGTGGCAAGTTGTCCTGGTCCATCTGCTTCATTCCTTGTCTTTGGTTCTTCAGGCTTGTCAATTCCCTCTTTCCCAGAGGTCTTGTCAATTTCATCCAAAAGATTTTCTCACTCTTCCTCTCCACCCGTCCATTCTTCCTTCATAGATTTGCTTTAGAATTCAATTTTTTTTAAAAATGCAATTCCATTCCACTTTTATTCATTCTGTCGAGAGAAGCAAAATTGCTTTAGTATATTTATTTTGTCCTGATCAGAGAAGCAAATGACTTTACTAAATTTATATTGTACAAATCTCTCCACATTCAGCTATTCATTCTCAGCATCTTCTAGGTTAACCCCTCCGTCCCCTTAAGAAAAAAGAAAAGATATCGACAGGAAAAAATTTTTTCTAAGACTGTTGGGCCATAGATTGAGTTGACACGAAAGGGCCTTCCTTAGTTTTCTGCTTATCCTTAAACACCACGACTTTTTCGGGACTTTCTTTCTATGCCCAACTGTGTTTCATCTCCTCCACAATCACCAGGACAATTAGAGTCAACTTGAAAGCAAAGTTGTGCAATGATTTCAACCACTACCGCTTTGAAGTTGACACACTGAGACTGAGGGACGGAGAGCCATCTGTGGAATGCCAATTCCAGACCGCAGGCGACAAGAAGAAGCCAATTCGGTGGGAACCAAGGTCATCCAGCCATCTCGGTTACTAAGGTCCGGGCTGTTGCCAAAACAATATTAAAACTGCTGATCGGGCAATGTGATTTGAACTAATCATCTTTCTCTCTTAACGACCTCATAATCCCTTGTGGGGTGGAATCGGGGCAACTGCATGGAGCTGAGTGTTTACTGGCCGGATGCTCTTCTTGTCGCCAATGCGGAGGTTTTTTTAGCAGGTAGATTCCCAGTGTACCCAGAGAGAGAAATATCTGCCTCTACCTAGGATCGAACTCACGGCCTCCTAGTTGTGAGGAGGGAGCTCCAACCTCCAGGCCATTGCCCCACTTAATGTGGTTTGAACTAATGAGAGGAGGGAAATTTGATCCTTTTAACTAATGAAAATAGGGGAGGAAAACTAGAATCGGTTTTGCTTTGATTCGTACCACTATGACGAATGCAATAAAGCTTAGTAGAAAGAATCTGCTTCCTTGGTTGGGTTCACCAGTCGGGGCCTTTGACAATCAGCTCCTCTTAAACCAAGAAAGTCAGTGGGATGAAGAACGACCCTGTCTTAGCTTCTGCCAAGCTCCAGAGCTTCCTTGTGTAATGTCAGTGCGTGGGTACCATATGCATTGTGCTTGTGTGTTAGTGATACAATAGGTGTAGCAAAATACAAAGGGTCAAATTTCTTGGCTCTAAGTCAGCTCAGTCGAGGACATCACACCGGTGTTGCTGGATTCACAGCACAAGCCGCTGCATGGCGGGTGTGTGACGAATGCAGATAGGATTGTTTTCTTCTATTCTTCATTCCCACGCTCACCTCGCATTTCCCTCCAGATCCACACTTTCTAACCACTGTTCCCTCTCCACCACTTTCTGTCCTTGAGTCATGGCTGTGGCTAACACTGTGAATAAGCAGGGACTTTGCAGACATCCAGGCTTATGGCTGGGAGAAGCTGCTGTGGTTCTCCTGCGTTCTTATTTGGCGCCCATCAGTCTTTCAAAGTGGGCACTAGGGGAAGCCTTTGGGTGCTCGGCATGAATGCCATTGGTCAGTTTCCTTCCCCCCATGCAGGAAAAGGCTTCTGTCTTTCTATTTCATTCTCGGGGAACTTGAGAACTTCTTGGGAATTTCTCTAGGCCTCATTTTGAGATTTGATGGTTGGAGAGGCAGAAGAAGGTGCAATGATTGGGTTTTTTGTAGGGGAGGGGACATCACACAGCAGCTTTCCTCCTTTCTGGAGATGGGAGTCTTTATTGTGGAAATGACTTCAGAGGTTGTGGGGGCTCCAACACGGGAGGTTTTTGGGAAGAGACTGGACAGCCGTTTGTCTGAAATGTTAAAGGGTTTCCTGCTTGAGCAGGGGGTTGGACTAGAAGACCTCCAAGGTCCCTTCCAACTCTGTCATTGTCATTGTGTTACAAAACTTAGCAGCTGCAAAGCATTCAAGTCGATTTTGCAATCTTTGGAAGGAAAGGGAAGAATCTAAAATTCTAAGGCGTTTTCTTCCTGCAAAGATGTAGGTCATAAAAGTCCTAATCCGCTTATATTTTGTATCCTCTCCGGGTGGGAGCGTAATCCTGCTTAGTGGTAGCCTTTTGTAGGATTTGGAGGCCATTCAGAAAAATGCAATTCTTTTTTGACCTTTAAATGCAACTCAAGGATTGTTAATTCGTTTAATGCACATTAAAAAAAAAGCCAGAGATGTGTGTATATCTCTTTATATGCCTGACCAGTAAGATGTTTTTCTTGGCAGGCTAAAGCGGACTAAACTAAATTCTCATTTCAGAGCCTTTGTGACAATTTCTTTCCGTTATTTACTCTTATTTGTGCTGTTTCGGCACAGCGTAGGGATATTTGCTCAACCGAGCTGCAATCCCACAATTCGGTTCCCAGGAATAAGCCTGGCGGAATTCAACAGAATAGACTTAATCCATATAGGAGTGGATCCCAGTGGTGGGATTCAGTTTCTTTTACTACCGGTTCTGTGGGAGTGGCTTGGTGGGCATCCTGTGGAATGGTCATTCTTTCGATGCCTGGAGACCTGGGATGGCCCTCTTCAGAGTCAGCATCATGACGTTTGTGCTGAAAAGTCTCCCATGATGAATGTTCTCCTTTGCACAGACCTTAAAGTTCTCCTGCAGTTTGGAGACCCGTTTTCAAGAGGGGATCCAGCAAAAAAAAAAAAAGTCCATCCAATTTCTCTGTCCACTGATGTGGTAGAGAACTTCAGAAGATCATTTGCGCTCAGGTCTGGTAGACCATCTGTGGCTCTTCTGTGGATGATCCAGATTGTCAACTCCTGCCATTAGTCAAGGCTGTGGAGTCCAAAAACTGTCCACATTTGGAACTGTTCCCCCCCATCTTTATTTTAACTTCCATATCACTAAGTTCTCTTCACTTCTGTAGACGCAGCGTGTCGGTTGGTCAGCTTAGAGGACCCCAAGAGCAACCAGGATTGTCCTCCTTCCCATGTGCACAAGTGTGGATGGGGTGCACACCAAAAGGAGGTCAAATGCCCCCACTCTAGAAAGAGAGAAATGGCTATTAAAGCATGCAGTGAAGATGGCAACTGTCCATGTATGCAGCAGAAATTTTGGAGGTATGAGGCAGTGTGTAATCCCAAGGGGGCTTTTTCAGGAGGCAACTGGACTTTCTGGTTTTTCTTTGAAGACGTTTCACTTCTCATCCAAGAAGCTTCTTCAGCTCTGACTGGACGGTGGGGAATGGAAGGATTTATATTCCTTGCAGACCGCTGGTCATTTGCATCCTTTCAGAAGGTCTTTGAAGCACTTGGAGGCTTATTCACTTCTTGGATGAGAAGTGAAACGTCTTCAAAAGAAAAAAGCAAGGAAGTCCAGTTGCCTCCTGAAAAAAAGCACCTTTGGGACAACCGTGATCTGGAGGACGGAGAACCTCTGCAGACTTTTAGCTATGCAATTTGGGACGGACGCCCTTGGAATGGAGTGGGAGGAGGAATGGATTTCTAGAGGAAAAATTGCAGACTACAGGAACCATTTGCACCACTCAGGTGACCCCGAGGACTCCGAAAGGATGCAAATGACCAGCTGCCTGCAAGGAGTATCAAACCTTCCATTCCCCACCATCATCCAGTCAGAGCTGAGAAGCAAAACATCTTCACAGGAAAACCGGAAAGTCTTGTTGCCTCATGAAAAAGCATCTTTGGGGCATTTGGGTCTGTGGCATTTAAATACTGAGAGGGAAATGCATGCAACTTGGTACATTCAGCTGGGTACAGATCAAACCATGGGCTGACCACCAGACGCAGCGTTGAATGTCCGGCATGACGAATGTGGCTGATTCATCCTGTGTGACGTTCACCCCTACACCCACTGGATCCTAAAAGGGATCCACCCCATCCGTTTATCTATCAGTTGGAATATTCCAGGGATCCGTTTATTCTGCTGTTTCTGGGTCTCCCTGCATCATCGTACCAAGGTGATCAAAGGCCTGGAGGCGAAACCATACGAAGGACGGCCGCAGGTTTTGGGTCTGGCTAGTCTAAAGAGAAGAAGCATTTGGGGCGACATGATAGCAACAGCCCAGTATTTGAGGAGCTGCCAGAAAGAATGGTGGCATCAAATTATTCTCCAAAGCACCAGGAGGTAAGCCAAGAAGCAATGGGTGGAAACTAATCAAGGAGAGACGCAAAGTAGAACTAAGGAGAAACTTCCTAACATTAAGGACAGTGGAACTGCCTGCCTCCAGAAATCATGGATGCTCCATCACTGGAGGTTTTTAAGAAGAGACTGGACAGTCACTTATCTGGAATAGTATGGGTTCTCCTGCTTGAGCAGGGGGCTGGACTAGAAGACCTCCAAGGTGTCCCTCCCAGCTCTATTCTATTCTACCTCCGTGGCATCTCTGCCTGACTCATTCATCTTGGAGCAGCCTTCTGCCTTCCTCCTCACCCCCGTAAGCGGCCGCCCTCTTCTTCTTTCTCACCCAATGGAATATCAGTCTTGCTTCTTCTCCTCAAGCTATGAAGGACCATCATGGGCTTCTTGGCCCTGCAGAAGCTCTGCGCTCCTTCCTGCCTGTCTAAATGAGATTCCCAACCAGAAAGAACCCAAGACAGGAGGTCCTCGCCTCATGACCACAATGGAGCCCAACATTTCTGCTGCTAAGTGAGACAGCACTTAAGTTAGTTCTGTCCCCATTTTACAACCTTTCTTTGCTTCGGTCGTTGAGTGAATCGCTGCAGTTGATAAGTCAGTCACCCGGTGGTTGTTAAGTGAGCCTGGCTTCCCCCTGGGGGGACTTTGTTTGTCAGAAGGTCACAAAAAGGGACCATGTGATCTCAGGACATAAAAGAGGATCACACGACCCCAGGCAACTGCCGTAAGTACATGCCAGTTGCCTCTGAATTTTGATCATATGACCAAGGGGACGCTGCAACGGTCATAAGTGTGAAAAGTTGTCATAAGCCCCTTTTTCAGTGGCATTGTCACTTCGAAAGGTCACTAAACGAACTGTTGTAAGTCAAGTACTACCTACACTTTGCACTGGCTCAAGCAATTAATTAGGGCCACGATGGCTCAGTGGCTAAGACGCTGAGTTAGTCGATCAGAAAGGTCGGCAGTTCGAATCCCTAGTGCTGCGTAATGGAGTGAGTGCCTGTTCCTTGTCCCAGCTGCTGCCAAGCTAGCAGTTCGAAAGCAGGTGAAAAATGCAAGTAGAAAAATAAGAACCACCTTTGGTGGGAAGGGAACAGTGCTCCATGCGCCTTCGGTGTTTAGTCATGCCGGCCACATGACCACGGAGACGTCTTCGGACAGCGCTGGCTCTTTGGCCTTCAAACGGAGATGAGCACCGCCCCCAGGTGTCAAGAACGACTGGCACAGATGTGCGAGGGGAACCTTTACCTTAAGCAACTGTTGGCAAACCTTTTTATAGCGGCAGTTTGGTTCATGTCCCGTTACAAGAGATTTTTTGCAGAACCCTTTGGTTTATTTTATTTTTTAAATTGCTGCGATGGTGTGCTAACTACTCTTTGCTTTTGAAAGCCCCTGTTTTCAATTCAGAGCATTCTACTTGGATGTGTATTCAAAGGATGTTTTCCCCAACTTTTTTTAAAAAAAATCTTTATTGCAATCACACCACTTCCATTGTTAATAATAACCGGGAAGAAAGATGAATAAAATGCCAAGTGATATTTAAACCGACTCTTATTATTAAATCAAAGCACCCAGAGATAAAAATCACTTAATTAAATTCCTTTCTATTTCCTAAGGTTCCAGATCCATGTTCAGGTTGGGGGAGGGGGTTGAAGGAGGGGTAAATAATAGCACTCTGGCGGCCTGAAATCCCAAATACGGGGTATTCGTCTCATGAAAAACGATTACAGTTCACGATCACTTTTAATATATTGCTTTCGGGTGGCTGTAAATTGATCTGTTTTACAATGTCAGGAGGAGTGGGTGGAAGCGTTTGCTTTTAACGTCTCTGTGTGTGTGTGTGAATGTTTCTCCCAGTAGCTTATTTTGACTTAAAATATTCTGCGAACCTGTGATTTGCTGGAAGATGAACAGAGAGATCGGTTTCACGCAGCTGTCACGGCTCAATCAAGCAACCAGGATGGGTGGTTTATATTGCATGTGCGGATCCAGCAAAATGGAGCCTGTTCATTAAACTGTGCCCTCTCCCCCAAATCTTTTGGATGCAAGAGATCGGTTCCGTGGAGGGCAGTTTTTTTGTGCCCCTCCCCGCTCTCTGAGTGTGTATGTGCGCATGGTTTCGTGTGCTACTTGGATCTCGTGCATGTGTGGATGGGACTACGCTTGCTTGCGTGTGTTGTGGTCTGCGGAGCTGGTGGCAGACTCAGACAGTGAGGAGGTTGGGGAGGAAGATGGGCCAGTCCTGGTCTCTGGGGAAGGTTCTGAGGAGGGCTCTGCGTCAGAGGAAGAGATGGAGCCAGGGGCCGTCCGACAGTTATCAGCGGAGTCAGAGATCAGTGGAGCAGAGGAACAGCTGGAGCCTGTTCCCAGTGTCTGCAGGAGCAGAACTGCCAGGAGAAGGGAACAGCTAAGGAACAAGGGCCGGCTCCGGAGTAGAGCCTCAGGCGGACGCTGAATGGCCCCTCCCATAGGGAATAAGGAGGAGCCAAAGGGGAGGGGAGTTTGCAGGAGACAATCAGTTCCTTCATTAGGGTGAAGATTTGTTTGTGGCGCTCAGAGAATCCTTGCCAAGCACTTTCTGGTACAGCGTCGCATTTGGAAGATGTCGGCCTGGCATCTCTCCAAGCCTGATCAGGTCTGTGGTTGTAAATCCGCCCTTGAAAGACTGTTTGCCGGGACTTTTGCTGGATGTTGACTGAGAGGAATTCACATTAGCTGAATGAAAAGGGGTTTTGTCGGGACAAGGAGTCTGCTTCGGGATTTGGGGAAGCCTAAGTCAGAGCCGCGTGGCCCGGTTTTTGGGAGGCCCTGGACTGCTGCCAGTCCGAGACCCGGGAGTTAGGGACCCCTACATTAAACCACAATTGAGCAAAGCAATCATTGTTTGAGAGAATAGATGAGACCAAGAGGTGGAAATTCAAAGCCACTCTTGGGCCACTGATACACAGGTAGTCCTTACTTCCATTTGCTTAGCAACTATTTGAAGTGACCCTGGCTCGTTGCAGGGTGAGACTTACATCCAGCCCTCGCACTTACACCTGCTGCAGCATCCCCATGGTCAGGGGATCAAAATGTGGTTGCTTGGCGAACGACACGCATTTTATGAGGGTTTGTAGCATTTGGGGGTAAATGGTTGGCAACCTTCCCAGCTGACTTCCAGGAAAGTTGTGAAGTGAATCTTAACAACAGTAGGAATTCTCTCAACAACTGTTGTAAAATTGGACACAACTAATTTAATAACCAAATGTCTGGTCCCAACAGTGTTGCAAGCCAAGGACTTCCCAAAGCCCCTGAGGGCAGGACAAGAAGCAACGGGTGGAAACTAATCAAGGAGAGAAGCAACCTAGAAAGAAGGAGAAATTTCCTGACTGTGAGAACAATTCATCAGTGGAACTACCTGCCTCCAGAAGTTGTGGGTGTTCCAAAACTGGAGGTTTTAAAGAAGAGATTGGGAAAACCATTTGTCTGAAAGGTTATTGGGTCTTGAGAAGGGGGTTGGACTAGAAGACCTCCAAGATCCCTTCCGACTCTGTCATTCTGTTACTCTACCTGTATTAAGTCACTAAACACATATCCTCCATTTTTGAGTTGCTCTACTTCCATGCTGGATCTGTTCAAACACCATGCTTAACCTGGATCAGAGCATCCACTGGTTTCTACAGACTGAGCTTCCAGTATATTGTGCCCCCTCCTCTTCCATTCATTGTTAACTAGCTGTTCGTCGTGCTTCATGATGAAACTCTGTGACCAGGCTATGCAGGAGAAATACGGTTCACAATCTGTTGGCTCAGTGATGTTTGGTGATTGAAACACGTAAGGGAATATTGCTACCCCCTTGAGTCCGGAAGCAATTCTATAAGTGGAAGGCGTAGACATTTTGGTGAGGTACTGGCGTTTAGTACTGTAAAGGAGCCCCAGATTGCTCCTGAGTGAAGGAGTGGAACGTTTGCCAGTTTGAAATGAGGTAATGGAATGTGAGGCAATTGGCAGTTGGAACAGAGTTCTTTTCAGGTGGGGAGGGGCAGTAGAACTCCTTAGCATCAGAGCGTGTTAATTACTGTGTAAGAAATACTAAGGATCTGATGGTCATTTTGAAAAATCCGTTCATAGCGAGCACCTAGAAGCCAAGAGGAACATACATACGTGCCACATTTCAAGTTTGTAGGCTTTACGGTTCTGGAGATTTCGTGATGAGTGAGTGGTACTTGGCTTTTATATATATATATAGATAACTTTAACACGAACCAACTTAACCTGTTAAATGAATGCAACAGGCAAATCATAGGACTTGGTTTGGCCTCTTGGATGGAGAACTAAGTGTCATCATCTCCTAAGGTGACTCCATGCCAATGTTGAAGGTTTGAGAAAAGCAGCCTGTTTAGGAGACAGCTGAATCCATGGGAAAGTGCCCAGCACAGCACAAACGCATCTCATTGGGTGGATGAGCTAAACTCCGATAAAGACGTGGGGAATGCAACAGAAATAATGCTGCCCTCCCACCCCCTTGTGCAGCTGCTTTGTGCTCCAAATAACAGCAATTAAGCCACAAAGGAAGCCAGTGAGATGCACCTTCCTCAACCAGGAGCCCTCCTTTGTTCTCTCCTTCCCTTCCTCTCTCCTTTCATGGTCCACAAAGAAACATCCGAGGCTGGCAGAGCTGACACAGCAGGACGAGGTGCTTATGCCAAGGCTAGAACCCGAGGGGTGGGTGGGTGGGTGGGGGGTTTCCTTTTCTTCCCACCCAGCCCCCGCCTTTTCATGCGCACTTTCTTGGGAACATGGCCTTCATGTTGAGAACATCTCCAGTTGCCAGGTTGACTGAGAAAGACACGGATCATTTGATGGGAAGGAAGCATCCTTCCCTCTGTCTCTTTTTTTTTTGTTCCTCTGATTTGGGGGTGGGGTAAGGCTTTCTCCTTAGGGCCTTTTTCAAACGCTCTTTGGGGTCTGCTGAGGTTCTTACACCTGAAGGACAAGAACCAACGATGGGAACAAATCGAGGGAAGAACCAACCTAGAACTAAGGAGAAATTTCGGACAATGAGAACAATTAACCAGTGGAAGGGTCTGCTTTCAGAAGTTGTGGGTTCTTCATCACTGGAGTTTATTAAGAAGTGTTTGGGCAACTATTTGCCTGAAATGGGAGAGGGTCCCCTTGCTTGAATGGAGGGTTGGACTAAAAGACCTCCAAAGTCTGTTTGCTTGTTTATTGGATTTATATGCCGCCCTTCTCCCAAAGGACTTAGCGCAGCCCATGTAGACGTTCCTCACGGACCCAAATTGTATCCCTGCTTAATCCCTGGGCATCAAGTTCAAGTCCAACCACTTAAGATGAGTCTGCATGGCACCAAGGCAGCTTTCGATAACCTTCCAGCAAGTTGGCTGTGAGTCTCTTTTCGTGAGATTCTCATTTTCTATCCGCATTATTATAATTATAGTAATTTTCCATTTTTATTCCTCCTCCTCTGATTTATGGCTAGGTGCGAGGAATTGCACAGTAGATTAAGGAGCGTTAGAAATACAATTCTCGCCTTGATTTTTTTTCTTCCTCCAAAAGGAAGCTACGATAGTCTGCCATGGTTTATGTTTATGCACATCTGGAGGGGGGATTTTGGCCTTTTGATCTCACCTGGCAGGGATTTAAGGAAAGGCATCTGGTTGGCCTTTGATTAGCTAGAGAGAGAGAAACATATACATCCCCCCCCCCGTGTGAATCTTTACCCTCTGGTCACATGGCCACATTTCGGGGATTCGGCAACCAATCTGCGGTGATAGCCATTTGCAGTGTCCATTGGTCACATGACTGCGTTTTATATCCATTTTGCTGAAAACCAGAATTTATTTCTCCTTTTTGCCAAAAATGGACTCGTTGGTTTGCTTAACAACCGTTTAATTCACTTACTGACTGCATCAGTCACTTAATGACCGTAGTGTTCGCTTATCGAACATGGCACAAGTCATAAAATCAAGTCAGTCAGGCGGCCGATCCGGTTTACAGCAGTCACGACTTAGGACCCTGATGGGGAGGCTCCATTATGGCTGTAAGTTGAGGACTTCCTGTATCGCCATTCCTGTTCCCAAGCTTTTAAGGGGGGGGGGGGCTGCTTCACATATCGCCCAACAGCAGCCCTTGAATCCTTCCCTGGTTCCGCCAAAACAATTCAGTGACGAGCATTCTGAGGGCACCCCTGGACTTACAACCCTTTGACCCTTACGACAGCCCTGAAAAAAGGAGTAAAGTGGGCCAAAACCCCCTTCCCAGCTGTCTTGCTTAGCAACATCAAATATTGGGCTCGATTGTGGTTGTGACAAGTTCCTCTCCTCGAGACTGAAATAGGTAGCAAGAGCAACAGCACTTAGGCTGATATACCGCTTCATAGTGCTTTTACAGCCCTCTCTAAGCGGTTTACAGAGTCAGCCTTCCCCCCCCCTCCAACAGTCTGGGTTCTCATTTTACCCACCTCGGAAGGACGGAAGGTTGAGTCAACCTAGAGCCTGGTTAGATTTGAACTGCCAAATGGCAGGCAGCGTAAGTGGCCTGCAGTATTGCACTCTAACCACTGTGCCACCGCGGCTCATGCCTTGCACACGAACGGATCAAACCCGCACCTTGTCTCCATGGATGGGCTCAGCACCGTTGAACGGCAGGCCCTTCCCTGCCCGTCTTCGGGAAGACGTTTGTGAGCCTTGAGGTCAAAGGCGAACAGTTCTGGGAAGTGTTGGGTGCTGGAGAAGGTGCCACGATGCGCCTGGCTGGGTTTTTTTCCACGCCGTGAACAGCTCATCCAGGCTTCGGGGATGTCACCGCCAGTGGCGAAAGCTCTTGACATGCCGTGAAAAACGGTGGCTAAAATCCTGCCATAGATCATCGTCACTCTCCATGCTGTGTGGTGTTGCACGCCACGTGAATTAGCTTCAGATTGAGCTGCTCCTTATGGAGTGGTTAAGTCACTGTCTGATTTGCTTCTTCGGAAAGGTGTCAGCGAGGCTGGTTGGCAAATCCCTGGCAGTTGCTCTGAGTAGTCATGGCAGCTTCCTCGCAAACCTCCTCCATCCTTCTCCAATTCCCTTGGCGGTTATAGATCAGCTTCTGACCGCTGAGGCTTCTGTTGCTGTTGCTGTTGTTGTAAGTGCAGGCCCGTTTCCAGCCTCCGGAGGGCCCGTTTTCCGCCTTCCTGGCCTTCCGGTAGGGTCGTTTTTTCGCCCTCCCCGAGCCTCCGCGCACGCTTTGCCCTCACCTGCATCCAAAAGAGGCCAGGTGGGGGCTCCTGGGAAGGGTGGGGTGGGCGGGGCCAGCCACGAGTGGGATCTGGGGGTTCCCTGAACTGCACAGAATCTTAGCCAGCGGTTCTCAGCCCGAAGCCCTGCGAACCCCCAGCAGCCCAGCCCTGCTTAGCTTCTGGGTCTCCTCCCCGTTTTGTCTTCCATGAATGTATCTCCCCTTCCATGAATTCGTTTCTCCAGTGTTTCTGGCCGCATCTTCCACAAATGGGAAGTTGGCATCAAGCGGGGTCAGAGACCAGATTCGGCCCTTGAAACTCTAGATGGCTATCTAGCTGCAGACCAGCTCCCTTGGCTGTGGTTCTCTCTTTCAGAATGAAAGAAGCTGCTGAACGTTTTAAAAAATGTGCCAGGAGATGACTTTGTAAGCAGGTCTGGGTCTCATTATCCTATTAGATTTCACCCTTCAAGAAAACTTCCAGCCTTCTGAACTGTTTTCTTTTCCTCCGGAGAGCTGTTTTTGAACAGTGACACTTTGATAGGGATTCTGCCTCTGAGGAGGAACACTTGAGCCATATCTCTAGATCCCATCCTGACATTAGAAGGAGATATTTTCAGTCTTCTTGCCATTGATGATTGCCAGGTCTTCAGCAAAGACGGTTGTCGCTATTTTGAATTCTTGGAGATTTCCCCCCCCAATTGGTGTTCTTGAAAAGGAAGACACGGGATTGGCTGTGGGAGGGAAGCCAGCAGTTAAAAAAGGAGAAGAAAAAGTAAACGTTCAGGAAAAGGATATTTTTAATCATGTCTCCACTTTCCTAATCAACTCTTTCGTAAAAGAACCAATTGCATTGCGCCATTTTTGAATATTTGGTATTTGGTATTTGGTATTTATTAATATTTGTATGCCGCCCTTTTCCCTGGGGGGACTCAGGAAGGCTCACAATTCAGAAGGAGGGGGAGACAAACCACGTTACATATAGGACAGTACTTCGTTAAAAATCACAACATTCATACTATTCGGGTACGGTGAGGTCTTTAGCCCCAGGCCTGTCGGGACAGCCAGGTTTTGAGGGCTATGCGGAAGGCCTGGAGGGTGGTGAGGGTACGAATCTCCACGGGGAGATCGTTCCATAGGGTCGGAGCTGCCACCGAGAAGGCTCTCCTCTGCGTGGTTGCCAGTCGACATTGACTGGCTGATGGAACTCGGAGGAGGCCTAGTCTGTGGGATCTGATTGGTCAAATGGAGGTAATTGGCAGTAGGCGGTCTCTCAAGTACCCAGATCCAATACCATGCAGGGCTTTGTAGGTGATAAGTAGCACCTTGAAGCGCGTCCGGAGACCAATAGGCAGCCAGTGCAGCTCGCGGAGGATAGGTGTTACGTGGGTGAAACGAGGTGCACCCACAATCGCTCGCGCGGCCGCATTCTGGACTAGCTGAAGTCGCCGAATAATAATAATACGGCACTGGATTAATTTCCAGGGTAAATAAACTTTTCCGCTGAATACGTAGTTTCAATGGGACAAAGAATTAGAGGAAAAGCGCCCACAAAATACTCAGGGCTGCTTTGATTTATTTATTGGGGGATCAAATTTCTTAGACATTCTGAATACATGTAGTCCTCATCTTACAAATCACAACTGAGTCCTAAATTTCTGTCATTAAATACCTTTTACAACCTTTCTGGCCTCCGTTGTTAAGTGAATCACTGCAGTTGATCAGTCAGTCATCCAGTTGTCGGACAGTCAACAAAGGGAATAGAAATAGAGTAGAATAACAGAGTTGGAAGGGACCTTGGAGGTCTTCTAGTCCAACCCCCTGCTTAGGCAGGAAACCCTATACTGCGTGACCCCAGGACACTGCAACCGTCATAAGTACAAACCGATTGCCCAGCGTCTGAATTTTGTTCACGTTATCACGGGGATGCCGCCATGGTCATAACTGTGAAAAATGGTCATAAGACCCTTTTTCAGGGCCATCGTAATTTTGAACGGTCACTAAATGAACTGTTGTAAGTCAAGGACTACCTACACTTGCCCTCTCCCCCCCCCGAATGTAAATCCATCTTGCTTGTAAATTATGGAAAAACCCAATAAGACTCTCGCCCGCCTGCTGCCTGCCTGCCCGTCATCTTGTAATATTTATCTACTGTATTCTGGGTCAGAGGTGGGTTCCTACTGGTTCGGCCGAACTAGTAGTGGTAGTGCCTGGGCCGCAGAACTGGAAGTGACCCAGGCTGGCCACAGCCCTGAACCGCTTCCCTGGTCGCAGCCGTTGCCACCATCTTTTTTTTTTTTTAGTTCTGTGCATGCGTAGAACAATTTGCATTGAACTGCGCATCCAGCGCGCATGCGTGTGTGAAGAGCGCACATGAGCAAACCAGTAGTAACGCCAGCTAACCCTGCCCCCCTCCCCGTTCCGTTTGATGGAGTGGTCCTAGCCATGGCAGCCCCCTCTAATTGTAAGTAAATAATGACATTTTAATCCCGATTGCTATCTAACAGAGCCCTTGGCTTCCTTTTTCTTCTTCTCCTCCTTCCGAAAGGATTCTGCCTTGAACCAGATGCTTCCTTACCAAATGGCATTTCTTACTAATTTAACACGCTCGGAGCAGAACCTTTTTATTTTAAGCACTTTCTTATCTGTTCTTGCTATTAATTTTAAGAGTTTATAAATAGCTTGTTGAAAGCCCCCGGATCAAACGGGGAAGCGGATAAGGTGTTCCTACATTTAAAAACACCTGCGTTTCAATTTCTGATTCTATGCAATGCACTACTGAAAAGCACATTATTCAGCTCTACGAAGCAGTTTGGAAGCTCCGGTGCTTTCTTGCCTTCCCCGAGTTCATTACTTTCTTCCTTGTTGGAGAACAAACCTTGGTTTGCCGCTAGGGTTAAACTACCCCTGTTTCCCTGAAAATAAGACCTATTCTGAAAATAAGCCCTGGCATGGGAATTTTTTAAAACGTATGCGCCTAATATAAGTCCTAGCCTCAAATAAGCCCTACTTAAGAGCCTGCGCAGCCATTCTGTCTGATTGCTCATAGCACCGTGGCCACGAGGCAAGGCGGGGAATGGTGGAGCCGCCCCACGTGCCCCACACCAGTTTACCCAGGGCCCCCACAGCTCCGCCACCCACATCCTGACACTTGCCTTGCGGGGGTAGCAGTAGCAGCCATAGGAGCCCGCGTGGCTGTTGGCCCACTTCTTCTCCTTGCTCGTGGCTGTAATGGGAGCCCCCATCCATTCTCTGCCTCCCGAGTCCCAGCTGACCAGGAGGGAATGGAGATTTTACAGTATCCTTCCCCTGCCACGCCCACCAAGCCACGCCCACAGAACCGGTAGTAAAAAAAATCCATTCCCACCACTGTGGTGCTCCTCTCCGTTTCAAAGCCAGTTGCCTCTTGAAAAAGCACCTTCGAGACAACCCCGACTGGAGGGCGGAGAATCTCTACAGGGTGTCAAGGTGAAGAAACCTTGGCTCTAACCAGTGACTGTAGCCCAGGATTCTTTCTTCAATCAACCATGGCTAGGTAAAAGTAAAGGTTCCCCTCGCACAGATGTGGTAGTCGTTCCTGACTCTAGGGGGAGTGGTACTCATCTCCGTTTCAAAGAGCCAGCGCTGCCCGAAGACGTCTCCGTGGTCATGTGGCTGGCATGACTCAATGCCGAAGGCGCACAGAACGCTGTTCCCTTCCCGCCAAAGGTGGTTCCTGTTTTTCTACTTGTATTTTTTACCTGCTTTCGAACTGCTAGGTTGGCAGAAGCTGGGACAAGTCACGGGGGCTCACTCTGTTACGCGGCACTAGGGATTTAAACCGCCGACCTTTCTGATCGACAGGCTCAGCGTCTCAGCCGCTGAGCCACCGCGTCCCTCTTCCCTTCCCCTATAGAGACTATAAGTTGAAGCCTCCTCTGCCACCTCTCCAAACCCTTTGGCATCGATTCCCTGCTGAGTTGAGGAGGTTCTTTCTCCTTGCACAGCTGTCAGCGAAGCCCTAAAGCTTAGGGTTTTTTTTTTAAAGCCAAGAGTTTTCTCTGCTTTAATTGCTTTTAATTACTTTTAAAGTCTCGGGGTTTAGCTTTGCTTTTATCTCTTGCTAAAAATTGCCAAAAGAAATTAAAAGCGCAGAAGCTAAACAAACACATAAATGACATTTTTGAGAAGTGAACTGGAGAAGAATAAATCTGGAATTGGCAGCGGAAAAAAGGCAGCGCTGATTCGGCTTACCTGAGAAACCGTCTGGATCAGCTGATTTCGGAGAGGACTTGGCTTCCTTTCAAGCTGAAACAAAGCCTACTACAGGTTAGTCCTTGACTTATGACCACAACTGAGCCCCATGCTAAGCAAGACGGTTATTAAGTGAATTTTGCCTATTTTATGACCTTTTGTGCCACAGTTGTTAAGTGCCACAAAGAAGAGAGTCAAGCTATTCTCCTGAGGGCAGAACAAGAAGCAATGGGTGGGAACTAATCAAGGAGAGAAGCAACCTAGAACTAAGGAGGAATTTCCTGACAGTGAGGACAATTCATCAGTGGAACAGAAGTTGCCTCCAGAAGTTATGTCTGCTCCATCACTGGAGGCTTTTAAGAAGAGGTTGGACAACCCTTTGTCTGAAGTGGAGTAGGGTTTCCCGCCTAAGCATGGGGTTGGACTAGAAGACCTCCAAGGTCCCTTCCAACTCTGTTCTTCTAGTGACCGTGTGAAGTTACAGCGGCACTGTAAAAAGGGACCTATAACCGTCCCTTGGGGGCCTGATCAAAATTCGTGCTATGATGAATCATTGCAGTTGTTAAATTACCAACACCGTTGTTAAGGGAATCTGCCTTCCCCATTGACTTGGCTTGTCAGAAGCTCGCGAAAGGGATCATGTGACCCCGGGACACTGCAACCGTCATAAATATGAATCAGTTGCCAAGCCTCTGAGTTTTGATCACATGACCACGACCTTCCCCTATCTCAGATCCTCAAGAAGGACTCAAGCGGTGAACCAAAAGGCCAAATCCAGTTTGAACATCTGGCTGACTGCACAACCAACCACAATAAATGTCTCGCGTCTTTTTTGAAAAGAAATTGACACAGACAACAAGTGTTCTGACCCAGCTCCCCACACACAACGAACCCTCTGATGTGAACTCAGAAGATTCCTTTATTAAGGGCGCCAGCAGCCCCAGCTAAAAGTTTCTCTCTCACCGCAGGATAACATGTCTGTCCGTCCGGAAGATGAATGGTTCTCTGCCACATCTATCCATCTCCTCCCCCCTGCCTTTGATCCCCAGAGCTAGGGTGGGGCTTCGCTAGTGGCAGTGGCTCTTCCGTCCCAAGGACCAGCCCATAGATTTCCACTGCTCTCCTCTCCTCTCTGCCTTCGTGCATCTGCAGGTCAGGCACTGGGCCCGGCTGTTCCTCCTCTTCCTCATCAGCCACCTCCAGACCTGGGGGCTCTTGACTCTCCATCTGAGGGCTGACGGACGGCCCAGGCTCTGCCTCTGCCAGCTCCACTCCCTCTTCCCCCACGGAGCTCTCAGGTTGCCTTGATGCTGACCCTGGACTCCCATGTAGCCTCCTCCTCCTCCTCCTCCTCCTCCTCCTCCTCCTCCTCCTCCTCCTCCTCCTCCTCCTGATTCAGGTGCCGGAGGGGCAGACAGGCCACAACAATAAGGAGGATTATGGGGGCTTTTCTATTCTCCCCCCTCCCCGTTTCTCTACCCCTCAATCCATTTTCTGCTAATCTTCCAACTCCTTGCTCCTGCTAAGATTAGTGGCTCTCTTGCAGAAGCTCAGAAAATGAACTTCCTTCCATCTCTTGACCCCCGTCTCATCGGTGGCCACACATGGTTGGAAAAAAGCACACAAGCAGGCAAACCCCCACCCACCCTACCTACACACTGCTGTGTGGTGTGCTCCAGTGTGCGATCGGTTCATCCTGTGTCATGGCCAGGATGCTTAGTTTTGACTTTTTTTTTTAACAAAATGCTTTTCGCGTCTGTATTTTGCTACTCAGCAGAAAGGACCCGAGTGTATTTCGTAGATTAATTTCCAAATGGAAGTTTTCCGGACAACTTTCCCCAATACTAGAGAATTCTCGGCAAGTTTTTTTCAAAGTAATTTTTTTTTAAATGCACCTACATTTAAATCTCTTTCTTTCAAACATCCATCTGCTTTTTCATATGCAAATTTCTCTTAAGTCTCTGCAAAAAAAAATCTTTTTCATTTCTTTCCTGTCAGTTTTGAAAGCAGGGAGCAGCAGAACTCACTGGTGGGGGCCGTCGATTCTTTGCCTTTCCATGTTTGGTAGAAAAGGTTGCGGTGCGTTGTGCTGTTCTGGTTTCCTGAGCTTTCGGCTGGGCGTTTGTGGCCATTCTGAATCCTGCACAATCTGAATGTGATAATGCAACACTTCCTGGCCAGTCGGATTTGACTTCCATCTGTCTAACCTGTACAGTAGCATAGCTTTCCTTGTGTTTGTCTTTTGTCTGTTCAAGGTAGCCCAAATGGCTTACCACAGCACAACAGTTCTTGAATTGAGGTATCTAAAAACCATTCGCTTTAAAATGTGTAAAAAGCCCAATAAATCTGGGACCCCTGGACCTCCCTTTAGAGTCCCATAGAATCGAAATGCTCAGACCAGTTTTATTTGCAATGTTGTGGCAACTGCAGCATCCCCATAGTCACGTGATTACGATTCCCGATGCTGCCTGCCCGCTTTCCATAAGCAAAGTCAGTGGGGAAGCCAGCAGGAAGTCAGAAGTAACTTCTGCTCCCCTTGCTCCTTTGCTCACCTGTGGTCGTCCTGCTTCTCTGTTCAGGTAAGGAACTATTGACTTGTTATTGAAGTTCATTTCACACCACAGTTACACTTCTTGGATAATCATGGGATTGTCCAGCACTGGAGTAAAAATAATACGAGCAGCCTAAAATGTAATGTTTATTGTAGCCACATCAGTCTGTACTACCGTTGTCTGAAAGGATGACCCAAATCACGAGGTTAAACTGAAAAGTATAAGAAACATTGCTTTTGGTCCTTGACTTACAACCACAATTGAGCCCCGTTGCTAAGCTAAGAGAGGAAAGTCATTTTTGTCTGTGGCAGATCAGTTAACTAAAAGACTTTCTTTTGGCTATGAATCTCAATTCTGAAATCTGAGAAGGAGGCGAATCCATTTAAAATGCATTTGGTATTAATATGCTGGTAATTACAATTATTATGCTAAGTGAGAAATGCCATTTTTGCCACCCAGTCTCTCTTTGGAGCCAGGGTGCAGAGCCAATCTCCCCCCCCCCCCCCGGTCTCAGAATTTGCAAATAATTTGAGTTTCTCAATTACCCCCAATCGTGTTTTTAATCTTCCTCTGATGGCATTGCTTCCTTCGCTGGCTCCGTTTCCTTCCTTCCTTCCTTCCCTTCTTCCTTCCCTTCCCGTCACATCCTTTGCAAACTGTAACACTTGGGGGAGGGACACCGTGTGAATCCTGGAAGCCAAACAAACTTTTGCAAGCTCAACAAGGACAGATTCTGGCAGGTTTTGTGGTGGGAGGCCAAAAGTTTAATTTTCCCTGGTGCGGATTCCTGGGTTCCCCTTCTCCTTCCTTTTGCCTGAGGTTCTGAGACGGCCTGCAGCCTCGTTTGCAAGATGTCTCCGAAGATTAACAGTTGGCTACAATTCGCTGGTGTAATTAATCATTTGCAATGTGTTAGACTTGGTTGTCTGTTCGCTCAGACAGGCTCGGGAGAGGAGGGGAGGGGGAGAGATAAAAATAGAGTTTTTCTTTTTTCTGTTGGTGTTGTTTTTTTGCTGTTCCTCCATCTGGATTGCGTTGCATTGCTCGATTCCAACCTTTCTGGTATGTCTGTGGAGCTTCTCCATCATCCAGGCCACAGGTTGTCCCCAAAGGTGCTTTCCCCCCCCCCCCCCCCCAAGAGGCAACTGGGATTTCTGGTTTTTCTTTGAAGAGGTTTCGTTTCTCATCCGAGAAGCTTCTTCAGATTCTATCAGAGCCGAAGGAGCTTCTTGGATGAGAAGTGAAACCTCTTCAAAGAAAAACCAGAAAGTTCAATTGCCTCTGGAAAAAAAGAAGAAGCACCTTTGGGCAAATCTTCTGATAGTGAAAACCAAGGGTGTCCTACCTTGTCGACTGTAAGACTTGTGGACTTCAACTCCCAGAATTCCCCAGCCAGTCATGTTTCCCCATGCAGGCTGGAGAATTCTGGGAGCTGAAGTCCACAAGTCTTATATTTGCCAAGATTGGACACATCTAGTGCAAACAAGATATTCCTCGACTTAATGACTGCTATTGAGCCCAAAATTGCTGCTAAGTGAGACATTTGTCTCACACATGACCCCTGGGATGCTGCAACCGCCGTAAATATGAATCAGTTGCCAAGTGTCCGAATTTTCATCACATGACCGGCGGATGCTGCAACAGTTGTAAGTGTGAAAAATGGTCATAAGTTACGTTTTTCAGTGCCGTTGTAACATTGGTCACTAAACGAACTGTTGTAAGTTGAGGACTTCCTATACCTGCTGCTTTTTTTATCTGATAACCTGCAGTCAATTGATGGGCGGATGATTGGCAGTGGTGTCTCGCTAGGTGTCAGTAGGGTGGACCAAAAATCTTTGATTTAAAGAAGAGGGCAGTGAGTTGAGGGCAGGAGTTCTGATTTAACAGCCTCCTTTGGCAAAAAGGATTCCCAGGGGCCCTTTTAAATATACACCTGGAGTTCTGTTTGATGATCCATTGGCTTCCTTTCTTGGCTCTTTGTGGCTTTCTCAGTGGTCTTTCCCAGCACCAAAGTTCAAACTCATCAACACCATTCCTTTCCTGCTTCTTCACAGTAAAAGAAAACAAACATAAAATAAAATATACGTGGATATTTGCACCTGAGAGATCATACATCACAGACTGTTTTATAGTGACCTGTAAACTGCCCATTAAGGTTGATGGCAGCAGATTTACACCCAACCTCTTCCTTCGTTCACCTCTTCCCCAACGTGATCTTCTAGACAGCCATAGCACTTAGACTTACAGACTGCTCCACAGTGCTTCATAGCTCTCTCTGGGCGGTTTTCAATGTTAGCATCTTGGCCTCAACAATGCAGGTTTTCATTTTACCAACCTTGGAAGGATGGAAGGCCGAGTCAACTTTGAGCCGGTCAGGATCGAACTCCTGACAATGGGCAGAGTTAGCAATAATAATACTGGGCATTCTAACCACCGTGCCATCAGGGCTACTGATAAAGATTTAAAAAGGAGATAAAAGATGGAGAGGAGGAGGAGGAGGAGAAAAAGATGGAGGAAGAAGAGGAAGGAAGGAAGAGAAAGAGAAGGAAGAGGAGGAGGAGAAGAAAGAGAAGAAAAAGAGGAGAAGGAGGAAGAGGAGGAGGAGGAGGAGGGTTTACAGAGTGACCCTCTTGCCCCCAACAATCTGGAACCTCATTTTGCCAACCTCAGAAGGATGGAAGGCTAAGTCAACTTTGAGCTCCATCAGGATCAAACTCCAGGCTAGGGGCAGAGTTTGCCTGCAATACCACATTCTAACCACCAGGGTTTTAGGTGTGAACCCACCATGCTCAGAGTTGCCCAGAACCTTTACGATCATAACTGAAGGATTCCCTGTTAGTTTTGGCCTATTTATAGGAGCTTCTCCTCACCAGAGGCATCCCCGTTTTATTTTGCATAGTTCAACGGTTCTTCTTTGCCTTCTTTTTTTTATTAACAGCCATTTCTGGGAACGTCTTCCTTTCCTGACGCCAGGAGACGGGGCGATGGCGTATTCATTCATTTATTTCCGATTTGAAGGCGTGTTCTCCCAAAGAATACTCAGCATCTTTTACTGCAAACGGCAAACGGAGGAAGAAGGGGAGACGAAGAAGGGACTCGCACGAGAAGAAGCAAATACTGCACTGCGGTGCCTCTCAGCAACACAAATATTATTTATTGGCTTCTTGGGCCTTTGCGGTAATGATGGGATTTTTTTAGTGCGGCTCCATGCATATGTAAATAGCCCACTCCCTGTTCCTCTCCTCCTGAAAGCCACCTGTTACTCAGTGGAGAGAATCTGCCTTCTTCAAAGTTCTTTTTAAGAAAGCATTTGATTGCATCGAGATAGATGGAAATGGTTCTCCTTTGTCTGCTGTTCCTGCCATGAACTTTTACAATTGGGGGGGGGGGGAAGAAGGGGAGACCATCCACCTGCAGCTCACATTATCTTTAGCCCCTGATGTTCAGCTGTATCTGGGGGGTCTGAATTGGTGGCAGGTTGGGTGTTTGGGGGGAGATCAGGGTGGGGAACAGTTACCACATGTTGTGTTGGGTTCCTACCGGTTTGGACCGGTTCAGCCGAACCGGTAATGGTTTGGCAGCCTGGTCCCAGCAACCCAGGCCTGCCACACCCCCAAACCTCTTCTCCAACTGCCATCTTGTTTTTTGCTTCTGCGCATGCGCAGAACAGTTTTTATTGCACTGCACATGCACGCGCAGCCCGTATCAAGCACATGCGCACGCAGCGTGCCCACGAGTGAACCGGCAGTAGTGACTGCTGGAACCCACCCCTGGTCCCTTCCAACTCTGTTATTCTGGGTTCTGTATTCTATATGAACCAAATATTGTGAGGTTAATGATCCTTTACCTTGCAATGTCACGTAAGAATGCTGATCTGTGTTTCCTTAACAGATTAACAGAGTTGGAAGGGACCTTGGAGGTCTTCTAGTCCAACCCCCCCCCCCGCCCAAGCAGTGTAGGGTCTCCTGCCACACCCTTTCTGACAAATGGCAGTCCAGTCTGGTCTTAAAAGCTTCCAGTGATGAAGCTCCCACAAGCTTCCGATGGCAACTTGCGTTCCACTGTCAGAAAATTCCTCCTTATTTCTAAGTTGAATCTCCCCTTGATCAGTTTCCATCCATTGTTCCTTGTCTGGCCTCCAGGGGCTTTGGAAAATGGCTTGCCCCCCCCCCCCTCGTCTTTGTGGCAGCCCCTCAAATATTGGAAGGCTGCTATCCTGTCTCCCCTGGTCCTTCTCTTCCCTAGATTAGCCATGCTTAGTTCCTGCAATCAGTCAGTTTTAGCATCCAATCCCCTCATCCTCCTGGTTGCTCTTCTCTGCACTCTTTCCAGAGTCTCCACAGCTTCTTTATAGTGTGGTGACCAAAACTGGATGCAGGATTCTAGGTGTGGCCTTACTAGGGCTTTATAGGGTGGTATTAGGACTTTAAAAAAATTAATTTCAAGAGTCTGCAGGTGCCATTTAAGTATCATAGATGCTCAGGGAAGCGTCTGTGTTACGTTAACACTCCTTCAATCCTTTGGCTTTTCTATTCATTTTGCAACTGTTTCCTTTTTTTCTGCATTTTTTAAAATTATAATTAGTATTTGCTTTCTGGGAAACTCTGAACTCTTTCTTGAGACGTATTGAGGTTTGACAAAGCCCGTAATTAATATTGGAGATTTCCACTGGGTGAATGAATAGTTCGTTTTTGGAAACACATAAATTTGGAGGAAAGAGCAATTCGTTTTTGGTTTTGCCTCCATTGCTTTCCCCCTTCTTTCACTTGGCAGGGAAATGTGTCATGTCACCCCCGTCGTTTGTCATTGGAGAATTTTTCCTTCTTTTAATTCACTAAAAAAGTAGTAGTCATTTCTCATATTTATCTGCAAATTGCATTGAGTCCACATGCAGTCATATTAGGTGCAAATGATTTATGGACACCCCCCCTAATAATTTATTTGATTATGCAAGTTATAGTCCTATTTTTTTTTAAAAAAGAAAAGAAAAAAAAGGTCTATTAAATTAATGCTCGTGAATATGGAACCAAGAAATAATGTGCAATTCGCTTTTCTGGCTTAGCTGATATTTTATACTCTTGTGCGTATGACTCAAGTGGACCACTTGTTTCAGGAATAAAATACCAGAAGATTCTTGTAGAAATGCAGGATATGAGAGGGGGGGGGATTGTATAAGCTTTGGATTGTGATATCAGGGTGATTGTGAGCTTATTTGTTCATTTAAGAGGTTGATCTAGGAAGACAACCCGCGTAGGACTGTGTGTGACTGATGGAAATATTGGAGAGCTCAGCTCAGGCAGAATCCATCAAGCCAAAACTCCCATTTCTAGTGCAAACTTGCTAACTAGCTTCATTGTGGGTTAAATGGATATGAAGACGGAACACGTCTGTTGATAGGCGAAAGAAGTTCACAGAGAAAAGGTGGCCAATCTATTTTCCAAAGCACCAGAAGGCATGATGGATGGAAACTAATTAAGGAGAGAAGCAACCTAGAACTAAAGAGAAATTTTTTTGACCGAACAATCAACCAGTGAAACAACCTCAAGAAGTTGTGGATCCTCCATCAATGGAGGTTTTCAAGAAGTGACTGGACAGCCATTTGTCCAGAATAGTCTAGAGTCTCCTGCTTGAGCAGGGGTTTGGACTAGAAGACCTCCAAGGTCCCTTCCAGCTTATTCTGATTGATTGATTGATTGAAATGGTCTAGGGTCTTCTGTTTAAATAGGGGGATGGGCTAGAAGACCTCCAAGCTCCCTTCCAACTCTGTTATTCTATTCTAGAACAGAATAACAGCTATCATGCTTCTCTTAAAACAAAGTTCTCCTTATCTCTGATGCCTCCCCCAAAAGAGAGATTTTGAAAGCTAGTTTGACTTAGTGTTGAATCACGACTGAAATCCTCTCTCCATCATAAAGTTCTTGGAGAAATATTGGAGTTAATCGCTCTGTCCCCCAATTCTGATTGGAGCTTGGGTAGAAATAAAACAGACACTGGGAGGGACATCTTCTTAGAACAGCAGAGGGCGACACCTTCACAATATTGTGAGATCAATGGCGCCTGAAGCTGAGTCGCAAGAGGGAATGAGTCCTTTCCCAAAGACCTAAGACACAAGCAAGCCTTGAGTCCTTGGTGGGCACAAAAGGGCCCAGAAGAGACCCTCCCTAAAACTGCCCAGGGATGGCTGATGGTTGCCCAGAGTGTTGGAGCCTGGTGGCTCATGTGGTTAGGATGCTGGATTGACAACCAACAAGCCCACGTTTGAGACCCGAGTACGGCTGTGTGGGTGAACTCCCATCATTTGCTGTAGCTCTTGCTGACCCAGCAGTTCAGAAGTGTGTATTTGGACATAGGTAGGTAGGTAGGTGGGGACGCAGTGACTCAGTGGCTAAGACGCTGAGCTTGTCAATCAGAAATGTCAGGAGTTCAGCGGTTTGAATCCCTAGCGCCATGTAAGGGAGTGAGCCCCCGCTACTTGTCCCAGTTTTTGCCAACCTAGCAGTTCGAATGCACATAAAAAATGCAAGTAGAAAAATAGGAACCACCTTTGGTGGGAAGGGAACATCGCTCCGTGTGCCTTTGGCGTTTAGTCATGCCGGCCACATGACAACGGAGACGTCTTCGGACAGCGCTGGCTCTTCGGCTTTGAAACAGAGATGAGCACCGCCCCCTAGAGTCAGGAACCACTAGCAAATATGTGCGAGGGGAACTTTTACCTTTAGATAGGTAGGTGTCACTTCAGTGGGTACATTAATGGGGACCTGAAAGGAGCCCCCAAGCTAGGTGGTCCCCTGGACAAGAGTGATCTCATTGGCTAATCTTTTCAACCCGGAAGCGTCTAGGGGCCTCTCAGATGTATGCGAGTGGGAGTGTACTTTAGTCTGGCAAGATTCCCGTCTGTGGGCAAGCGAGCACAGGGGAACCACTCTCAGCCCTATTTCTGGGTTCCTGGCACCTGACAGAAACCAGACAAAAATGCAGTTGATGGGATGGAAGGGAAAAAAGGAGGGCAGGGGGGAAGAAACACCTCTGGGCCATTGCAACACACACACACGCACACGCACACCCACCCCAGACACGTTTATCTGTTGCTTCTTCTAATCACCAGTTTGCTTATGTCTCCTTTCTGATCATCCTTGTCTCTCTACCAGATTTAATGGCAACTTTCTGTTATTGCTGATGCTGGAATGCAACCCTTTAGATAGAGGAGGCTGGCAGTCTGGTTATTTCTGCAAATGATTCCTTCTTCAGAATTACTAACCCAATTCGAACGTAACCCATTGCCACAACACGAGGGGGCCTGAGGGAGGAAGTTACATTTATTTCTGTGTTTCCTCAAAGCCGAACTGATTGGAAACGATTGCGCGTTATCCATTCCAATTCGGAGGAAAGAGGGGAATGGATATTTTGGAAAATCAAGTCGAATAAGCTGCACCGGAACGGAACCTCAATTACGAAAAGCCTGGTTTGAAACATGGAAAATCCCCTTGAGGAGGAGGCTTAAGATGGCTTTTTATAACCCCACATAGCACTTCCAGATAAAGCAGCATTTCGACACCACAACTGAACCTCTGGATGTTTGCATGAAACATGGCTGTGTGTTTGTATCTCTCTGTCTATGTATGTGTGTCTGTGTGCACAGACGCTGACAGGATATATTTCCTTTTCTATTTTCCTGTATCTTAACTACAGCGTTGCCTCCTCCGACGCTTGAGATGGACTGTTGAATGTTGATTATATTTTTTTTTTCATTATAGCAGGCCGAGACTATCCTAGCTGTTTATTTTATTTTTTCACACCCATCCACAGACCGTGTGGCGTAATCTCTTTGCCGACTAATTTCTCCTTTCCATTTCTCTGTTCCGAATGCAAAATACAAAATACAAAAGAGAAGGGCTTGATAGCCAACATTAAGTTGCTTGGGGAGTTTTAAACCAAAGACCCAGCCCTCTGAATTTGAAATTGTGATTTATCCTTCCTGCTATTTTTTCAATTGAATGCCGTTGCTCACGAGGATATGGTTCCCATAAAAATCTATGAAAGGCCCTTGAACCTTCTTGTTTATTTTGTGGCGTTTTATAGAGGTGGCCTTTTTTAGGATAATTGGCACGTATTTTCTTTGAAATCCAGAAGGCCTTTGGGGGAAAGTTATTTGTAATTTTATTATAAGCTCCACTGCTGTTTATTCAATACTTGTGCAAGTGTGTGAGTGAGTGGGAAAGGTACAGAGTATTTTGCTCTGGTAGCAAATGATGCATTTCTGATGGATCTTTCCACAAGGTTATTTGCTCAGAAAAGGAAGAGAAATTCCAGATTTCCAAGGTCACCAGAAAGGATTCTTTTTCCTGCTTCCCAAACCCCAAACCCTGGAGTAGATTTTACTGATTCCCAGTTTGAGCCTCTCTGCTCTGCCCTTTCTTCTCCTGAGCACCGCACAACAGTGGTGGGATTCAAAATATTTTACTACCGGTTCTGTGGGCGTGGCTTGATGGGCATGGCTGCAAAATCCCCCTTCCCTACCAATCAGCTGGGACTCGAGAGGCAGAGAAGAGATGGGGGCGGGGCCAGTCAGAGGGGGTGCCTGCCGGTTCTCCGGACTAATCAAAATTTCCTCTGCCGGTCCTCCAGAACTGCTCAGAACCTGCCGAATCCCACCCCTGCTGCACAACGTCTTAATGTCTTTATTGGGGGTCTGGTTCTTTTTAAAGGTCCGTTTTGGTAAGCCGCCGTGGGCGTAAATATAAGAAAGAGAAGGCTTCCATCCTTTTAAGGTCAGCTCGGTGGCTTCTGCAAATGGAATTCTTGCTGGCCGTGAGAAAAGGAGGGATTGCTTGGCTTGGCGTGTTTTCCAATCCCTGCGTCTGGCGGTGGGGCTTTGCAGCTGATAGCTCAGCAGTCTTGTTTGCTGGAAGGGGAAAAAAGATATTTGTCGCTATCAAATGCTGGCCTTTCTGAAGCCCTGGGTGGTTATTACAAGGGAAGGCGGCAGGCAGCAGTTCCTGGGAAGATATTCTTGGTTTCTGATCCATCCTTTTCTGCTCTTAACCCATTGTGTGACTTCTGATCTTCCACAGCTTACTTAGTGTGAACGCTCGGCATCAGACTAGAGCTGGAAGGGACCTTGGAGGTCTTCTAGTCCAACCCCTTGCTCAAGCAGGAGACCCTAGACAATATCAGGCAAATGGCTGCCCAGTCTCTTCTTAGAAACCTCCGGTGATGAAGCACCTACAACTTCTGGTGGCAAGCTGTTCCACTGGTTAATTGTTCTCACTGTTAGAAAGTTTCCCCTTAATTCCAGGTTGCTTCTCTCCTTGGTCCGTGTCCCTCCACTGTTCCTTGCTTGGCCTTCTGGTGCTTTGGACAATAGCTTGACCCCCCCCCTCCGCTCTGTGGCAGCCCCTCAAATATTGCTATCCTGTCTCCTCTGGTCCTAGACTAGCCATACTGGTTACTAGACATGATACTGTGTTTCCCCCAAAATAAGACTGGGTCTTATATTAATTTTTGCTCGAAAAGATGCATTATGGCTTATTTTCCAGTTAGGTCTTATTTTGGGAGAAATACAGCACTAAATGTCTCCATCTGTGGATGATTTTAACTGGGGCTTATTTTGGGGGTAGGGCTTATATTACAGGCATCCCAGAAAAATCATACTAGGGCTTATTTTCCAGTTAGGTCTTATTTTGGAGGAGACAAGGTAGCAGTCTTCCAATATTTAAAATTACAATTATTTTTTTAAAGATAGCTCACAGTACTAATACCATTCTATAAAGCCTTAATAAGGCCACACCTGGATTGCTGCATCCAATTTTGTTCACCACACCATAAAAAAAGACGTCGAGACTCTAGAAAGAGTGCAGAGAAGAGCAACCAAGAAGATGAGGGGACTGGAGGCTGAAACATACGATGAACGGTTGCAAGAACTGGGCCTGGCTGGTCTAGAGAAGAGAAGGACTAGGGGAGACAGGATAGCAGTCTTCCAATACTTGAGGGGCTGCCACAGAGAGGAAGGGGGGTGTCAAGCTGTTTTCCAAAGCCCATGAAGGATGGAAACTGAGCAAGGAGAGCTTCAACCTGGAAATAAGGAGAACATTTTCTGACAGTGAGAGCAATCAACCCATGGAACAGACGTTGCCTTCAGAAGTTATGGGAGCTTCATGACTGGAAGCTTTCAAGAAGAGGCTGGAAGACCACCGGTCAGAAATGGTATAGGGTCTCCTGCTTGGGAGGGGGGGTTGGACTAGATGACCTACAAGATCCCTTCCAACTCAGTTCGAAGAGCCGAGGTGGCGCAGTGGTTAGAGTGCAGTACTGCAGGCCACTTCAGCTGACTTCTAACTGCAGTTCGGCTGTTCAAATCTCACCGGCTCAGGGTTGACTCAGCCTTCCATCCTTCCGAGGTGGGTGAAATGAGGACCCAGATTGTTGTTGGGGGCGATATGCTGACTCTGTAAACCGCTTAGAGAGGGC
This sequence comes from Thamnophis sirtalis, assembly GCF_051295495.1. Lineage (NCBI taxonomy): Eukaryota > Metazoa > Chordata > Lepidosauria > Squamata > Natricidae > Thamnophis > Thamnophis sirtalis. The sequence continues at coordinate 59,054,434 of NW_028261393.1, read as the reverse complement.
TGAAAGCCCTGTGAAGCGGCATATAAGTCTAACTGCTATGGCTATCTGTTAATCTGTGAGTTCTTCCCGTTGCACAGAGGGATTGCTTTGATTCACCCAATGAACCTGTGGACGTTTTGCGTTCTCCAAGCAACCTGCTCTTTGTTAGGCTGATGGAATGAAAACAACAAACTCGGCTGGAAAACTTTGGAGCTTCTTTGATTAGGCGATAATTGCAAACGGTCCCCCTCTCCCTGCTTTTTCAGATATTGCTGTGGTTAACCTTCCGGTTCCATCAAGCCAGACAATTTCGGAGTTCGGGAGGCTTTTAACAGCGGAGAAGTAATGGCAAGCTGAGATGAAAAGCTTTCTCCCCCACCCCCACCCCCCACCCCCAGGCATCGAACCAGAAGGCCTCTGTTGGTGGGGGGCAACGGGGCTCAATGAAACGGTGCTCTGTATGTCTCTGAGGGGGGGGGGGTCTGGGGAGTTTATTCTTGGAGCCCTCGAAGAGAATGATTGGTTTAAAAAAAAACAGGAAGGGGAAAAGGAGCTTTCTTTGCCGCGACCTCAAAGGGAGGCTGGATTGTGTATTGCGCCAGGCCGCAACCTGCTCTTAATTGTGGTTTGTTGAATAAGCCACCATTGACCGGTATCACATCCTACATCAGAGTTTGAAAACCACAAGGAATTTGGTTTACTTGAGTTAATTTCTTTCTTTGTTTGTTTTTCTTTCTTTTTTCTTTTTCTTTCTTTCTTTTTTCTTTCTTTCTCTCTCCCTCCCTCTCTCCTGCCTTCCTGCCCCCTCCCTTTTCCTTCCTTCCTTCCTTCCTTCTGCATCTCCTTCCTTCTTTCCTTCCTTCCTCCCTCCCTTGCCCTCCGTCCCTTTGTCCTTTCCTCCCTCCCTCCTTCCTTCCTTCCTTCCTCTCTCCCTCCCTCCCTGAAAACTCTCCTGCCTTTTTTTTTTTTTTTTTTTTGCAAATGTGAGGCTACAAGGAGACCTTTCCTGAAGTTCTGTAGAAGGACTCTATAATTAGCTGAGGGCCATTGAATTAGAAATACCAGCAAAAAAGAGAGGAACGAATGAAAGAAAGAAAGAAAAGGTGCTCTGATTTTAAAGCCTAGCCTCTCGAGAAGGTATAAGATTTACCTCCTCCACTGCAGATCCATCCTGCATAGAGGGACAGACCTCATCGGTGGGGTCCATGAACGCCCCTCTGGGAAGAAGAGCTGGCCGTCTTTTGTGATTTCCTTCCCCCTAGGATGATTTTCCAACTTTCGAGTCTGGCTTTGGAATTTTGTCCAGTTGTCTCTTATCTAAAAATTAGCCAGGTAGAAACTTCCTTTCAGCTTTTTTGGAGATCAGCCAAGAATGGCTGCCACCTGCTTTATTATACTGGATTTAGACATTTTAACTTACTGTTTAATTGCTGGTGTCCTGTTTTCTTTAGCATTTATTATCCATCTGGAAATTCTTAGGCAGTTGATTTATTCTGTGGGCTTCCTAAGGGAAATCCTAAATCAAGGCTAGATCAGGTGAGAGGAACTTGTAATTCTTCCAACATGGACTACAATTCCCATCATCCTGCACATTTGACTAATATTGATGGGAGTAGGGCTCTGGCAACATCTAAGTAACTATAAATCCCCTCCGTGGGTTTGAGATAATGTCCCATGACTCTTTTTCTAACCATGTATCCATCAATCCTAAAAAGAGAAGTTTTGGCTTCAATTGAATCCTTTATCAATGTATGCATTGAAATATATATATATATATATATATATATATATATATAGATAGATAGATAGATAGATAGATAGATAGAGAGAGAGAGAGAGAGAGAGAGAGAGAGAGAGAGAGAGAGAGAGAGAGAGAGAGAGAGAGAGAGAGAGAGAGAGAGAGAGAGAGAGAGAGAGCGAGCGAGCTGATAAAGGAGGAGAACCTTGTGGCTTAGTGGTTAACACAACTGCCTAATATGTAATACAGCACAGGTTCGAATCCCAGTAAGGGTATGGCTAGCTGATGAGAGCTAAATTGCTTGAAATAGATCTATACTACTCTACCTTTATTTATTTATCAGCACAAATAGCAATAGCAATAGCAATAGCAGTAGACTTATATACCGCTTCATAGGCCTTTCAGGCCTCTCTAAGCGGTTTACAGAGAGTCAGCATATTGCCCCCAACAATCTGGGTCCTCATTTTACCCACCTCGGAAGGATGGAAGGCTGAGTCAACCCTGAGCCGGTGAGATTTGAACCGCTGAACTGCTGATCTAGCAGTAGCCTGCAGTGCAGCATTTAACCACTGCGCCACCTTGGATTTAACCACTGCACCACTGCGCCACAAATACAACACACACACACACACACAAATTTGAGGTGCATTTTGGATAATTTTTCTACCAACATCATTTTAGAAATGTCCACATTCAACTCATAACGATGTGAGTTTCGATCCTTTTAACCCCATATTCTCCCATCGAGCCATCTGTAGGTTATAGCCAAATTCTCAGCTCGCAGTTACCATACATTCTTTAACCTTTGGTTCTAGTTTCAACAAAATTTTAGCCAGGAAGGGCATACCGTCAATACACAACTGTCATAAAACATTTCAGAGATTGGTTCTTGCTAGAAAAAAAAATAAGATTTTGAAGTGGATCCTCTCCAGTTCCACCAGAGCTAAGTAAACTTCCACCCTTTGGAGGCCGCAGTCGATGTTGCTGGCGGCTCTTGAAGGCATCTGTGATTTCGGAGTCAGATTTGGCTTTGCCAGAGTCACTTGACCGACCTAATCAAAAACGTCCTTTCCCAAACCTACTTTTCACCTCTATGATGATTAGAAATGATGCTATTCGATGCGGTGGGCAACCTGAAGGTGAATTGCCCACGCTTGTTCATGAAGGGAAGAAGAGCAAAAGACCTCAATGAAGTGGCATTTGGTCTCTTGTCCTGATCTTCAGAAGATTGATAGCCATGAAGCGTTTTCTCCCCCAAACTCGCCTTTTTCGGTGAATCTGTCATTTTAAGGGTTGAGGTGCAGATTGACATCAAGAGTTGATACGGCAGCAGATGCGGAGTTGATGTCTGATGGAAGCAGCAGGTAGCCAAGCTAATTAGTCAGCTCTCATTAATTAAATGGCCTGATAATTGCCTTTGACTGAAGAGAAACAGAATGGAAGTTGTACTAGAATCAGATAAAGGGTGGCAGGTATCTTTAAACAAAAGCAACGTTGATGTGATCTAGAAACGTCAGCCAGTAACAATAACCTTCCTGGATCAGCCTGAGGAAGCTGTGGTCATCCAGATGTCCCCAGCTTCTGGTGTCATTAGTCACAAGATTGCTTTAAACAGCTTCCACAGTTTCATCCTTTGCTTTCAGAAAGTGTAGAAGGGTGGGAAGAAGGGGTGAAATGCTACCGCTTCAGACCACTTCGCCCAAGCTGGTAGTAAAAAAGACCGATGGAGCTCAGGTGATGAGCAAGGACCACCCCCTCCTGGTCTCCGAGCATGGAGAGTGGAGAGAAGGCGGGAACCGGCCCAACGACTCGGGAGGAGAGCGCCCCGCCCCTCTTCACAAGGCACACCTGCGGACTGAGCTTTAAGGAGATGCCGTGGGGAGGGGCGTTTGTCAGGAACTAATGCTGAATTGGCAGAGTTTGGTGTGCCGGTGCAGACATCTGGAGTTTGCAGGACTGCTAGCTTCTTCCTTACTTCGTGACTCAGTGCCATGTTCCTGACTTCGCGGACTTGTGGTTTCTTCCCAGCTTCCCTTGGACTTCCTTTTGAGAAAGCTAAGGACTCGCAGATGACACAAGGATAAAAGAATAAGGCCATTTCCTTAAGAGAATGAAGAGCCAACATTGGGAAAACGCTGTGGTTCCCCCCCACCCCCAGGGATTCTTTGTTTAATTGGACATGTGGGGAATCGGTGTTAGGAGCAAAAGACATCACCAGTGATGGTCTCTTCTTTAGTTCTTTAGGAGCCGAGGTGGCGCAGTGGTTAAATGCAGCACTGCAGGCTACTGCAGTTCAGCAGTTCGGCGGTTCAAATCTCACCGGCTCAGGGTTGACTCAGCCTTCCATCCTTCCGAGGTGGGTGAAATGAGGACCCGGATTGTTGTTGGGGACGATATGCTGACTCTGTAAACCGCTTAGAGAGGGCTGAAAGCCCCATGAAGCGGCATATAAGCCTAACTATTGCTATTGCTATTGCTAGTTAAATTGCTTTCTCTCCTTGGACTACGCTTCTTCCTTGAGCCTTCGTCTAATTGGAATCCTGCCCACCTTAACATGTTCTAATGACATGGTGTTTGAAGGACTTTTTAAAGACGGCTATCGTGAAGATGGACTCCCAGGAATCTCCCCTGCAGAGCTCAGTGGGCCTAACCGAATGGACTAGATTCATAGAAGGCTGTTCCACATTCTGGGGTGACGTTGGGTCTTTGGGTGGTGTTGTGGCCTGTCAGCCACTACCCCCCCAGAAGCCGTGTCAGAGGAGGAGGAGGCAGTGTGGGAGTCCAGGGTCAGCATCAAGGCAACCTGAGAGCTCCGAGGGGGAAGAGGGAGTGGAGCTGGCAGAGAGAGAGAGAGAGGCAGAGCCTGGGGCCTCCGTCAGCCCTCAGAGGGAGAGTCAAGAGCACCCAGGGCTGGAGGTGGCTGATGAGGAAGAGGAGGAACAGCCGGGTCCAGTGCCTGACTCGTGGATGGACAGAAGGCAGAGAGGAGAGGAGAGCAGTGGAAATCTATGGGCCAGTCCTTGGGACGGAAGAGCCACCACTGCTACTAGCGAAGCCCCACCCGAGCTCTGGGGATCAAAGGCAGGGGGAGCAGGTGAACAGATGTGGCAGAGAACTACTCAGCCCCCTGCCAGACAGACTTGTTATCCTGCTGAGAGAGAGTGAAACTTTTTGCCGGGGCTGCCGGCGCTCCTAATGAAGGGATCTTTGGGTTCACTTCAGAAGGTTTGCTGTGTTTTGGGAGCGGATCAGAGCAGGTGGGCCTCTCTGTGGAGCCATGAAATCTTGACGCGAATAGTGGTCACCAGAAGACTTGAAGACTTGGTCTGGCAGCCCTGCTGGAAAGGGCGCCAGGGGGAAAGGCAAGGGCGGGGCAGGTTTAGAATACAGGACTTACAGCCACAATCGAGCCCAACATTCTTCTTGCTAAGCGAGAGGGTTCTTAAGTGAAGTTTGCCACATTTTATGAGCGCCACAATTGACACATGAATCACTGCAGTTCTGAAGTTAGTAACCTGGTTGTTAAGCGAGTCTGGCTTCCCCATTGACGTGGCTTCTCCGAGGGTCGTGAAAGAGGATCACGTCGCCCCGGGACACGGCAACCGTCATAAATGTGAGTCAGCAGTTGTCAATTTTGATTGGGCGACCAAGGGCTGCTGCAACGGTCCTCAGTTTGAGGAAGGGTCACGAGTCCCTTACAGGACTGCTGTAATTTCAAAAGGTCATTAAATGAACCGTTGTGATTCGAGGACTACCTGTGTTTCTGTGCTCACGGAAGTCTTCCTGGGGTGCCTCGCCTGTTCACGACTGGACTGCTATACCCCTAGTCCTCGTGGTACGACTATTTATGAGCTTTTTCAGGAAACCAGCATTTATTTCCAATTTCTGGCAAAAACAAACTAACTAACTAACCCGTAGCAAACACCGTTTCACTTAATGACCACTAAGTGTGGCTTAATAATCCTTACCAAACAGGTCATAAAATTGATCACGGTGACCCACTTAATGACTGTTACAACTTACAACAGCAATTGCAGCCCCTATTACGGGCGTAAATCGAGGACTAGCTAAATTACCATCTTCCAACTTAATGGGTTTTTAACTCAAAAATAAAAGAGAAAGAAAAAACGTAGAAATGAAATCTGTCTTTAATTTGAGTAGCAAAGGCTTTTCAAAGTCAGTCTAAGTATAATGCAAACCTTCAAGTACAGCATCAGCTGCGTTTATGCAGGCGATCCTTATGCACTGAGAAAGAAAATCCCCTTTGCATTCGGATAATAAGGAGAGACAGACAAAAGTCTGGGTTTTTTCTTCTCTCTTCTTTTTGTATTCTCACCTGCTTTTTAAAAATGTTTCTAGGGCAAGCAATCTCGTTTCCCTCCCCCCCCCCCTTCTTCATTGCAGTCGGCATTTCATCCTTCCTGGTTTTCTTTCTCTTAACCTCAGAAATCGGTTTGATTTTAGGCTAGCATTGTTAGCGCTCCAATAACCAGCATGGCTGGTTTGAACTACTGCCATCTGTCAGAAATTGTGTAGGGTCTCCTGCTTGGGTGGGGGGTTGGACTAGATGACCTACAAGGTCCCTTCTGTTAATCTGTAAACTTGTAAATCTGAAGGGCAGTTTTCAACATCTTGACCAGGCATTAGTGGAAAGCAGAAGTGACTTTGTGAGTGTTGGAAACAGCCCTGGATCTCATTCCTTGGGGCAAGGAAGCCATAGGGTTAGGGCTGTCACTGGGATGCCTGTGAACTTTGCAATCAGAAGAAGAGAGTTGGAAGGGGCCTTGGAGGTCTTCTAGTCCAACCCCCTGATCAAGCAGGAGACTCCATACCATTTCAGACAAATGGTTGTCCAAACTCTTCTTTAAAACTTCCAATGATGGAGAATCCAGAACTTCTGAAGGCAACTTCTGTTCCCCTGGTTAATTGCTCTCACTGTCAGTCAATTTCTCCTCAGTTCTAGGTTGCTTCTCTCCTTGATTAATTTCCATCCATCACAACCGTGGGGCCCATCAGCTGTTTCCCAGCCAATTTTAATTATTTAAAAAAAAATGTAAATTGATTTCAACGCTAGTGTTGTGTCCTGTCGGCCGCCGCCCCCTCCAGCAGCCAAATCAGAGGGGGAGGAGGAGGCAGTGTGGGAGTCCAGGGTCAGCATCAAGGCAACCTGAGAGCTCCGAGGGGGGAGAGGGAGTGGAGCTGGCAGAGAGAGAGGGGGGGGCAGAGATGGAGCCTGGGCCGTCCGTCAGCCCTCAGATGGAGAGTCAAGAGCCCCCAGGTCTGGAGGTGGCTGATGAGGAAGAGGAGGAAGAGCCGGGCCCAGTGCCTGACTCGTGGATGTACAGAAGGCAGAGAGGAGAGGAGAGCAGGGGAAATCTATGGGCCGGTCCTTGGGACGGAAGAGCCACCGCCACTAGCGAAGCCCCACCCTAGCTCGGGGGATCAAAGGCAGTGGGAGGAGATGGATAGATGTGGCAGAGAACTACTCGTCCCCCTGCCCGACAGACTTGTGAGCCTGCGGTGAGAGGGAGAAACTTTTTGCCGGGGCTGCTGATGCTCCTAGAAAAGGAATCGTTGCTTTAATGTTAGAGGGTTTGTTGCATTTGGGGAGCTGGGCCAGAAAAAGTAGTAAATAAGACTGGCATGGTATAGAACCAAATCCAGCTTGCTTGATATCTAGGTAAGCCTCAGATCTACGGGGACCTATGGGGTCTTTGTGCAAAATTTCTCAACGGTAAAAAATGGTTGTTCAATGCTTTATTTAAAAATGTGCTCCGCTACCTCCAGAAAAGGTTAATTGGGAGATGAGAAGATCATCCCATAAGGAAGAGGCGGGGGATTATGGCTCGTTTGTGACTTGTGGACTTCAACTCCCAGAATTCCTGAGCTCAGAAATTCTGGGAGTTGCAGTCCACAAGCCACAAAAGGGCCCATAGTTTAAAGTCACAAAAGAGCCGTAGTTCCCGACCCTCTGCTACACGGAACAGGTGTTATCAGGGCATCCCCATCAATTCACTTTTCCGAAGGTGGTCGTTTTCTGATTAGCTGGCACTCTCAAACTGTGATAGCGCCCAGGATGTCCCTTAAAATTATTATTTTGAGCCAGGGCTGAAAAAGACGATGATTGTTCTAAGCCAGATGTATAACTCGAGGTCTTTAATTTCCAAGTGACCCCCCCAAGGCCTTCATTGGCAGCCTTTCGAAAATCTCTTGTCAAATTACAATCGTTCATCTGACAATGGAAAATGTTTAGCAACAAAGGGCGCTCAGGCTTAATGGCTTGGATAAATCTAATGGCCTTGTGTGATTCAGCTGGAATGAAATTCAGTTTCGGTGCTGGCCCCCATCAGGCCTTTCATCTTCAGCCCAGCCAATATCAAAATGGGCCTAAGACCATAAAATAATAACCCTGCACATTCATGCTATATGCACCTGTCTGTGTGTTTGTCCGTCTATCCGTCTATCCATCCATCCATCCATCCATCCATCCATCCATCCATCTATACATACATACATACATACATACATACATACATACTCACACACACACATATATAATCTATATATCTATTTATCTACATCCATCTATCTATCTATCTATCTATCTATCTATCCATCCATCCATCCATCCATCCATCCATCCATCCATCCATCCATCTATCTATCTATCTCAAAGCTGATAAGGGAACTGAGGCTAAAACAGATGATGAACAGTTGCATCTCCAGTCTAACAAAGAGAAGGACTCGGGGTGACATGATATCAGTCTTTCATTATCTAAGGAGCTGCCACAAGTCAACCTATTCTCCAAAGCGCCCGAAGGCAGGACAAGAAGCAATGGATGGAAATTAATCAAGGAGAGAAGCAACCTAGAACTGAGGAGAAATTGACTGACAGTGAGAGCAATTAACCAGGGGAACAGAAGTTGCCTTCAGAAGTTCTGGATTCTCCATCATTGGAAGTTTTAAAGAAGAGTTTGGACAGCCATTTGTCTGAAATGTTATGGAGTCTCCTGCTTGATCAGGGGGTTGGACTAGAAGACCTCCAAGGCCCCTTCGAACTCTCTTCTTCTATTCTGTTATCTAAGTGCTTCATGCTTGCAAGATGCAAGAATTTTTCAACTGCATAATTGCTTGATTATTCTTGCCGCCAACCACGGAAAGGTGTTAGAGTTGTAAAGTGACCTTAATAGTTAGTGCTATACTTGCCTTCCATCCTCGTAATTAAGAAAATGTAGCATCCTGAAATATTTGTTAATGCCAATTAAGATTGCCTAATGAAACTGTGCTTGTGTTTAACTCCTATGGCGTTACTCAAATAAGCTTAGCAGCAGAATAGAAGAGTGGCAATTTGAGAGGGCTGTTCTTACTTCTGTGCTCTCAAGACAACGACTCTTTTGTTAGAAAATACATATTGTTCAATGAGTTATAGCAGCCATATTAAATAATTGACTATTGTTGTAGAGATGTTTAGAGTTTACAGAATAGAATTAAGAATGCTTATACATAAACATTCTTCAAATTCTTCATATCCTTTTAGTGCAAGGTTTTTCCCGACCTTGGCAATCTTAAGATTCATGAATTTCAACTCCCAGAATTCTACCCATTTCGGTTTGCCGGGGAATTCTGGGAGTTGAAGTCCACACATTGTAATATTACTAAGGAACTGTGTTTTAGAGAGTCACCCCTTATGAAAGCAGGTGCTTTCTTGCTGATTCTTAGCATGTGCATTGTAAACCACGATTGCTGGTGTCAACTTGCAAAGCATCCCTGGCCTGCTCTCTAGTTGTGATAGGCAAGGGGAACTGACGACATAGCATGGCAGCCACAAACAGAAGCACATTCCATGCATATATTTCTCAAGGCTGTCTCCCCGGTTACCCACAGCAGCCAGAGTGGTGTGATCTCTACAGCCCGCAAAAGTGCTCCATTGGAGAATGTGATTTATGACACACCCTGAGAGGAGGGGGGGGAAACAGGGTCATAATTGGGGCCAGAGTTGGCTTCACTTGGGTCCTTGCCAGCATGTTGCTCCTAATAAATAATTGGCTTGAAACTCATGGTTTAATTAGAGCATCCCTTGGAAGCCAGACAACTGGTTTATATTCTTCGCCTTGTTCTTCTCAGGTGGGATCATCCCCACCAATTCATTTAAGATCTTTTTGGCCACAATTGGAGCTGCTCGAAAGACAAAAATGGCACCAGCCTCTCCAGAACCTCCTGCAGGCAAAGCCTGTTGCCGTCTAAAAGAGCAAAATACAAAAGAAGCTTCTTTATAGCTTCTTTGTTATTGTGGAACGTGAGCAGATTATTGTTTCTCCTTGGATTTTCTTGACCCACCAGCTCATCAGACGGTGTTTATAGTGCAGTTTGCTGATCAGATTTGTATTTCTTCTTCTTCTTAGATTCCTTGAGTTCCAGCCAGTAGGACAATTAAGAGCAAATGTTCATTTTACTCAGGTCCATCATAGAAGAGCTTCCGAAGGGATCATTAAGTAGCTTTACAGAAGGAGGCCGAGATCTTGTTGTTGTTGTTGTTGTTGTTGTTGTTGTTGCTGCTGCTGCTGCTGCTGTTATTGTTCAAAGTGTGTACTTCCTTGTGGCCTGGCCATTAGGGATCCCTCTACCAAGCTGCCTGGTTTTGACCTGCCTCGCTGGTCAAAATTGAGTAGGAAGGGTTTGGGCCTGGCTGGTCTAAAGAAAAGAAGACTTGGGGCTGATGTGATAGCAGAATTGAGGGGCTGCCACAAAGAAGAGCAGGAGGGGTCAAGTGATTCTCCAAAGCACCAGAGGGTAGGACAAGAAACAATGGATGGAAACTAACCAGAGAGAGAGGCAACCTGGGATTAAAGTGGGGGGTGAGGACAATTAACCAGTGGAGCAGCTCTCCTCCGGAAACTGTGGGTGCTTCATCACTGGAGATTTCAAAGAAGAGTCTAGGCAGCCACTTGTCCGAAACAGTAGAGGTTCTCCTGCTTGAGCAGGAGGTGGTTGGACTAGAAGGCCCCCAAGGTTCTGTTCTAGCCTGTTCCTTATTCCATTTCATATTCCATTCCATGCTATGCCATGCTATCCTGTTCTATTAAAAAAGGTGGTTTGTTTGTAACAGTAACAAGTTGGGCTAAAATTGCTTACCTGGTTTTGTTCTGAGCGTCTTAAGTTTCTCCATGTCCCATCAAATCATCACCTTGGCAGCCTGCTGGGGCTACAGATATGTGACACTAATGCTCCATACATAATATCAGAAATGCGCTGACAGTGAGGCTAACAGCAAAGGATGTTACACTTATTCCAGTTGGGGAATAAAAATCTTGCAAATTACCCAGCTCATCTCTCCTCCGACGCAATGCCCTCGGACGTGTTGCGATGGTAGTTTTCAGAAATTCCCAGGCTTCTGATTTGATTACCATGAAGATCCTAGCATTTCATATTTTTAAACCACATCGAACACGCCGGGCTTGATTTCCATTTTATAAAAACACCCATGTCCCCAAATGCTGTAATTTTGGAAGACGTCGTCCCAAGATATTGTTGTGGACTCCCAGTGGCCAGGGGATCTGGCAGCAGAGTCAAACAGTGAGGGGATTGGGGAGGAACCTGGGCCAGTCCTGGAGGCTGGGGAAGGCTCGCACGAGGGCTCTGCTTCGGAGGCCAAGATGGGGCCAAGGCCGTCTGGCAGTGATCAGAGCTAGACAGTAGTGAGGCAGAGGAACAGCTGGGGCCTGTTCCCAGTGTGCGCATGCGCAGAGCTGCCAGAAGAAAAGAACAACTCAGAAATCAGTGTCAACTTGGGAGTAAAGGCACAGGTGGACGGTGAATGACCCCTCCCACAGGAAATAAAGGAGGAGCGAAAGGAGAGTGGGCTTTTGCAGGAAACAATTCATTCGTCCAGTTGTTAGATTCATTTCAGGAGTGTGAAGATCTGTCCGTGAATCCCAGAGACTCTGTGCCCAGCCATTCCTTGCACAGCACCTCATTTGGACAATATTTACATAGCAGCTTTCCAAGCTAGATAAGGTCTGTGGTCATAAGTTCACCTTTGAAAGACTGTTTGCCAGACCTTGGCTGATTGTGAATGAGAGGAATTCACATTCGTTTAATAAAAGGGGTTTTGTCGGGACCAGGAATCTGCCTCGTGCTTTTGGGAGAATCCTGGGTCAGAACAGATAATTTGGTATTTCTGGCTGAAAATCCTGGAAAATGTGGAAGAACAGCAGATTGCGGGAACCCAAACCTGAGCTCACCCAACACCCTTCTCAGTGCAAAATTGGCAAGAATACAGGCAATCCTTGACTTGTGACCAAAATGGAGCCCCACATTTCCGTTGCTGAGTGAGACGGCAATTGTTTGGTGAAATTTGCCCTGTTTTATATCCCTGCACTTGTGAAATGAGTAACACAGCTGTTAAATGAGTCTGACTTTCCCGTTGGCTTTGATTTTCAGAGGGTTGCAAAAGAGGAACAGATGATGCCGGGCACCCGTCATAAATATGAGTCAGTTGCCAAGCATCTGAATTTTGATCACGTGACCACAGAGAAGCTGCTGCGTTCATAGGTGTTTAAAAACAGTCATACATCCCTTTTTTCAATGCTCTTGTGACTTCATTTAGAGTACCTGTATTGGGCTTATCTTTTAAAGAATTAACCGAGTTGGAAGGGATCTTGTAGATCATCTAGTACACACACACACACAGACACACCACAGACACACACACCGCCCAAGCAGGAGACCCTGCACCATTTCTGACAGATGGCAGTCCAGTCTCTTCTTGAAAGCCAAGATTTCTAGCAGATAATGATCTGACTCCAGTTTCTGGTAAAGAAATCCCTATTGTTCTCCAATGCAGGATGTTCAATTCTTAGTTAAAAACCATTCCTGACATTTAGAAATGCCCACCAATTATTTATTGGATTCCTCTACAGCCAGCTATATTTATTTATTTTGATGGTTTTCTTCCTCGTTTTATTTCTTGCAAGACCCTCAAGACGCTGAACTGCCCAGAAGCTGGCCCACTGAATGATGTGCTATCTCAACAAGATTGAACCAATGAGAGTTCAATGGATTGATTTCTAGTGTACGATCTGAATGTATGATGTGTAGACAGACCCTATGGAACAGGGCTAAAATGCTTGGATGAGGCTCTGACAGTTTAATATTAAGCAAACCTGTTTCTTTCAAGGCGATACATAATGGATGAGTTCTTGGCCGGTGACCCTTAATACAGTTGGGCCCTGACCTGGTTTTCTTTCAACATGGAACGTTTAATACAGTCATTTATGAAGATTAGTCATCAAATATGAATTTAATGGTAAACGGGCCATCGGAACCTTGCTGCTGTCCCTGGTGCTGAAACGATATTTTTCCCAAGGAAGGCTGGATAAGCCAATGGAAAATCTCTTTATAGCTGTTTCTATGTACAATGATGGCTACATGAATGTTTAGTCCAGCTGCTCTTTTATCTTTAGGCTATTCTACTCAACCTGTGTTGAGTAAAGATCTGGGGAATGGAAGAATTTAGTGAGTGTAGGCAACTAAATACGGAAAGCAATAAACTATAGGCAGGATGAAGTCCTGGCAGAGTTTGACACTCTCTTCTGATCGCTGTGATACTATCTGGAGACCACAGAAAACCACAGAGACCACAGCCCCTGAGATATTGGAACACTGCTATCATGTCTCCCCTGGTCCTTCTTTGCATCAGATTAGACATACCCAGTTCCAGCAACTGTTCTTTATATGTTTTAGCCTCCAGTCCCCTAATCCTCTTGGTTGCTCTTCTCTGCAATGGAGTGGTCCGATCTTGCTTCAGCTGCACCGTGTTGGTCTACTGATCCAGGCGCTCATCTTTCAGAGTGTAAATATAGTTCTAATTAGTATCATATTCCACAGCCCTCTGCTTCGCTATAAATACAGATAATTTAAGGAAGATGTTACAACTGTCTAAATACCCGTCTGAAAGGAGGCAGACTCCTGTTAATATGTAAGGTTTTTAACTCCAGCCCCTCAAACGTTTTCTATCCATTAGAGGTGGAAAGGAAAATTACAGACTGGAGAGAAGTTACATTGTTTCATGGCAAGGATTTACATGATCCGTTCTGGTTAATGGAGAGGTAGAGATATTTCCCCCCAGTTGCATTCCCATAGCAACAGTTAAACAGTAGCACAGAAGAAGCCAAGGAATCAATCAGCTCTCATCGCTGGGTTTGTATTTTGCATAGGTGCATCAGATGAAAAGTGATTTTCTTTTTAAAGAAAAGAAAGCAAGGGAAAAACGTCCGTGGAACAGAGCTGTATTACTTTTTTTTAAATCAGATTTTCTGATTTTAAAATCAGAAAGTCCAGATTTTCCTGTTTTCCTGCCCTAAAATGAGATTGCAATGGGTGTATTAAGGCTTAGGGATCTTCCTCTAAAAGGGACGTGGTGGCTCAGTGGCTAAGACGCTGAGCTTATTGATCAGAAGGTCGGCAGTTTGGCTGTTCGAATCCCTAGCAAACGGGCTGAACTCCCGTTACTTGTTCCAGCTTCTGTGCACCTTCGGCGTTTAGTCATGCCAGCCACATGACCACAGAGACATCTTTGGACAGTGCTGGCTCTTCAGCTTAGAAACCGAGATAAGCACCTCCCCCTAGAGTTGGGAACGATTAGCATGTGCGAGGGGAATGTGTGAGGGGAACCTTTACCTTCATCCCCCCCCTCCATTGAAGGGTGAACTGAATAATGCACACCTATTCCTCCCATGTTTGCATCTTTCAATGACTCTGAAGGATGGGGGAGCTGGGCCCTCTAAAAGGAAGTAGGACTTCACACAGTACAAGGTTCTAAATTGAAGTGCAGAGCACCTTCAGGAACTTCCTCTCCATCTGGAGTCTCAGAATAACAAAGTTGGAAGGGACCTTGGAGGTCTTCTAGTCCAACTTCCTGCTCAAGCAGGAGACCCTCTACCAATTCAGACAAGTGGCTGTCCAGTCTTTTCTTAAAAGCCTCCAGTGATGGAGCCCCCACAACCTCTGAAGACAAGCTGCTCCACTGGTTGATTGTTCTCACTGTTAAGAAGTTTCTCTTTAGGGTTGGCCCTCTCCTTGATTAGTTCCCATCCATTGCTTCTTGTCCTGCCTTCAGCTGTAGAACCTCAGCAGACCCGCTAAGAGCACTCTAGGTGTTTTCTAAATGTAGACTGTTGACTGTCAACAGAGATGGAAACCTCTATCACTGCGACGGTGAACCTATGGCAAGAGGTGGCACGCAGAGCCTTCTCTGTGGGCATGTGCGCCATTGCCAGCTGCTCTTTGAGGGTGCTGGGGCACCGGAAAATGGCCTGAAAAACGGCCAAAAAGAAGGTCGTTTTCTGGGCCATTTGTGGGGCGGTTTTCAGGCCATTTTTCGGGCTGTTTTTTTAAATTATAAAGTTTTTTTATTTTTTCATTTTCATAACAAATAACCACATGTACACTATTACATAACCAACATTATATTATATTGTTAAATGTTTACATCAATTCGTCTTACCATCAACTCCCAAAAACGATTATTGGCTCGTCTGCTCTCCATAGACTGTATTTATACCCTATCCATCACTTTCTTCTCCCTCTCTCCTCCTCCTCCCTACCTCCTTTCTTCCCTCTGTCATCCTTCCTGTCTCTACTTCCCCTTCCTCTCTCCTTCTCCTCTCTCCCCTTTCCACTCCTTCTTTCCCTCCTCCTCTTCCCCGCCTTTCTCCTACCCGCTCTTCTTCCCTTCCCTCTCTTCTCTACTCTGCATTCTTCATATCATTTACTTGGTGTATTTCAGCCTCTGAGCGAGCTCCATTTTATGTTGATGGTATTTATAATTCCATTTCAATGTACATCTTAAATTTTAACACATATCTTCCTCCTTCTTTTTTTAAAAAGAAAAAAAAAGTATACATACATAGTAATTATATTTTTAAACACCCCCACCCCCACCCAGCCTATTTTTGGCTGAGATGTAGACCTGGTTACAATTCCCAGCTATTCTCATCATTATATTTATATAGTTATGCATCCTTACATGCCCTAAATTTGTAGTTCTGTCTTGATAATCTCAATAACTTTCCATTATAAGTATATTTCATGTCCTCCCCCCTCCATTTTTCCATATCTTGATTTGGCTTACCCTTAATTGTAGAATAGCAAGTGGTGCACACCTCATTTTGTTCATCATCTTAAGAGTTCCCTATGAGTTCATATTTCATATATATTTAACTTATACTTAATTGTCCTTCCATTGTCGTATTCAATCAATTAGCAACCCAGTTTAATTATCATGTATAAAAGTGAATCACATACCTCTACTTTGCATTCTCCACATAACACTTTTATATGCGTCCATATTCCATATATGTTAACCTTTACTTAATTATCTTTCCATTGTCATATTCAATCAGCAACTCAGTTTAATTATCATGTGTAGGAGTAAACCACATATCTCAACTTAATATTTCCCACATAACAATTTCTAATTCTCAGATTTTTTTCCTAGTAAGTCTTTTATCCCACTTCTCTATTCCCATCTTCTCTCTTTTCTTTGTTTTGACATGTTTTCCAGCTGTTTCATAGATCGTTTTCAGGCCATTTTTCCGGGTGGTTTCCAAGCCATTTTTCAGGCTGTTTTTTCAGGCTGTTTTTTCAGGCCGTTTTTTCAGGAAAAATGGGCCAAAAACAGCCTGAAAAACAGCCTGAAAACGGCCTGAAAAATGGCCTGAAAACGCCCCCCAAAACTGGCATGCATGCGCTGGCCAGCTGGTCTTCGGGTTTCCAGTGCTGTGGTGCACGTACATGCAGACACATGCATACGTGTTTGGGCACTCGGTTAATGCGCTTATGCACGCCCCCTCTACAGACCTCTGAAGTAGGAAGTGAAGTCCACAGAAGTCCATTGGTGACTAAAACTGTGAACATTTGTAGCTGAGACAACTGAATCGAGTGGACCGTTCCAGACTTTGACAACTCTGTTACAAAAAATGTATTTTTTACAGTCAAGTTTAGAACTATTTACATTGAGTTTAAAGCAGTTGTTTGTGCAAATATTACCCTGTTTTCCTGAAAATAAGACCTCCCCAGATAATAAGAACAATCGGGCTTTTGAGCGCATGTACTAAAATAATCCCCCCCCCCAAAATAATCCCTCTCCGAAAATATTGCAACGCAGCAGCAGCCATGAGGTGACCACGCTCGCCTCCTCCTCCTCCTGCACCTCAAAATAATATCTCCCCGAAAATAAGGGCAAGCGTTTATTTTGGGGGGTCAAAAGAAAATAAGATCCTGTCTTATTTTTGGGGAAACACGGTATTGCGATTAAAACAGAAACAAATCATTTACAAGGAAAACATCACTACGTACAATTTTGTATGGAATGCCTAAGTTTGACCGCAAGCAACACGGTTGCAAGTTATCCAAACCTGCATGATTCAGAATGACTTGTACTCTGACATTTGGTGCGCTGCTCTCCAGCCTCTGGGCCCCAGCTCCTCCCTGATTGCAAGTGGCACTTCGGCATGTCCAAGGGAAGCGGGGAGATTTATACTGCACAGCATCTGCAAACAGGGCTACACCTTACATTCTGCTGCTGTCGTCTTAAAGCCAGGAAGAGTTTTCATCCTGAACCTTGGAAGGCGAAGCTAAGATTGCAGAACTAGGACTGGATCAATGGCGCCGGGTTCAAATGGCGTTAAGTAAGACCTTTGTTCAGGGGATTTTGCCCCATTTCATGACCTTTCTTGCCATTGTTGTTAAGCGAATCACTGCAGTGGATACTTTAGTAACCCACTTGTTAAGGGGATCTTGGATTCCCCGTTGATTAACTTTGCTGGTCAGAAGGTCGTAAAAAGGAGATTGTGTGACAACCCCCCCCCCAAGACACAAGAACGGTCATAAGTGGAAATCAGTTGCCAAGCATCTGAATTTTGAGTCCATGATCACGGGGAATGCTGCAAAGGTTGTAACTGTGAAAAACATTCCTACAGTAAGTCACATTTTTCAAGGCCGTTGTAACTTGGAACGGTCACTAAGCAAACTGTTGTAAGTCGAGGACTACCTGTATTGTAGTGGTTAAGAGTTTGAGGTGTATCTGAGGAGCTTCCTTTGAAATCTCTGCTTTTAATCAAGGAGACTTGGGGCCAATGTCTGTCTGTCTGCCTGCCTGCCTGTCTGTCATCTATCTATCCCTCTCCCTCCCTCTCTCCCCCTTTCCCTCCCCCTATTTTTCTTTCTTCTCTCTCTCTCTCTTTTTCTCTCTCTCTCCCCCCTCTCCCTCTCTCTCTTCTCTCTTTCTTCTTCTTCTCTCTCTCGTTCTCCCTCTCCCCCTCCCTCTGCCTCTCTCTTTCTTCTCTCTCTCTCTCTCTCTCTCTGACATTGTAGGAAGAAAATGAGGAGATATTCCCATGTATGTTGCCTTGAACTCCCAGGAGGAAAGGCAGGATCTAAATGCAACAAGACATAAACAAACACAGCTGTTCTAGCTACCCAACCCCCAAACCTTCTGGTTGTGAGTAAAATTGCCAGTAGTGTTATCATTGTGATTAGTTCCTTATATTCAGAAGATTGGCGATAAATCATGAACCTCGCCTGCCTTCCTTCCTTCTTTCTGTTACATTAATTTTCATTGTTCCTCAAATCAGGCCAAGGTTTTTTCCTTCGGTGTGCAAGGAACTTATCTCTATTTTGCAGTCTATCTCCCCCCCCCCCCCCGTATTGCATATCTGTGGTAAAAGTAAGACTATGCCGTTTAAGGTACAGGCTGAAATGAAATTATGAAATGATTCATTGGCTCAGCGTTGGGCCCAATAAATCAGGAAGCAAGTGGAGTTCAGACGACTATAGTTTATTGCATGCTAGCACTCTCTACAAGAATCTGATGGTCGAAGCAAATTGGCGGCAGATATGACATGATAGCAGTTTCCCAACATCTCAGGTGTTGCCACAAAGAATGGGGAGTCAAGATATTCTCCAAAGGGAGAAGAAACGATGGATGGAAACTAATCAAGGAGAGAAACAAATTGGAATTAAGCAGAAACTTCCTAACTTTGGACCTCTATTTGTCCAGCATGTATAGGTCTCCTGCCTGAGCAGGGGGTTGGATTAGAAGACCTCCAAGGTCTTTTCCAACTCTGTTATTCTCTGAACAGTTGCAAGGATGGTTCCACCACAAAACCGTGGTAGACTAAAGCGCGCTCGACGAAAGCGCGTACGTGACGTCATCACAGCGCGACGAAAACAGCGCGCTGTGAGCGGTAAACTTAAAATTAACGCGTAAATCTAAACCTAACCCCCCCAAGCCTAACCCTAAGCCTAACCCTAAGCCTAACCCTAAACCTAACCCTTAACCTAACGCTAAACCTAACGCTAACCCTTAACCTAACCCTAACCCTAACCCTAACGCTTAACGTAACCCTAAACCTAACCCTAACCCTTAACCTAACCCTAACCCTAACCCTAAACCTAACCCTTACCTTTATGTGAATCGGCTTGCTTTAATTTTATTTTAATTTTAATTTAATTTATTTTTAATTTTATTTGTCGCGCTGCTGATGACGTCAGGTACGCGCTTTAATCGGGCGCGCTTTAGTGGACCGCGGTTTTGTCGTGCCACGGCAAGGATTACTTATGTCTGGTCTAGTGAAAAGAAGGACCAGGGGAGACATGATAGCAGTGTCCCAATATCTCAGGGGCTGCCACAAAGAGGGAGAGGGAGTCAAGCTATTCTCCAAGGCACCTGAGGGCAGGACAAGAAGCAACAGGTGGAAACTAAAGAAGGAGACAAGCAACCGAGAATTGAGAATAAATTTCCTGACAGTGCGAACAATTAATCAGTGGAACAACTGGCCTCCAAAAGTTGTGAATGCCCCAACACTGGAAGTTTTTAAGAAGAGATTGGACAGTTGTAAGTCAAGAATGATCTGTACTTATCAATGACATGGCCAAGATAGCTCCCAAAATAATGTTTTCCTTAGGAACATTATAATTTCTGGAATGCTAGCGACATGGTCAACTTTGGAGAACTATATATAGATTTTTCCTGCTGGATATTTCAATTTTTAAGCTCTTGGGACCGAGGGAAGAACATGTAGTTTTAGTTCAGGAATGTCACTGAAAGATCTTCAGAAATCGTTCCATAGGAGAGAGGGATGTTCGGAAGCAAAAAAAAAAAAAAGAAGCCAATTTTACTGGAATCTTCTTTATACTATTCCCTCTACTGTTGTGCAACCCTTCTGCCAAAATGGAGGTGGCAGTTTGTGGAAGCCAACTGTTTCTGGCTATTTCTGCTCTCTCTCCTCTCCCAGTAGCCCCGTTTGGCAAATAGAGATAAACAACCGTTTGCTTTTCACATGTATGTGCAATGCATAATAATACATTAAACCTCCCCTTTAGATAAGGTGCCTCCCCCATTTTTCCTTCTGCAAATCGTGGTTCCCGGATGGAATGAGATGACTTGGTTTTTCCAACTGCAACAATCCCATCATTTTTGACCCCCAATTAACGTTGCATCTGTTCAGAAATCTGTAGAAGTAAAAATTTCCTTCTGGAAGAGCCATAACTTAGCTGCAACTCTGCAAATTGTGTGTGTGTGTGTGTGTGTCCCTCTTTCTTGACTTCAAGGAATCTGTGGATTCATGCTGCAATTTCACTGTGTTCTAATTACAGATAGTCCTTGATTTAGGACTGCCTGTGATGGTCGTAAATCAGGACAGTTATAAAGAGGGTATCACCCAGCACTTGAGGTTTAAATTCAAAATTCTTGAATGAAAAGATTAAAGACTGCAAACTGAAACATTCCAGAAAGTTGAGGTGTACATTGTTCAACCCAATAGCCAATGAAGAAACTCATCCTACCAGTGCAGCTTTAAAAACAGTAAATTGTTATTTGTAGGATGGAAGATTCATTAAAGCAGCTTTCTCTATCCAGGTTTTCTCCAGATAAATTTGTGTTACAGAAGAGAATATTTGTAACTCTGGGTTGACCTGTGGGATCCCTGGTGCTCTCTGGAGGTTTTCTTACAGATGTTTCATTACCGAACTAAGTAACGTTATCAGTATGTCTGCAAGAAAAGCACCAAATTCCGAGAGAGCATCACAGATCTCACAAATGATATTATATCACAGCATGGCCCTGTCCCCACGTCAGTCAGTTGCTGAAGGCCGCCATCCAGGATCTTCACTTAAACTGCTTTCGGTTTTTATTGAGATTGTACCTTCACTTATTATTTCTCAGCCTTAACTCACTTGAGTAGACTTGGTGCTCTTTCAACAATCTCCCCAGAAAATTTTAGAACTCAAAATAACCACTCTTTCTCGAGCGAGGTTAAGAGGCCCAAATAATTTTAGTAACTACAGTTAATTCGAAAACTACCTCTGTTTAATGAGACTAAAATAAAGCTGCCTTGTTTTTTATTTTCTTCCCACACCGTATCAAGGATCACGTGACCCCCTGTTTTTGAGTGGGCTGGTCTGTTTCCATCTGCCTGCTATTTTGTGACAGATTGTTCTTACCTAGCTCTAAAAAAAGAATTAGCGGTGTGAGAATTCGCTCTCACACCTCCGATAGTAGATTCCCAGAAGTTATTTCAACTGCTGGCCACTTTGGTTGTAGCTACGTCCTGCTAACGTTTTGCTCATCTGAAAAATTACTTCTCTTTCATCCAGGAGATTATTCAGAACGGGGCACGTTAGGACACGAGAGCCGCAAATGGAAGGGTGAATTTGTACATCTGGCGAAGAATTTAGATTTTTTTTTGCCATGTTAAATTTTCAGAGCCTCTGATGATTCAGAATGGCGGGCAGGTAGTCCTCGACTTACGACCACAATTGAGCCCAACATGTCTGTTGCTAAGGGAGACAGCTATTAAGGGAATGTGGGCCCCTTTTATGGCCTTTCTTGCCTCAGTCGTTAAGTGAATCACTGCAGTCGTTAAGTTAATAACCTGGTTGTTAAGTGAAACTGGCTTCCCCATTGACTTTGCTTCTCAGAAGGTTGCAAAAGGGGATCACGTGACCCCGGGACCGTCATAAATAATTGCCAAGCCTCTAAATTTTGATCGTGCGAATATGGGAATATTGCAGAGGTTGGAAATAAGTCACTTTTTTTAGTGCCATTGTAACTTTGAGCTGTCATTAACTGTTGTAAGTCGAGGACTATCTATCTCAAGGTTGACTCAGTCTTCCGTCCTTCCGAGGTGGGTAAAATGAGGAACCCGGATTGTTGGGGTCAAATTGCTGACTTTGTAAACTACTTAGAGGGGGCTGTAAAGCATTGTGAAGCGGTATATAAGTCGCTGTGCTTTTGCTCTCTGTAATTTCTTCCTCAAAATGATGGAGAAGCAGACCATCTATTGGGGTGGTTGTGTTTAGAGAAAGTTCTTTATGAAGGAAAAAGTCCCCCAAATGGTGATTTTATGTGTCTTAAGATTTCAGATTGCTTGTCATGATTTACCCAATAAATGGAGAAAAAGATGCAAGGGAACATTTCAGATTAGTTGCCGTGTGATGCGTTTCTGCTGCTTTTACACATGCTAATACGGTTTGTCTGATCATTAAAAAAACATTCTGCCTGACTAGCAGCCCTCCTTCAGGGATTCTTCTCTTAGCAATTTCTTCCCCATCGCCGTTGCTTTCGTTCAGTGTCTTCTTCCTGTCATCTAATTTCTAATTAATTTTTCTCCGAGTTGACAGCTGCCATTCAAAATAGCTGAGGTGGCACTTTAGAGTTTATGCTTATCGAAACAAGAGTAAAGAAAAAAAATGATCAGGGAAAAAGAGATCCAGATGGATATTATCTTTGGTTTTTTCTCTCTATAACACTTTCTCCCAATTTATATATTATTATTATTATTATCATTGCACGGCATGTAGTTTTTTTAAAAAAAACATGCAAAGGTAATAGACACAGTTTTTGACTGATCCAGACCAAGTGTTTATGCAGGCCATATACAATTTTTTTTTTAAAAAAAACATAGCTTAGATGTTATATATATAAATGGAGTTAGACAATGTGAACTATGCAAAACAAATCAAAGTATTTGGGGTTCAAACACCAGAAGATTGTACAGGGCAGTTCTTGAAAGTCAGTTCAGCACCATGGAGAGCTGCCTGGTTAAACGGCCACGGTTCCATTTCAGCACCAAGGACAGCTCCCTGATACACTCAACTCTTGTTTTTGTGCACTCCGCCCTATTTTGAAAGGCTATTTTTTTTAGTAAACTTTATCTTATCCGACTGAAAAGCCTTCCCTCACAACCTAGCAGTAGTGTATAATCCCAGTGACAGCCACAGAAACTGGAGCCAGAATTCTGGTTTACTCCAACCAATGAGTTCTCGTGCCAGGAGCGTTCTGGCAATTTTCCTTATGTCACTGGGCCTTTTTCCAGACAGCAGTAGGTGTGCGTTGAATACTCAGCTACTTAGCATTTGGGGTGTGTGGCAGGCTTGGGCAGCAAGCTTCATAATGCAGATATTTCCATCTCTTTTTTTAGCACCGGGCTATAAATCATGGAAACAGGGATGTGGTGGCTCAGTGGCTAAGATGCTGAGCTTGTCAATCAGAAGGTAGCAGTTCAGCTGTTCGAATCCTTAGCACCACGTAACGGAGTGAGCTCCCATTACTAGTCCCAGCTTCTGCCAACCTTGCTGTTCTGTATCTCAAACATTTGTTTCTGAAGGATTGACTAGGCGAGATTCTGAAACTGACCATCCGTTGATTGAATTTTGCTGAGAGTGAGCAGTTTAACCCAAAAGAACCTCAGGGAAAGTTTGAGCTAATTCTCCTTCGACTTCATGGCTGATTATTATGTTCAGAGAACATATACTTCACCTTTGACCCAATTAAACACATGACATTAAGGCATCTGTGGTCTTGCCACCAGAACCTTTCTGGGAGATTGACTCCACGGCTAGGAGGGCTCATTATTTGAAAAGCAGAGATATTGATTCCACTCCCCCCACAGAATTGTTGTCAACTGTTTCCTAAATTCCTTGATCTTGAGCGCGCGCAGACACACACACACACACACACACACACACACACACACACACACACGTGTCCAGAAGCAGAAGTACCTAGGACAGGATGCAGATCATTTTTGTGTATCTCCAGGTCTTGAATTGGCCACCTCCTACAGCTGAATGGGGCAGAGTGTTGTTCTGTAGTGCTGTTCGGATGATTGATGGAGTCAATGAATGATATGCCAATGCTTTGTATTTGAAGCTTTTGATTTGATCCCTCAACAACCTCTGATTGATTATGTGCCATCGTGTTGTTTTTACTCCTGGCAACCACATAGATGGATTTTTCTCCATGATGTTCTTTCCCTAAGCTGGCCTTTCAGATCTTTCAAAGTCACATCCATGGCCTCAATAAATCAACCTTTTTGTTGGTTATTCTCTTCTCTTCCAACATTCCCAGCATTAAAGGCCTTTTCCAAAGAGTTGGGTCTTCATAGAGTGTGTCCAAAGTATGCTAATTTGAACCTGGTTATTTGTGCCTTAAATGAGAACTGATTAGAGGCAATTAGTTTGATTATTCATTTAGCAATAGCACTTAGATTTATATATCACTTTACAGTGCTTTACAGCCCTCTCTAAGTGGTTTACAGAGTCAGCATCTTGCCTCCTCATTTTATCCACCTCAGAAAGATGGAAAGCTGAGTCAACCTTGAGCCGGTCAGGATCGGACTCCTGACAGTGAGTAGAGTTAGGGTTAGGGTAGCACTTAGACATATACCGCTTCACAGAGCTTCACAGCCCTCTCTAAGCAATTTACAGAGTCAGCCTATGACCCCCAATAATTTGGGTCGTCTTATTACCCACCTCAGAAGGATGGAAGCTCGAGTCAACTTTGAGCTGGGATGGGTGGATGGATGGATGGAGTCAACCTTGAGCCTGGTGAGATTTGAACTGCCAAATTGCAATAAGCCGGCAGTCAGCAGAAGGAGCTGCAGTACTGCACTCTAACCACTGCGCTACCGTGGCTCTTTTGTTTGTTTTCTTGGCTTTCCATGATATTCTCAAGAGACTTTTCCACCACTGAAGCTCAAAAGTGCCAATGCTCACTTCTTCAGACTCCAACTTTTGCTTCCCTAGACCATCACAGGAAGGAATTCCATGACTGACATGATGCTTCCCAGGTATAGCCAGATATCTTTCAAGATACCAGGTAGTCCTGAGGTGGACTGTTGCCAGTTCGGACCAGTTCGGGTGAACCGGTAGTTCTGACCACCAGTTGGGCCTGCCTACCTACTCCGGCACTCTCCCATCCCATATTTCTCTCTCTCTCACTTGCGTCCCCTGTCCAGGCAGCCCAGCTGATCCCCCCCCCCTCACCTGCTCTACTCTCTGCGGCTACCTGGGAAGGTGTGCTAGAAGCCGAGTGTCAGACCTGCAAGCCATCTTTCCTTTTTAGGTTCCAGGCCTGCTACACTTTCCACTATTCGTTTTCTATTGTGGGAAAATGTCATGGAGTTAGATTCTATGTAGCCATAACAAAATCCTTTGTAGAAAGCCAAGGTCATCCTTTGTCTCTGCACCTGCCCGGAACTGGATGGGTGGAAATTGCCAGCGTGGCAGTGGAAGATTGGACCATGGGATGGACTTGTGGGTGTGGGGGCAAGTTCTTGAACTTTCAACTGGGGTGGGGAAAACCGGGAAGCCTTCAGATTCGGGTTTCCTTAGATGTGCCAAGGAGGCTCTCTTCATAAATTGGAACTTTGAGGAATCCTTTGCCTCGGACTCTGATTTAATGATTTAATGCTATTTGGAACCCTGACACCGGATGTCAGGAAAATCGCTGTGTGTTTGAAGCTGCACACACTCACATTTTCTGTTCTGCATGAGGCGAACTGGTTGTTAAATTTATGTGAAGCCCCTGAGGTAGTCCTAGATTTATAACAGTTCGTTTAGTGACTGTTCAAAGCCACAACAGTGATTTGTTTTTCACACTGTTGCAGCCTCCCCCTGGTCACGTGATCATACTTCAAATGCTTGGCAACTGGCATGTACTTATCCCAGTTGCAGTGTCCCAGGGTCACCTAATCCATTTTGGTGACCTTCTGACCAAAGGAAGCCAGCGAGGAAACCAGAGCCACTCAAGGACCGTGTTACTCTCTGAACAAGTGCCGGGATTCCTTCACCGGCTGGGGCAACTGGGGCAAAACTCACTTAACAAATGTCTCACTCAGCAACAGACATTTTGGGGTCCGTTGCGGTCGTAAGCCAAGGACTGCATATCCCGTTCAGGCAACCGAGGCCCTGACCATTCTTCACCTGGCATCTTCAAGAGAAGCGAACGATGCTTTTGATGTTAGGGGAATGAGTTGACTTACAATTCCCTCCCCCCTAAATTTTGAGAGCTTCTGCTTTGCGAAGGTTCCTCCCCCCCCCCATCCCGAATGAAGCATTGCCTCCCCCCAATCCTTAATGTTAATGAGGCTGTAAAAGTAGAAGATAACAGTCAAATGGCCTTTCCGTTGACCGTCTTTCATTAGGGACGCACAGTTCCTATTACTCGCTGTTGTTTCCCTTCTGCGTTTGGTCCAATTTTCGAAAGCGCTTAGCCCAGAGGTGGAAAAATGCTCCGTTCTGCAGTTTTGCCAAATTATTCTCAAAGAAAATAAAGCACCTTGCGCGCTTTTCTCCCAGATACCTGACCTACTTTGTTGGATCCGTATACGATTTCAGGTAAAAATTTACCCGATAAGAGCTGAATGCAGGCCATTATCTTACAGCTGTATCAGCATCTCCTTCTGTGCATGTTCCCTTCCTCCCAGCCCTCCCTCCCCTCCCCTCCCCAAAGTTCCTCCCTCCCCTCCATTGATCCACCCCCAAAATTCTTCTGAATGATGGGCGTTTCTCGCGCTCCCTTTTTGTGCGTCTACGGCTTGCCGTCTTATTTCCCTAAGATCTGGGGGGGGGGAGGGGGTTGTTTTTGATATTAGCCTTTTTAGTGCCAGAAGAAAAGGGAAGGTCAGCAGAAAAGACAAATGTTTTCTTTAAGAATGTTGCAAGGGTTTCTCTTCTTTTTTGAGAAACGATGTTCAGTAACGTTACCCCCTTTGATCAAATCCCTGCGCCGCTGTTATTCTATGCAAAACAGGCATGGATGGAAAAAAAAATCCCCACTACCGATGTTTAGGAATAAGGGGCCTTCAGTGTTAATCATCATTTATTCACCCGTCTCACTGCCAAGCAACTTTGGCCGGCTTACAAACATGATAAAAACAAAGGTGCCAAACACGAAAACATGAAATATTAAAATGAATAGGGATCAAATCCGTTTTTTAAAAAGCTAGTCAACTAACTCAAAGGGCTCTTTGGAGCCCCAGGCCATTCAGCAGAGCTCGGTCTTCAGGCCCCAAGAGGCTGGGGGCAATTCTCACCTCAAGGGGCATGAGGTTCCAGGGGATGGGAGCCACGACCGAAAAGACCCTTCTTCTGGGACCCTGCCAGCCAAAATCCCTTGACCTTGGGGTCCACAGCATGCCCCTTCTGAGAAATTTCCTAACAGTGAAAACAATTGATCAGTAGAATGAGTTGCATCCATAACAGTGGTGGGATTTAAACATGTTTACTACTAGTTCTGTGGGCGTGGCTTGGTGGGTGAGGCTTGGTGGGCGTGGCTTGGTGGGCATGGCAGGGGAAGGTTACTGCAAAACCCTCATTCCCTCCTGATCAGCTGGGACTCGGGAGGCAGAGAATAGATGGGGGCAGGGCCAGTCAGAGGTGATCGACCGGTTCTCTGAACTACTCCACATTTCTGCTACTGGTTCTCCAGAACTGGTCAGAACTTGCTGAATCCCACCTCTGATCCATAAGTTGTGGGTGCTCCATCACTGGAGGTTTTCAAGAAGAGATTGGAGAACTCCTTTGTCTTGCTGGTGCCGGGAGTTGGACTAGAAGACCTCCAAGGTCCCTTCCAGTTCTGTTATTCTGTTGTTCCCACAATGATGCACAGGCTCGGAATCCTCCCACATCGCCTCCTTTGGGTTAAATTAATTCCCAGAGCCTGAGTGGATGGGTTTATTCTGAAGTAGCCATCGACTGGGTCAAGCAAGGGCACAGAAACAATCAAACGTTGTACGTTGAGAGCTTCTCTGCCCACCAGACTGAAAGGTAGCCTGCTTTCCAGTGCCGGCCTTACGTGACAAAATACATACAGCAATTAAATGAAGCATAGATGTTTTCTCAATGACGGTCAGTATGTTTCCTTCCTGTTTTATAGCCAGGCCATTACTGGAATGACCCCCGATGAAAAGGAAGGAGGGAATTGGTTTGGCTTCTCAAACCAACCAGCCATTAAATACGGGGAGAGTAATCTGGAGTGGGAATTTGGCATATCTAATTAGCTTGGCAGCCGGCTGCCAGTTCTTCTTTACTCCTTTCGAGATCTTACGCTGCTGCTTCCGTGTGCGGCTGTTTTGGTGAGGGGCTTGGCCTGGGTACCTGCATTTCTCTGAAGAGATTTTTCACACCTAGCATCGGATTCCTGGCTTCTGTTTTAGCCTGGCTGGGAATCCTCTACCGCTGCTGAAAAGGCACCTAGCCTGTTGTTAGGCTGGTTTAATTGTCATTCGTTCTTCCCAGGAAGTCCTGGGTGCTTGTGGATCCCTTGGGATTCAGGCATGGATAGCGAGTAGATTCCAGAGATTGTAGCAGGTTAGTTGGGCTGGAATTTACCCAGAGCTCAGACCCTTTCCTTTCCTTCCTACCTCTCCTTCCATCCTTTCTTTCTTCCTTCCTTCCTTCCTTCCTTCCTTCCTTCTTCCCTTCCCCTCCCAACCTCTCCAGCCTTTATTTCCTTCTTTCTTTCCATTCCTTCCTTCCTCTTCCTCTGCTCTACTCTCGTCTCCTCTCCTTCCTTCACCTCTCTTCCCCCATCCTCTCCTTCCTCCCTTCCTTCCTTCCCTCCCTCCCCTTCAGCAGTGGGACTCAAATAATTTCTCTGCCCTAATTATTCCTTCCAACAACAGTTCACCAAACTGCTCAGAAAGTTAACAACCAGTTCTCTCAAAGTGGTGCGAACTGCCCGAATCCCACCACTGCTCCCCTCCCTCCTCTCCCTCTTCTCCATCCCTTCCTCCTTCCTTCCATCCATTTATCCATCTCATACAAATGACTCTGGGCAGCTAGCAGTTAAATCAGACTCGAAACCAATTCGGAGGAAAAAAAGGAAAAACAACCAGAATTAGAAACCACATAAATAACAGAAGAGCCGCCAAGAACACGCATGACGTTAGCCTGTCAATATCACCATGACCAAGGAATCCTTTAATTGCACCATCTCATCCAGGCTCTCCACGGAGCCCCTCCTCTTGCCTCAAGAACGATGTGGCCAGGAAGCTGAAAGAGGCGGAATTCAGGATTATGGAGAGAAGCCCCCTTGGGACCACGGTTGTGGGTTATTTGTTTTATTTATGAAAAATGTACAGTCCCAGAGAAAAAAGGGGCTTATTTATGAGACCTCCACAGCTCTTTCTCTTGGTCCACAGTCTGAGAATTCTTCAGTTGCTAACATCCCTGTCTTTTTTTCTTTTTCTTAAAAAAAGCCAAAGGCAGAGTCCGTAGTTCTCTCTCTCTCTTCTTCCAAAGAATAATATGTGACTTAACAAAGATTCTTCCTCATTCTTGTGAATTGTCTGTCTATGAGTAACTCTGAAACCCAGTATTGATAAGGTAAAGGTTCCCCTCGCACGTATGTGCTGCTCGTTCCTGACTCTAGGGGGTGGTGCTCATCTCTGTTTCAAAGCCAAAGAGCCAGCGCTGTCCGAAGACGTCTCCGTTAGTGACGTGCAGTCAGGTGAGGCCTCTCAGCGTGAAAAGAAAAAAAATGTAAAAGGAAAAAATAAATTAAATGCTTGTATTTATCTACTGATCTGTACCATAAAGTTATTTTCCATTTAACTTCACCAGTTTTACATTATTTGGTATTGAAATTGCAGAATTTCCACATTTACCGTTCATCTAGTCAGGCGAGAGCTTGTGGTGAGGCTGAGCTATCTGCTGACTCTGCTGAACTGTTTTACGTGATCTGTAATGAGACCGTATTGCTGTCTCTCTGTATGACGCTTTTAATAGTTTAGCTGATGTATGTAATATAAAATGGAGTGTTTTTGGTCAACAACTATGTGTGCAACATTTTTCTTGTGCTGAGCGATCATAAAACGCCTAAAGAGCCAGACTAGGTGAGGCACGCAGTTCTCCTGCCCCACAGTAGAGGGCGCCCGTTCTTCCTGTGACTCAGTGGCAGCAGAGTAAGTGACAGCCACAGAGCACCACGACATCAAGGACGGCTTTCTTCCCTGGCCGTGGTCGCCATCGAGAGAGAGAGAGAGAGACTTTTAAGACTAAAAGAAGACAATGAAAAATTCTACCAACAGGTTATAGATGCTTTTGTTCAGAAGGAGCGGCGGATGGACTTCATTTACAACTGGATCTAAGGCCCACAATAACTTCAGTTTTTTTCAATTAAATGTGCTTTTTTGTGTGCTACAGTATGTGTAAAGAATATGAGACTTTAGACATAACCTGTTAACCGCTGCCAATCAAATATTGGATAAGATAATTTGTAGGATTTTAATGTTTGTAAATCTGATTGTGATGACGTCAGTGCCTCACCAGCCATAAACCTCACCGCACATCACTGAGACTCTCCGTGGTCATGTGGCCGGCAAGACTCCATGCTGAAGGTGCACCAAACATTGTTACCTTCCCACCAAAGGTGGTCCCTATTTTTTAGGTGCTTTTGAACTGGTAGGTCGGCAGAAGCTGGGACAAGTCACGGGAGCTCCCTCTGTTACGTGGCGATTTGGACCGCCGAACTGCTGGCCTTTCTGATTGACAAGCTCAGCGTCTGAGCCACTGAGTCACCGTGTGTAATCCCTATCTCAGACTGTTGTCACTATTCATGCTGCTCCTAGTGTGGTGCTGTTATTCAGACAACCATAATTCAATAATTGAAATTCAGACAAATAACCATTTGAAGGAATTCTCCTTTTATAATATCTTTGGATAATGGCTGCTTCATAATGAAGGCAAGAAAGGAAAACCAGAAGTACCAACGGAAGGGAGTATTTGGAGCTCAGACGTTCTTGGTACTCTCCAAACTTGGCTGTCTTCCTGCAGACGTTTCATGACCCAGCTAGGTAACGTCATCAATGCTAGTGAGTGTGGGTTTTGCTTCCTGTTTATATGCAGAAGTTTGTCCTGCCATTGGGGGGGGGGGGGGGACGACGACATAAGAGTCTGTAGAGATTCTCCGTCATCCAGGTCACAGTTGCCCCAAAGGTGCTTTTTTCAGGAGTCAAGTGGACTTTCTTCTTCTTTTCTTTGAAGGCGTTTCGCTTCTCATCCAAGAAGCTTCTTCAGCTCTGACAGCTCTTCCATTCTCCTCCCATCCTGTCGGTGCTGAAGAAGCTTCTTGGACGAGAAGCAAAACGCCTTCAAAGAAAAGAAGAAGAAAGTCCACTTGACTCCTGGAAAAGCACCTTAGGGGGGACATTGTTTTCTCCTCGGTAGCCCCTTGATGAGTGCTTTGTTTTCTGCTTGATTGTTTGTCCGGTGTTAACCCTTCGAAGTTTCGAAGTTTCATTTCATTTATATGCCGCCCTATTCCCTAAAAGGGACTCAGGGCGGTGAACAACTCCAACGGGAAGGGGAGCATGCAAATACAAAATAGACATTTAAAATAACCAACACCCACACCTGTCGAGAGGGAAAGGGAGCTTATCTTGGTTGGTTTTTTTTGCTGGAGATGGTGTGTTTTGGTCTTAAGCAGGCAGTCAATTACCTGCTCACCAGCCCTGATGAGGTTACCTAGTCAGGAAAAGAAACGTCCACTACAAGAAAACACCAAGGACCCCACAAAAACAGGTGTGCGAGGGAAAACTTTGACAACCTGTTGCATGTTTAGGGAGAATGGTGAGATGTCTTGTTCTCCTCTCCTCTCCATGGTAACAGGGCAGTCTAAATTTAGCGAGCCGAGAGTCCAGCGAGCGAGACTTCAGTGGGACGAGTTTTAGCCCTTTCCAGTCTTTCTTTCCCGTCTTCTGCAGTTCTGTTGTCAAACACGTTTGGCCGATAGTCCTTGCAAGATTCCCCTCCTGTTCATGTAATCAGACGCCCCGGAAATGAAGGCTGACCTCGGGGATCATCCAAGAATGGCCTCTGGTATCAATCACAATCATTTCAAAGTTGTCAGAGGAAGAAACAAGCGGCAGACCGTTTGGCCTTCGCCCTCTGCTGATTGAATTGTTCCCTTTAAACCCTCCCCAGAAGAGAGGTCAACTCTGCAGCTCTTGTCAGTTGAAACTAATGCCGAGTTTGTCACCCGTGGCTCCTGCTACGTTTTCCCACTTAGATCCCAAACCTGGTGCCTGTGGGCGCCCGTGCCATCACGGGCGCTTCCCTTGGCATCAGCCTGGCTCTCAAACAGGGCATTAAAGAGGCAGCTTGATATTTAAGCCTTGCTTCCATCAAACTACTCATGTCTGAGCACTTAGCACTTAGACTTATATACCGCTTCAGCGTGCTTTCCAGCCCTCTCTAGACAGTTTACAGTTTAGTCAGCCTCTTGCCCCTCCAACAGTCTGCGTCCTCATTTTACCCACCTCAGAAGGATGGAAGGCTGAGTCAACCTTCAGCTGGGATGGATGGATGGATCGATGAATGGATGGATAGGAAAGGGAGGGGAGGGAGGAAGGAATATAGCACTTAGACTTATATACCGCTTCACAGAGCTTTCTCTCTAAGCGGTTTACAGAGTCAGCCTCTTGCCCGAAACAATCGGGGTCCTCATTTTACCGACTTCTGAAGGATGGAAGGATGAATCAACCTTGAGCTGGTGAGATTTGAACTGCCAAATTGCAGACAGCCGGCAATCAGCAGAAGTAGCTTGCAGTACTGCACTCTAACCCCTGCGCCCCCAGGGCTCAAAAAACTGAGAAGGTTTTTAAACTTTCCCTCTTGGAAAATCAGAATGGTGGCCGTGGGGCTAACAGCCGTGGGGCTTATTTGGCGATGAGTCTCCTTGTTTAGGGGGGGGGGAAATAAAGACTAAAGTTAAAGAGTCTGGACAGACCGTGGAGAGGCTGGGAAGGGATGATACCCCCCCAAAATAACGAAGTGATACCAGAGAGCGGAATCGCTTGGCAACTTTTCTTAGAAAAGACAGATTCACCGGGATGTCATGAAATCTGGAACGGTTCCAGAGGCTTCGTTGGAAACAACTCCTTAGAACCGGCTCTGGTCTTTCCTGAGGTTTTTTGTCTTTATTTCCAACAAGAAAACTTTGAAAAGTTGCTTCCTTGACCTCGCACAATTATGTGAGGTTTCATAGCTGACGCCGCCAGGAAGCCTCTGGATAGGTAGTGTTCGACTTACGACTGCGATTGAGCCCAAAATTTATGTTGTTAAGTGAGGCATTTGTTAAGCGAGTTTTGCCCCCATTTTGCAACTTCATTGCCACCGTTATTAAGTGAACCACTGCAGCTGTTAAGGTAGGAACCCCGTTGTTAAGTGAATCTGGCTTCCCCGTTGTGTTTCCTGGTCAGAAGGTTGCAAAGGGGGATCACCTGACCACCACCCCCCCGGGGACACTTGGCTTTAATAGCTATGGCGGGACTAGAACTCACCGCCTCCTGACGATTGGCCCAAAGCCACCCAGCTGTCTTTGATGGTTAAGGCAGGATTTGAACTCAGCACCTCGTGCTTTCTAGCCTGGTGCCTCTCTATCCTATCGGGAGAGCTTTCTGCATTGGGATGGCAGAATCATTTGGCTTCTGTTGAACCCAAAGAGCTTAGAGCAAACTCGATTTCATTGAAGGCCACATCAGGGTTGTGTTTAACCTCGGAGGGCCAGAGCTGGGGGGTGGGCGGGGCCAGCTCAACGTCACTCATGTCAGGGGCACCCTAAGATGGGACTTCCCTCAGACCCTCCCTCACTTCCTTCTCTTCTCTTCTGTTTCCTTCCCTCTTCCTTTCTTCTTCCTTCCCATTGTCCCTTCTTTTACTTTATCTTTCCTCTCTCCCTTTCTCCTTTCCTCTCCCTTCCTGCCTGCTCAAATTGCAAAAGGGGAAACCTTTCTTTTACCTTTAGTTTCTTTTGCTATCTCTCGGCCAGCGAAAATGGGGCCCAAGGGGGCTGTGCATGCAGAGACCCTGCAGGCTGGTCCTTTGCTGTTTCCAGACCAGCCCCGTGGGACAGATCTAAGCACCCCCAGGCCGGATCTGGCCCACGGGCCTTGAGTTTCCAAGACCAGAAAACTGCATCAGCTGCAACAAAGTATTTTTGGGTTGGCACTAATAACATTTAACAGATTAACAATGTTGGAAGGGAACTTGTAGGTCATCTAGTCCAACCCCTCCCCCCCCAAGCAGGAGACCCTACGCCATTTTTGACAGATGGCAGTTGGATCTCTTCGCGAAAGCCTCCAGGGATGAAGCTCCCACAACTTCCGAAGGCAACTTCTGTTCCAGGGGTTGATGGTTCTCACTGTCAGAATTTTTTTCCTTATTTCCAGGTTGAATCTCTCCTTTCTCAGTTTCCGTCCATCATTCCTTCTCTGGCCTTCGGGTGCTTTGGAGAATAGCTTGACCCCCCCTCCTCTCTGGGGCAGCCCCTCAAATATTGGAAAACTGCCCTCATGTCTCCCCTGGTCCTTCTCTTCCCTAGACCAGCCAGGCCCAGTTCCTGCAACCGTTCATCGTTATGTTTCAGCCTCCTGTCCCCTAACCGCCCTCGTTGCTCTTCTCTGCACTCTTTCCAGAGTCTCCACGTCTTTTTTATTATAGTGTGGTGGCCAAATGTTTACTAAGTGTTTAAAAAAAAACGTAAAATGCCTTTAAAAAACCAAGGAAAGCAGCAACAACTGGTGATCCCCTTGGTCGTTAAAGAACAGGATGTTCCAGATTAATCCGAGGGAAGTGTGTGCGCACCCAACAAGAGACAGTTGAGTGTTTCAATTCTAACACAAAGCCCTGTTTTTAAAACTTTATTCACGTGCCTGTAGGCTGCTTTTGGGGGGGCTGGGCTGGGAAGGGTGAATGGGAAAAAAGTGATAGGAAAATTTATTATTTATTTATGGGGAAGGACACTGCAAAATCCCCATCCCCTCCCCCCCATTCTGGGGCCAGCCAGAGGTGGCATTTGCCGGTTCTCCAAACTACTCAAAATTTCCGCTACTGGTTCTCCAGAACCTGTCAGGACCTGCTGGGTTTCACCTCTGGAATGAGACCTCGAATCTTTGTAAAGTGCTCAACGTTGGCCTTTGATTTCATCTGGATTTGTGACTAAGCAGCAGGATTACGACCACTTATCTGCTCCCATCTGCTTGTTGAAAATGTGTGTGAGATCTTCCTTTAAATTATTCAGAAGGAGAATGAATCAAAAGGTTGAGTAGACATAATGCCTACTTCCCCATGCACAAAGAAAATGTGTCGAGCGACATCTTTGTCTGAGATTTAGGAGGTTGCCAAAAACAAGCATGTCCAAGTAACTGACGGACCTGAGAACTATAATCCCCCTCCAGAATTTAGGATTTTAAAATCCCAGCCCTGAGTCGCTTGGCTGTAGGACAGGATAATAACACACAGTAGTACGTATTCATCAAGCGAATTAAATATTTCTACTCTCCTGTTTCTGGCTCAGTGGCTAAGACAATGAATTTGTCGATCAGAAAGTTGGCAGTTTGGCAGTTCGAATCCCTAGCGCCGCGTAACGGAGAAAGCGCCTGTTACTTGTCTCGGCTTCTGCCAATCTAGCAGTTCGAAAGGACGTAAAAATGCAATGCGTGGGAGGGGAACCGTTGCCGTTTACCTTACTCTCCTGTTCCTAAAAAGAGATCCGTATTTAACGGTCGTCGACTACCAGCTTTTTTGAATTGGAGAATTGGAATCCACGTGATTTTAATTGATCTGTCATTTCTAGAGAATGCGATTTGGCGAACAAAATAGCGGAAATCCCAACTTGGAGCTGTGATTAGGTTGTCATAAACATTGACCCAGAAGTTGATTTCTTGTGAAGAATTGTGCAGGATGGTCTTCAGGTGGGAAGAAACCAAGAAGTCAGTTTTTCAGTTGATTCAGAGATTTCATCGAATTGAATTTGTGGATTGGATCTTTGGTGCGCAGATCCCCCAAAGGTACCAATGCAAGACAGTTGATAGATTAACAGATTTGGAAGGGATCTTGTAGGTCATCTAGCCCAACCCCTCCCCCCCCCAAGCAGAAGACCTTACATGATACCTGAAGGATGGCAGTCCAGTCTCTTCTTGAAAGTTTCCAGTGATGAAGTTCCCACATCTTCTGAAGGCAACTTCTGTTCCATAAGTCAATGGCTCTCACTGTCAGAAAATTCCTCCTTATTTCCAGATTGAATCTCTCCTTGTTCAGTTTCCATTCAGTTGTCTGGCCTTTAGATACTTTGGAAAATAGTCTTACCCCCTCCTCTCTGTGGCATCCCCTCATATATTGGAAGACTGCTATCCTGTCTCCCCTGGTCCTTCTCTTCCCTAGACCAGCCATGCCCAGTTCCTGCAACCGTTCATCATGTTTTAGCCTCCGGTCCTCTAATCCTCTGTTGCTCTTCTCCGCACTCTTTCTAGAATCTCCACATCTTTTTTATAGATGTACACAGGATTCTAGGTGTGGCCTTACTAAGGCTTTATAGAGTGGTATTACTACCTCCCTTGATCTTGATTGTATCCCTCTCTTAATGCAGTTTAGGATTGGGTTGGCATTTTTGGCTGCAGCTGCACACGGCTGACTCATATTTAGCTGGTTGTCTGCTAAGACTCCAAGGACGCTCTGACAGTGACTGCTATTAAGCCCGGTTCCACCCAGTTTATATACCCATTCCCAGCAAGGGAAAAAAGGGACAAAGCATTGGCTGATTGAACGAGACACATTACAAAAATGGCCCCATTACCTTCACAGATGATTCATAAGATCGTCTCCTCATTTTCTAGCCACCCCCGCACACGTAAGCTCAGATTTCAGTGGCATTGAGAAATATTTGTAAAAAAATAGTTTCCCAAACTGTTTTAAGTTAAGTTTAAGTCTGTAGTTACGGTACCAATAGCGTGGCAAACTGAGGCTGCAATCTCATTCTTCCATATTAAAAGGTTTACTTCCAGGAAACTAAATGAAGAGGGAAAATATATTTCTGTTACTAACTCTTAGTCGGATGAAGGTAAGGAAGGAAGGGAGTGTTGTGGCCGCCGGCTGCCAGTAGAGCTGGCGGCAGACTTGGGTGATGATGATGAGGTTGGGGAAGAACTTGGGCCAGTTGTGGGGCCTGGGGAAGGCTCTGGTGGATGCTCAGCGTCAGACACTGAGATAGAGCCGGGGCCACCTGACATTTCCCAGCCACTGGAGAGGCAGCTGCCTTTGGAGGCTGGTATGAGGGAGGAGGAAGAACAGCTGGGGCCTGTTCCAGATGCGTGCATACACAGAGCTGTTAGGAGAGGAGAACAACTGAGGACAAGGAGTTGACTTGGAAAGCAAGGCACACAAGGATGCTGAATGGCCCCTCTCTGGCTGGGGAATAAATAGAAGGAAAGGGGAGTGATGATTGTAGGAGACAACAGTTCGGGTTTCTGAAGATTTTGCTCATTGTGTTTTGTGCCTCAGAGCCTGTTTGCCAAAACTTCATCTGCAGCCTTTCGACTGGGAGCTCATGGTCTGGCAATTATTTCAAGGAAGTGGTAAGGTCTGCTCCTGCAGTTAACTCTTCGAAGGACCGTTGCCTGGACTTTTCAGTGTGTGAAGGCTTTCCATTCACAGGAGATAAATGAAGAGGGATTTTTCGGGACAAGGAGCCTGTTTCTTGCTAATGCTGAGGCTGTGTCAGAACAGTGGGATGAGAGAGAACTCTAATTTATTGAAGATGTACTTCTCCCTCTGGTTATTATTGGCCAATTTGTAGGTAACAATGAAACAGATGCAAACTTTTAAATACTCGTGGTGATGATTTTGAAGTGTCTGTCATTACACAGCGCAGTTTTTCTTCAGACTCAATAAGTGTAAGGATCCCAGAAAAGAAAAGTCATCTTGACTGAAAGTGTCATTAATCCCATTTCAGAAGTCAGTACTGAATGACAGATGAGTTACCTCAAGTGTTTCACTCTGCACCAACCTCGTTATTTCGCTTTTGAGTTTTTAATCTTCTCGGTCCCATATGCTCCAAGAAGGCTGAATAAATTAAAGAATACATAACAGACCCTGTTGGCTTGGTGGCTCAGTGGCTAAGATGCTGAGCTTGTCGATCAGAAAGGTCAGCAGTTTGAAGGTTCGAATCCCTAGCACCACCTAATGGAGTGAGCTCCCGTGACTTGTCCCAGCTTCTGCCAACCTAGCAGTTTGAAAGCACGTTAAAAATGCAAGTAGAAAAATAAGGACCACCTTTGGTATAGCGATCCATGCGCCTACGGCGTTGAGTCACGCCAGCCACATGACCACAGAGACGTCTTAGGACAATGCTGGCTCTTTGGCTTTGAAATGGAGATGAGCACCCCCCTCTAGAGTTGGGAACGACTAGCACATATGTGCAAGGGGAACCTTTGCCTTTAAAAGGCTCTAACGTAAAGAGAAAAAAATGGTTCTCAGAAGGAAAGGATCCCAGACTTGGCACACACAATCTTTCCCCACTGCGGTTTGTGTCTTCTGAACCACAACCGTTCTTAGGGTTTTATTTTGGTGTGCAAAATAAATATGCATTTTTGAATATGCATTTTTTTTTTCAAGAAAAGCAAAGCAACCTGATTACGTTCCCGAGAGAATGATGTTCATTACTTTCTTTTTCTTTAAAATGACAGATGGATGCTAAAATGGGGCAGAAGGTTTTATGAACGAGCCGTGTTGACCAATGAAACACGGGTAGCTTTTCTCTTGCCTTGTTATTCCAAAGGTGCTTTTCCGAAAGGCAACTGGGCTTTCTGGGGTCTATGGAGATTCTCCATAGACATCCAGGTCACGGCTGTCCCAAAGGTGTTTTTTCAAAAGGCACCTGGGCTTTTCAGAAAGCACTTTTTGGACTTTCTTTGTTTTCCCCCCCTTGAAGACAGAAAAAAACAGAATGACAGAGTTGGAAGGAACCTTGGAGGTCTTCTAGTCCAACCCACTGCTATACCATTTCAGGCAAATGGCTTTCCCATCTCTTCTTAAAAACCTCCAGTTGGAGCATCCATCAACTTCTGGAGGCAAGTTTCCCCCTGATTAACTGTTCTGACTGTTAGGAAATTTCTCCTTAGTTCTAAGTTGCTTCTCTCTCCATGATGAGTTTCCACCCACTGCTTCTTGTTCTGCCCTCAGGGGCTTTGGAGAATAGCTTGACTCCCTCTTCTTTGTGGTAGCTCCTCAAATATTGGGACACTGCTACCATGTTACCCCTAATTTTTCTTTTCATTAAACTAGACATACCCAATTTTCCGCAATCTGTTTGGTTTAAATCAGCTTCCTCAGTTGAAAACTGATGAGATAAGAAGTGAAACGTCTTCAGGAAAAACAAAGTCAAGTTGCCTTTTGAAAAAGCAGCTTTGGGACAACCTTGACCTGGATGAATGAGAACCTCTATAGACAACTCGCCTTTGTCAAGACTGACTCACACTTTCACCTACATTTTTGCTTCCCTGGCAGCTTGACAAAAACTGTGTGTGTGTGTGTGTGTGTGTGTGTGTGTGTGTGTGTGTGTGTGATGCAAGGATGGGAAAATGGTATCTAAGCATCCATCAGCTTCCTTGAGACATTGTTGGCATCTCAAGGACCCACCGAGCAGATGTCCCTGCGGGGCTGGCTGTTTCCCGTAACAAAATGAACAGAAGTGATAGGTGGATGTATCGGATTGTGGGTGGCCTGTAAGGAAAGGGGAGAATTACCTCTGCTTGCTTTCACACGGGAAACCCAGAGCTGGTTTCGCTTCTTCTGTGGTTCCAATGCGGTTTATTCAGGTAGCGACACACGGGCCGTTCCAAAAGTGAAAATTGCAATAATTATGGTTTTCTGGAATTCATGAATCACTGATGATTCCTAAGCCAACCTCCTGTTGAGTCATTGAGTGTGACGAAGAAATGCCTCCCTGGAGGCTCCTTCTCTTTCCCAGCTAAGACGTCAGGGTGGGAGAAACAGTTGGGACGCAGCCTTTGTTAGCGGAAGATATTCCCTCTAGGGAGGGTTGGGTGACATGAGCACCCAGCGGCGAGATCCCAAGGCAGCACTTGTGCTTCGCCAACAGATGGACGGGCTCCTTCCTTCTCACAGAAGGCCTCCCAAGTGTATTGCTAAGTGCCGCGGCTTCAACACCGCAGAGAGTTAGAGACGTAGAGGTAGGTAGTCCTTAATTTACAACCGTTCCATTAGCCGCTATTCAAAGTTAGAAAGGCACCCTCACACTTTTCACAAGGATTTCACCATCCTCACTGTTACGTATTGAATGTAGATAGTTGGTTGGCTGTGCTAAAGTGAAACTAACCTTTAGAAGACCCCCCAAGTGTTTTGGAGGGAAAACTAGAAGGTTTATATTGGGGGGACTTTTTCTCCTTCTAGGATTGGTGAAGGCCCTGTGGGCCTAGACTACGAATCACAGGCCCTGGGCTTCCATTTTGAGTCAATAAATGCTTTGGCAACTCTGCTGGCCTGGTTCTTTGCCTGCTGAAGCCCATTACACAACACTCACAATCACACAATCAACATTTGGGCACTTGGCAACCGGCGTGTATTTACAATGGTTGCAGGATCCTGGAGCCACACAACCACCCTTTGCGATGTTCCCAGCCAGCTTTTGACCAACATAGTCAACGGGGAAGCTGGATTCCTGTAACTACAATTCCCAGCCTCTCCCGCTGCCATTCTAGTTGGATTTACTCAGCCTTGTAGTTCAGCAAGAGGGAGAGACGGACGGCCCCAGTTCAGGCTGGGAAACGAGGAAGCCACATCAGGAAGCTTTACCA
Source organism: Thamnophis sirtalis (assembly GCF_051295495.1). Lineage (NCBI taxonomy): Eukaryota > Metazoa > Chordata > Lepidosauria > Squamata > Natricidae > Thamnophis > Thamnophis sirtalis. Next base: position 59,013,778 of record NW_028261393.1, on the reverse strand, counting down.
AAACCTTTTGAAACCGAGTGGAGATAGTCCTCGACTGACAACGGCTCATTTGGAGAACGTTCCAAGTTACGACGACACTGAAAAGAGTGACCGTTATGTCTGTTTTTCATTCCTCCCAGTCACGTGATCAAAATTCGGAGGCTTGGCAACTGGCATGTACTCACGACGGTTGCAGTGCCCCAAGGTCATATGATCCCTTTTTGCGACTTTCTGACAAGCCAAGTCAAGGGGGAAGCCAGATTCACTTAACGACCGTGTGGCTAACTTAACAACTGCAGGGATTCACTTAACAACTGTGGCAAGGAACAGTTAAATCGCAGCAAATGGACCAAAGTTTGTTAATCCGAGACGTTTTCGTTTTGAAATGAAGGAGGTTTTGAAATACGAAGGGCGATGAGGGGACTCCCTGTTTATTTGCAAAATCCTCCTAATTTATTAGATTTGTCTTAGTTTCTTTTTGGGGCCACAATTCCCGAGCTGGCAGCAATTCATCCTCTACTTCAGGGCAAGGTTCACCAGTAGGGCAATGAAAAGATGTTGACAGAACTGAGTGTGGTGGGTGGGAGAAATACAAGAAGACAGATATGCACACGGGGCATGGAAACGGTGGGGCGGTCAAGGAAATAATTGGATAAACGCCCCGCAATTTGTGTTTTCTCCGACAAATAGCATGTAGACTTGTATGAAGGCATCTAAAGCAGACTGAGGGGTAGCAAAATGATTGTACCTAATCCAGAAATGAGATAGCCGGGACAGTTTGGATCCATAAGAAGGGGAACAATTGTGAATGCAGACAGGGGTTTGGACTAGATGACCTCCAAGGTCCCTTCCAACTCTGTTAGTCTGTTAATTAATTTTAAAAAAAACTTACGGTCACAATTGAGCCCAACATTTCCATTGCTAACAACCATCTGAATGTAAATCATGTGACCAATTCATTGGAATTCATTGTTGGAATGTAATTTTACTGTACAGAGAGCTGAAGAAGCTCCTTGCATGAGAAGCGAAACGTCTTCAAAGAAAAACTGGAAAGTCCAGTTGTCTCTTGAAAAAAAAGCACCTTTGGGACAACCGTGACCTTGGATGATTGAGAAGCTCCATAGATACCTATAATAGTATTTAGCCAATAGATGTCAGTGTTTACAAGTTTGGATCTATGGTATAGATACTCCGTACTCTTTTGTTCTAAGTAGAGTTTCCTGTTTCCTGTTACATAGTTGAGCAGTAAAGCACATGGTGACTGTCCTCTTTGTTCTAGGGTGCTATGTATATGAACAGAATTTCTAACATGGATATTTGAGAATGCTGTTACATAATTATCCTTTTTGCGGGACACAGCAAGGTTGCCATTCCAAAAACAACAGATGCGCTTTGACTAACAACTGCTGTGAAGGTACCATTCCCAGCGAGGGAAGGGAAGGAGGAAGCATTGGCTGATTGAAACAGACAGCTTTTTTGCACATTCCAAAAATGGCTCCATTACTTTTACAGATAATTCATAAGATCCTCTTGTGGTTTTCTAGTCCCTCCCGCAGACGTAAGCTCAGATTTCAATGGCAGGGCATTGAGAAATGTTTTTTTTATAAATAGTTTCCGGAGGACCGGGGAGACCTTTGAAAGTGGCCCGCGTCTCTTGACAGTGGCTGAATGAGACGGAGCATTTTAAAAGCTTTTTCATTTGGCCTTGGGTCTCTCGAGTCAAAGTTTAGGCTTTTGCTGGAATAGCGTGGCATGATTGCCTCTCTAACCTTGAACAAATGGTACTTTCCCTTTTCCAAGGTCACCGGAGACAAAAAGAGACTTTCTTTATTGCGGAGGTAACTCCAGGAGGGGCAGATTTGAGGGGAAACCAAGTTGTGCTGAGGTTGAAGTCAGCAGAAGTCCCGCTCGGAAGGACCTCTGGAAATGGACAGTTCTTAAACTGCACCACAAGTAGTTCTCAAGTTCATTTAATGACGTTCAAAGCAGGGGTGAAATGGGGATTTTGCAGTAGCCTTTCCCTGCCACACCCACCAAGCCACGCCTACAGAACCGGTAGTAAAAAAAATTGAATCCCACCACGGTTCAGATGGATTGTTCACTAACCTGGATGCCAGCCGTTGGTTGCCAAAGAGAGAGAGAGCCATTAATATCTATCCTGGATTCACCTCACCAGCAGCATTTCTTGGAGCAGCGTTCTGAATTTGACTAGCTGGCTGGTTTAGTTATCTCCCATGCCGTTATGTTTCAGCCTTCCTCCTGGAGGGTTTATAGTTACATTCACCACAAAGAGTTACACCGCAAGGTGTCCTGTGCTGTCCCACCATACAGCATCCATTAGGCTCCCACCTGTATGGGACAATTTTTTTATCTCATTGGATGCCTTTTGGTGGTCAGGATCAAACAGTGAAAGATACACTCTGTGAAAAACAAAGATATTCTTCTATCTTCGAAAGTAACAGTGGAAAGCCATCGTTCACGTTCAAAGCCTTTATGGCCATTGTACATCATGTACACAATGAAATTGGTTTAGCCTCTACTGGGGCATAGAAGAATACAAGTCAACTCGAATAATATAAAGAATAATCCTTATACAAGTAGCTGGGGAAGAAACCCTGGTCATACCTTTCCAGATGTACGTCATATTCTGTGCAACATGTATATTTCTCTGGTGCAAGTAGTAAGGCCACATCTGGAATTCTGCATACAATTTTGGTTGCCACAGTACAAAAAAGACGTGGAGACTTTGGAAAAAGTGCAGAGAAGAGCAACTAAAACGATTAAAAGCCTGGAGACCAAAACGTATGAAGAACGGTTGCGGGAGTTGGATTTGGCCAGTCTAGAGAAAAGAAGGACTGGGGGTGACATGATAGCTGCCACAAAAAGGAGAGGATCAAATTATTCCCCAAAGCACCAGAGGGCAGCACAAGAAACAATGGATGGAAACTAATCAATGAAAGAAGCAGCCTGGAGTTAACAATGAGGACAATTGACCAGTGGAACAGGAGTTGCCTCCCGAGGTCTTGGGCGTTCCATCACTGGACGTTTTTAAAAATACATTGGACAACCAATTGTCTGAAATGGTATAAAGTTTTCTGCTTAAGGGTGGGGTTAGGCTAGATGGCCTCCAAGGTCCCTTCCAGCTCTTTTCTGATTGATTGATTGATTGAAATAATGTAAAACCTCATAGACAGGAGCAGGACATAAAATAAAATCTCCGTCCCTCTCCTTCCAGAGCTTAAGACAGGTGCACTGCATAGAGCAATGTTTCTCCAGCTGGGCAGTTTGAAGATGTGTAAACGCCAACTTCCAAAATAAACCATTCAGGGAGATACAATATCCTCAATCCACGAGATGTTTAAATTTTACATATCAGATCAATTCTGATTGTCATCCTTTAATTTGGAGGACAGCCTCTATTTTTCATTTGACAAGATTTTATCAAGATCCGGATCCCATGTGTTTCCTGCATTTCCCTCCTGCGCAGATTAGTTAGCTTTTCATCGAGAACGATATCGCCCAGGACCACTGAAGTTCCACTGTAACTTTAATTAAGCGCTTCCAGCGGTAGGCAGCCCTTCTTCCTTTTTCTGCCTTCTGGCTCAGCATGGCTGGAAGATTTACTGTGATGAAGTATTACCTTAATTTGTTATATTCATAATAAAATAGCATTATTTAATGTTGAACTGAAATAATTAGGAAAGGAAGGCAGTAATTAATCATCCTTCCCAGAGGCAGGCTAAACAAGTGGGGAAAAAGTGGCTGGTTCTTCAACCTCTTTGCAGAAGAAGAAGATACAGAAGGGTCGGAACCTGCAAATAGGAAGGCACTAATTAACTTTGCTGGCGACCTTAGCGGTGCAGTGTGTAATGGTGGGATCTCGCCTGCGAGGGAAGGCATCGCCGGGTTATATAATAATATCGTGTTTTGTGTCACATAAAGCTGGAAAGCCATGCCTTAGCAGAAGAAGGCTTTAACCGTTCCAATTTTAAAGCTGAAAGGGAGTTAAAAAAAAAAGAATTAAACACAATCCAGCCATTTCACCCTACTACAAGGATCCATATGATCAAAACACAAGATCAAGAAATGGTTTCCTTTTTTCTTCCTAACTATTTTAACATTCAGTACATTTCTTGGGGAAAGAAAAGGGAACAGCGTGTTGCTTGGCTGATCAACTTTCCTCTAACTGAATCGGGTTCCATGTCAGGATGCCTCGTAATTCCATAATAAATAGGACAGGTAGATTCCTCAAACAACGACTTTATTGGAACTATCATATTGGCAGAGGTTGGGGAAAACCGACTCTGAATATTCCCACATTTTTCTCCAAGTTAAAAGTAACCCTCCTTCCCCTTCCCCAAAGAGTCACGTGGCCCAATCATCCTGTCATCCGGTTGCCTGGGACCGTCGCTCCACCTCTCTCCGACCAGCTGCGGCTCCCAAGGAAAGTATTTTGTTTTGGCTACAAACCCCCTCTATCTCTATTCCCCTGGAGCCTGGGCAAGGGAATGGAGCTAGCAGAGGGTTTACTGGCCGGATGCCCTTCCCTGTCACCAATGCGGAGTTTTGTTCAGCAGATACATTCTCACGGGGCCCAGAGAGAGAAATATCTGCCTCTATCTAGGATCGAACTCACAGCCTCCTAGCGCTCCACCTCTACGCCACCTACCACTCTGGATTTGTACAGAGGGGTGTGTGTGTGTGTGTGCGCGCGCGCGTGTGTGTGTATATACACATACATATACATACATACATACATACATACATACATATATATAGTGTGTGTGTGTGTATGTGTGTACATATACATATACATTCACATCTGTATGTACGTATGTATGTATGTATGTATGTGTCTGTCTGTCTGTCTGTCTGTCTGTCTGTATATCTATTATCTATCTATCTATCTATCTATCTATCTATCTATCTATCGTCTATCTATTTATCTATCCTCTATCTATCTAATCTATCTATCTATCTATCTATCTATCTATCTATCTATCTATCTATCATCTATCTATCATCTATCTATCTATCTATCTATCTATCTATCTATCTATCTATCTATCTATCGTCTATCTATCTATCTATCTCTGTCTGCCTGCCTGCCTGCCAATACATATATTATATATTCTTATTTTTTACCACTAAATCCCACTTTAGGGAGGAAAAGCATTATTAATATGCTGGTTAAAGAGTCTATTCATGCTAGATTAGCATTGTTAGACAGGAATAATAAAAATAGCTGGGCGTGATTAATATCATTGAAAGTTTCTTAAAATGAACGACATAACTCTTTGAATTAAGCAGCTTGAACTGTAGCTAAGCATTCCTGGGGAGCGATTTCTATTAAAAAGTTAAGACCTCCGCTCTTTTTTTTCTAAAGGGAAATCTATCATCCGTGCAGGAATTACATAGCATTCACTGGAAGGCATATAAGGAAAAGCACTTCATAGACCATAAAGTGTAATAAAAGAATATCTAAAATTGACTGTCATGTTAAGGAGATTATTTATGTCTTCCCCTCCATTTCAAAAAGAGAGGTGAGGACTTTCCTGATCTATAGTTATCATTTTTCCAACCGAAGCATCGTTTGCTTTCGGAAACTGGCAGTATTTTGAAGACAAGGCGTTTTTATTTCTTTATTAATTTATTGGGTGTAAAACATCCGGAGGAGGCTTAAGGATCACTGGGTTGGGACTGAGCTGTGGGCGACGCGTGTCGAAAACAGGAAATCGAATTCCTTTTCTCCGGCAAACAGAACCAAAGCGTCAAACCAGGATCCTTCATGAGCCCCCGGAACAAGGCAGGGCTCGACTGGAGCAATGGGTCTCAAGCAGCTTTAAGAGGGGTGGACTTCAACTCCCAGAATTCCCCAGGTGCCACACCAGGAGGGGATTGAAAGTTCTAGTCCCAGTTTAGGCACGAAAGCCAGCTAGGTGACTTTGGGCCAATCACTAGAAGACTCTGAGTTCTAGCTTCATCTTAAGGTAAAGGTTCCCCTCGCACATATGTGCTAGTCGTTCCTGACTCTAGGGGGCGGTGCTCATCTCCATGTCAAAGCTGAAGAGCCAGCACTGTCCATGGTTACGTGGCTGGCATGACTCAATGCCGAAGGTGCACAGAATGCTGTTTCCTTCCCACCAAAGGTGGCTCCTATTTTTCTATTTCCATTTTTACATGCTTTCAAACTGCTGGATTGGCAGAAGCTGGGACAAGGAACAGGAGCTCACTCAGTTATGCGGCACTAGGGATTTGAACCGCTGAACTGCCAACCTTTTTGATTTAATTCTGTTACTCTGACAAGCTCAGCGTCTTAGCCGCTGAGCCACTGCGTCCCCAACTTACCCATGCGTAATTCTGGCAGCGGAAGTCCATAGGGTCCATAGTTGCCCATCCCTGATTGCTGAATTACTTTTCACAAAGAGTGTATCTGATCCCCAAAAAACGGAAGGACTCTTCGATTCTCACCATGGACGGACGGTTGCAGAAGCCGATGGAGTCGGCTGAAATGGCAAAATTGACTAATTTGATTGAAGAAAGGAATGAAAGTGCTTTTGTTTCCACGCGGAGACCGTTTCTGAACTTTGTGCTCGAAGTGGAAAAGAATAAAACTTTGATTTTGGGTTTTACCGATTCGATTGATAGATCTTTACAGGAATGACTTTTTGTAAAAACAGAGCAAAAAAACCCTCCCACTGTTTTCCCATTTACTTTCGCATCTCGTATCTTATTTGATCTTATAATTCAACAAAATGCTAAATGGAAACAAAGCGTTTTTGGATCTGAACTACTTCAGCCTTTCCAGAGCAATACATAAAATGCGTAATGGGTTAAGTACAGGTAGTTCTCAACCTACGGCCGCATTTGGGACAAGAATTGCTGTTGCTAAACAAGGCGACTGTTCAATGCACCCAATTTTGGGTCCTTTTTTGCAAGGGTTGTTAAGTGAATCACCACAGTTGTTAAGGTAATTTAACAGTCATTAAGCAAAACAGCTTCCCTCATTCACACGCTTGTTGGAAGCCAGCTGAGAAGGTTGGAAGTGACCATCAGGGATGTGAGATACTGCAACTTTCATAAACACAGGTTGGGTACCAAGGGCCCTAACGCTGATCATGTGACCCGAGGATGCTTTTAGAATAGAATAACTGAGTTGGAAAGGCCCTTGGAGGTCTTCTAGTCCAACCCCCCCTGCTTAGGTAGGAAGCCCTACACCACTTCAGACAAATGGTTATCCAATTTTTCTTCTTGAAAACTTCCACTGTTGGAGCATTCACAACTTCTGGAGATAAGTTGATTCATTGATTAATTGTTCTAACTGTCAGGAAATTTCTCCTTAGTTCCAAGTTGCTTCTCTGCTTGATTAGTTTCCACCCATTGCTTCTTGTTCTACCCTCAGGTGCCTTGGAGAATCGCTTGACTCCCTCTTCTTTGGGGCAGCCCCTGAGATATTGGAAGATGCTATCAGGTCTCCCCTAGTCTTTCTTTTCATTATACTAGCCAGGCCCAGTTCCTACAACCGTTCCTCATATGTTTTATCCCCCAGTCCCCTAATCCTCTTTGTTGCTCTTCTCTGCATTCTTTCTAGAGTCTCCAGAACTTTTCTACATCATGGCGACCAAAACTGGATGCAAATATTCCAAGTGTGGCCTTATTACCAAGGCCTTATAAAGTGGTATTAGCACTTCAAACGATCTTGATTCTCTCCCTCTGTTGATGCAGCCTAGAACTGTGTTGGCTCTTATGGTCCGAAGAGCAAGGACTGGTCATAAGTGACTTCTGTTTTCCTGCACCATTCCTGTAATTTCAGAGGATTTGCTAAATGTGTTCCCTCGGGTTGTAGTTCCAACAAGCTAAAAGAGCATCTGCCTTCAACCCAGTTCTCTAGTCATCCAGAAGTAATTTTCGTTCTTGTCACTTATGTTGACAACACCAAGAAAAGCTGGTCCTTTGTAGATCCCACTTTTAGATGTTCTGACCTTCCATAGCGGCGGCAGCGGTGAGGAACACGTAAACTCTCAAGTTCTTCTCCAGAGTTAGCCGTCTTCTCGTTCGGAGGCATTCCTTTTATCTTTGCTTCAGCTGGGGGATCGTGTTTTCCTGCAGTAATGAAGGATAAATGGAAAACTCTGAACGGGTTTTATGGGTTCTGCTTATTTCTCGGAAAACGAGAAACACAGCGTCACGTTGCAACTGGTGGAGAGGATCTGAGGATCCAGAGATCAAAGAGTCTCCTGGTTCCTTCTGATTGGCTTTCAAACAGTGGTGGGTTCCTAACGGTTCAGACCAGTTCGGCTCAACCGGGAGTGGTTTGGCGGCCTGGGTGGCTGGAAGCATCCCACGCTTGCCCCCCCCCAAACCAGTTCTCTCCTCCGGTGCCGCCATCTTGTTTTTTGCTTCTGCGCATGCAGAGAACTTTTCTTTTTGTTGCACCGCATGCAGCAGAGCCACAAGTGAAGCGGCAGTGGGGGCTGCCAGAACCCACTGCTGCTTTCAAAGCGGTGCAGAGTTCAAGAAGCCAGCACTTTAACCAAGTCCCATTGACTTCATTCCTGACAGGAGGCAACTGGGCTGCCTTGTTTTTCTTTTGGAGACGTTTCATTTCTCGATCCAAGAAGCTTCTTCAGCTCTGACTGGATGGTGGGGAAGGACTTGTATTCCTTGCAAGCAGCTGGTCATTTGCATCCTTTTACAGGGTCATTGAGGCCACCTGGAGGTTTCTCTGTGTCCTCAGGGTCTCTATCCGGTCAGAGCTGAAGAAGCTTCTTGGATGAGAAGTGAAACGTCTTCAAAAGAAAAAACAAGAAAGTCCAGTTGCCTCCTGAAAAAAGCACCTTTGGGACAACCGTGATCTGGAGGACTGAGAACCTCTACAGACCTTTAGCTCTACAGTTTGGGATGGTGTGGGAGGAGGAATGGCTTTCCAGAGAAGAATTGCAGACTACAGGAACCGTTTGCACCAACTCAGGTGACCCCGAGGACACAGGTGACCCTCCAAGTGGCCTCAACAGCCCCCCGAAAGGCTGCAAATGACCAGCTGCCTGCAAGGAGTATCAATCCTTCCCTTCCCCGCCCCCACCATCCAGTCAGAGCTGAAGAAGCTCCTTGGAGGAGAAGCGAAATGTCTCCAGAAGAAGAGAGAAACAGAGCCCAGTTGCCTCCTGGTAAAAGCTCCTTTGGGACAATCGTGTCCTGGATGACAGAGAATCTCTACAGACTTTCATTCCTGGCCCTTAAATTTCACTCCAGGCTTTAGGATTCCGTATCTGCCTCGCTTTGCCTTCCTGAATATCTCATTCTTGGACGTTTGCTCTGCCAGCCTCTCCTTGTTCTATCAGCACTTTGTATGAAACGTGTGTGCGCTCCGTGCGGCATCAGAAAGCAGGCGAAGAAATCAATAAGCAATTTATCTAATAATTAATGAGGGTGCCCGAGTGAATCCCCCCCCCCACCGCCGCCGCCACCCCCAAAACCTCCCGATTTGGGTCGGAGTGCTTTTTTGATTTAGGAAGTTGTCGGTTTTTCAATTATAGTTGGCTGGCTATTTTTTAAGAATTTGGAGGTGGGGGGGGGGGGAAGAAATGACCACAGGTGGAGACTGGCAGCTGGGGGGGGGGAGATCATGTTATACAAAATAGCATGACATGCTCGGCTATCCTGGATTAATTTGGTGCCAAAGGAAATTCACTGCAGCCGAGAGTTATATGCTGAGGCGGCAACGATGAGCCTGATCTATTATTGTAGAAGAAGATTTTGCATCTGTGGGAGAAGGGCCTGTTTTGCTGATACGCTCCAGATTTGTATTACAGCGTCACTAAGCCAAAAAGAATCTAATTTTCTCTTGTTTTGGATACCAAAATGTACCTTTTTCTGGTTCTTTTCTGCACATGGAAAATAAAAGTGCTGTGTTGTTTTTTTATTCCCTTTTTCTCTCTTCTCTATTGTCTCTGTGGTCATAGAAATGGGAAGATGCTTCCTTGGAAAGAGGCATTGGCCAACTCAGAGTACATCTGTCTATTCAAAAATAGGGAATCAGAGATCATCTGTTTTCAACTCTCTGTTGTGGCCCCACCAGTGGACCTGGCAGTAGATTCGGACAGTGAGGAGGTTGGGGAGGAACCTGGGCCAGTCCTGGAGTCCGGGGAAGGCTCTGAGAAGGGCCCTGCGTCGGAGGCAGAGAGGGGGCCAGGGCCGTATGCCAGTTATCAGCTGCCTTCAGAGTCAGACATCAGTGAGGCAGAAGAACAGCTGGAGCCTGTTCCCAGTGTGCGCATGTGCAGAGCTGCCAGACTCTTTTGACCAACTCCTGATCTAATGCAAGAATCTCCACCTTCTGAGGAATACGAGCCCTAAATGCCTGTAGAGATTCTCCGTCATCCAGGCCTTGGTGGTCCCAAAGTTCTTTTTTCAGGGGGCAACTGGACTTCCTTGTTTTTTGAAGACGTTTCCCTTCTCATCCAAGAAGCTTCTTCAGCTCTGACTGGATGGTGGGGGAAGGGAAGGATTGATACTCCTTGCAGGCAGCTGGTCCTTTGCATCCTTTCGGAGGGTCCTTGAGGCCACTTGGAGGTTCACCTGTGTCCTCAGGGTCACCTGAGTGGTGCAAATGGTTCCTGTAGCCTGCAGTTGTTTTTCCCCTGGAAATCCGTTCCTCCCCCCACCCCATTCCAAGGGTCTCCACCCCAAATTGTATAAGTCTGCAGAGCCGCTTGGCCCTAACCAACCCCAACGGAGGTAATCCTCGACTTACGAGCACAATTGAGCTCAAAATTTTCATTGCTCAGCCAGGCAGTTGTTAAGTGAGTCTACAAAGCGGATCCCCTTGTCTGCTGGGAAATGATGAGGGAACCTGGCAAAGGGGATCAAATGGGCCCTCCTGGAGCACTCCTGACAGTCTTTTTCAAAAGGGAAAGTCCTGGGAACCCCCTTCCCAGCTGCAGAGACTCTTCCGGCATTCGGTGTTAGCCAGGCTCAGCAGCCTTTTCTTTTTTTAAAGAAAGAGCCAATTGCATTTGACAGGAATTGGCTGGGAAGCTGTGAGAATTGAATGAAGATAACCCGATTTCCCCAAAAAGGATTGGACAACCTGCTTACCAGCCTCGCCTGAAGAAATGAAGGCGAAGAATCATTTGATAGAGGAGGCCCTTTCGGTCAGAAACCTGGGCTTTCCCTCCGCTTGTCCTGACCTGGGCTTCCCCCAAAAGCAGGAGGCAGAGTCCTGGTCCCGACAAAACCCCTTTCATGAAACGAGTGTGAATTCATTCGCTTTCAGCCAAGGCCTGGCAAAGAGTCTTCCAAAGGAGTATTTATGACCACGGACCTTATCTAGCTTGGAAAGCTGCCATGTAGGTATTTTCTAAACGCAGTGCTGTGCAAGGAAAGACTGGGCACAAGTCCCCGAGATTCACTGGCAGAACTTCACACTCCTGAAACGAACGAATTGTTTCCTGCAAAAGCCCCCTCCCCTTTTGCTCCCCTTTTATTTCCAGTGGGAGGGGCCATTCACCCTCCACCGGTGGCTTTACTCCCAAGTCGACCCTGATTTCTCAGCTGTTCTTTTCTTCCGGCAGCGCTGCACATGCGCACACGGGGAACAGGCTCCGGCTGTTCCTCTGCCTCACCGCTGTCTATCTCCAAAAGCCAGGAGAACTGCCAGACGGCCTCGCCCTCCTCTCTGCCTTTTGACGCAGAGGCCTCATCCGAGCCTTCCCCAGACTCCAGGACTGGCCCATGATCCTCCCCAGCCTCCTCACCCTCTGACTCTGGCGGGCCACAACACAGTTCCTGGAGGCAACATCACCCCAAATATCTCAAAAGGGAACGTGAGAGACTTTCTGTCCTAGAGAAGAGATTGATCACGTAGGTCTTGTGGATAACTGGAATGATGGGTCAATACAGGAAATTCTCCGAAACGAACTCCTGGACGTTTGCGTCAAGAGTGAATTGCGTAATTCAAAGTTTGATTGTCGTCAGAAAATTCAGCTGAAGATTATTTTGTGGACTCCTGAACTTCTTGTCTTGAAATGACCAGACTTTCCGCCTGGTTGGTTTGAGGAGCATGTGCGAACAGACAGCATTCAGGAAAGGTGATTAATTCATGGATTGCATTTATTGATAACAACTCATATGGCCAGATAAGGAATAATGGATGGAAACTGATCAAGGACGCAATGAACAGCATACAGTGAATGGTTGCAGGAACTGGGCATAGCTAGTCTAGTGAAGAGAAGGACCAGGGAAAACATTCTTCCAAAGTCCCTGAAGGCCAGACAAGGAATGATGGATGGAAACCGAGCAAGGAGAGATTCAACCTGGAAATAGGGAGAAATTTTCTGACGGGGAGAACAATCAACCCGTGGAACAGAAGTTGCCTTCGGAAGTTATGGGAGCTTCATGACTGGAAGCTTTCAAGAAGAGTCTGGAAGGCCATCGGTCAGAAATGGTGTCGGGTCTCCTACTTGGGCTAGATGACCTACAAGGTCCCTTCCAAATTTGTTAATCTGTAATCCGTATATAAGATTCTCGGTGGTTCACAACAAAATCAATAAAAGCAGGGAAATGATCATATCACCCATACAAGGAATGTCACACTTTCCACCATGATATCCATTAGCTCAACTTCCATTGGGTCCTTCCTGTCCTAATCCTTGGCCAACACTAGATCTTCCCAGTTGTTCAGAAGGCTAAAAGGGTAAGGGATCTTCAGATTTCAGGTTGGAGGCTGTTCCAAAGAGCTGAACATATTCAACACATCTTCCTCCTCCTGTCTTCTCCACAACAACAACCCTGTGAGGGAGATTGAGCTGTGGAGAAGACATGCCACCAAGATTCCCAACAGATTAGAACCCAAAATGCACCCATCCCACCTGACCTGGTGGGCATGTTCTCAATTTTGGCCAGCAGATACCAAAGAAGTTCTCCCTTCGGCATGGTGGGAGAGACAAACTCACATTTGCAGCAAAACTGCCTTTCAACTTTCTTTCTTTCCTTCCTTCCTTCCTTCCTTTCTTTCTTTCTTTCTTTCCTTTCTTTCTTTCCTTTCTTTCTTTCTTGCCTGCCTACTGCCTGCCTGCTTTCCTTCTTTCCTTCCTTCCTTCCTTCTTTCTTTCTTTCTTTCTTTCTTTCCTTCTTTCTTTCTTTCTTTCTCTTTGTTTCTTTCTCTCTCTCTCTCTTTCTCTCTCTCTTTCTCCCTCCTTCCCTCCTTCCTTTCTTTCTCTCTTTCTCTCTCTCTCTTTCTCTTTCTTTCTTTCGTCTAAGATGATAAGTGCAAAAGAGTCTCAGAAGTGGTTCCTTTCTGAGATTGCATTTGTCTCTGGAGAGAAATTGTGAACCGCTGTCTCTTCTCGGAGCGATATTTACAATCCTCTTAGAAGCTGCAGTGCGATGAAGGTATGCATCTGCCACACTTCATTATTTTTGTGGAGGGCTGCCTCGGATGGGGTTTTTTTCATATCAAAACATCACCGGGCTTAGACATCTGCTGTTGTGAGTTGTTGAAAAGAAACTATGATTCATTAAACTCTCGCATGTGAAATCTGGAGGAGAAATCCAGTTATACCATGGGAGCGTCCAGCTGGGCAGTTGAAATGAGGGTCCTCTCTCGGTGGGATGGGTGTGGGGTGGGAAGTCATCCAACGGCTTCCATCCCAGGTTGGAACCTTCTTCCAACCGTCCCGTGAAATGGTGGTTTAGTTGCCCAAACTCCTGTCTTCTTCTTTCTTGGACAAGACTCTCTGGGAGAGGATGACTAAATGAGCATCTTTATCCCTACCCAACCAAATATTCCCATTACATCCTATTAGAGATATTTACTCAGGTAATAGGCTGTGGAAAATCTAGACAGTCTACTAAAAAGCAGAGACATCACCTGCCAACTAAAGTGCGTCTAGTCAAGGCTCTGGTTTCCCCAGTTGCAATGGATGGCTGTGAAGGTTGGACCATAAGGAAGGCTGAGCACCAAAGAATGGAGGCCTTTGGACTCTGGTGCTGGAGAAGAAGACTCCTGCATTGAGTCCCTTGGACTGCAAGGCCATCCAACCGGTCAGTCCTAGAGGAGATCAACCCTGACTGCTCTTTAGAAGGCCAAGATCATGAAGAGGAAACTCAAAGGCTTTGGCCACCTAATGAGAAGGAGGAAGGACTCCCTGGAGAAGAGCCTCATGCTGGAAAGGATGGAGGGCAAAAGAAGAAGAAGGGGACGACAGAGAATGAGGAGGCTGGATGGAGTCACTGAAGCAGCTGGCGTGAGCTTCAATGGACTCCAGGGGATGGCAGAGGACAGGAAGGCCTGGAGGAATGTTATCCATGCGGTTGCAATGGGTTGGACACGACTTTGCAATTAACAACAACCAAAGTAGGCTGTATTGCTATTATCCTTCTCATCTTTCACACTGCTTTCTCCTATTAGTATCTAATGATCATCACTTGTTGTTGTATCTTAGGATTAATGGTTGTAACTACGATCCCCGACATATGACCTATCCCTTGGTTGTTTGTGCATACACTGAGAGCCCTTCGGGCTGGAGACCAATTCCTTGTGTGTCCAATCACTCTTCCATTCTCTTGGCCCTTGGGACTTCTGCTGCAGTTGCCCCCAACGTTACCTCCTCTCAGTTCCTGATGATGTGCTGGACTTCTCGTATCTGTATTGGCTTTGGAATAAAGTCAAAACGCCCCTCTGGGAGATGTTGAAACGAATTTCCTATAGCTGTAGGAGAAAATGAAGCTTTGAAGTCCTTTAAAACGGGCGCCTTTCTTATTGTTGGTGATCAAACGCTACGGGCCTTGCCATCTTTTTCTCAACTTGAAAGAGCTACGGATCCTTCAAACCTGGAGAAAGCACAGCGATGTTACCTCCTTCTCCGTAATTTTCTTTTTTCCAGAACAGAGTTGTGTTGCATCTGGTTACTCCAGAGGCCTGACACAATTACCGCTGAGAACAATGGAGCTAAAAAGACCCTGGCAGTGTTTTCGGGGTGGGTGGGGGGGTGGGGGGGTGGGGGGTGGGCAAAGAGAATGGAGGAGCATTAGAGGCAAAGTTATTGTTCTTCCTTGCAACTACCTCCAGCTTTCCAGCTTTATTGCAAACCGTCCTGACGTCTTTGCCTTCCAGGAAAGGAAATAATGGCGGAAAAGAAATTTAATATTTCTCTGTCTATTGCAAGATTGTCCCTGCGGCTGTGAGAGACTTAAAGTGTGGGGGAGTGTGTGATTAGCTGGGGACGGGGGGCATTGCTAGCACCCCATGGCTGAAGAGACGGCCATTCCAAAGTAGGCATTCGAAACGAAATGATTGTTTTCCAGCAAACTAACTGGTCTAAACCAGAGGTGGGTTTCTACCAGTTCGCACTGGTTCAGGAGAACTGGTAGTGGTAATTTGGCCCAGGGCGCGGAACTGGCAGTGACCTAGGCTGGCCACACCCCCGAACTGCTTCCCCAGTCTCCGCTGCTGTTGCTGGCATGTTTTTGTTAGCTTTCCATGGTCTTCGGCAGAACAATTAAGAGTGAACTGCACATGGATGAGCAACACGTGCGAAGCGCATACGAAGCGCACCGGCTCTGATGCCGGTGGGAACCCACCCCTGGACTAAACAGAGTCGTGAGTGAAACTTCAGCATTTTGCCTTTCCCAAAGTGGGATGAAGACCATCAACTAGTCTCTAATGGTGGAAAAAGAGAGGAAAAGAAAAGAATGGACTTTTGCGTTGAACGGCTGGGTGGGATATGTCTCAAGGCCACCAAGGCCTGTTTAGAGAATAAGAATCAGCTTGGCTCCTGTAGATTTCAGGGCCAACATTTAAGGATAGGAAAACCACACGTTGGACTATTCTGACAATTGTCCGATTGTTTTCAAAGCCAAAGAGCTGCGCTGATGTCCGAAGACATCTCCATGGTCATGTGGCCAGCATGACTAAACGCCGAAGGCGCACAGGACACTGTTCCCTTCCCACCAAAGGCGGTTCCTATTTTTCTACTTGCATTTTTTACCTGCTTTCGAACTGCTAGGCTGGCAGAAGCTGGGACAAGTCACGGGAGCTCACTCTGTTATGCGGCGCTGAGGATTCGGACCACCGAACTGCCCATCTTTCTGATCGACAAGCTCAGCGTCTTAGCCACTGAGCCACCGCATCCCTCCCTTTAAACCA
This sequence comes from Thamnophis sirtalis, assembly GCF_051295495.1. Taxonomy (NCBI): domain Eukaryota; kingdom Metazoa; phylum Chordata; class Lepidosauria; order Squamata; family Natricidae; genus Thamnophis; species Thamnophis sirtalis. The sequence goes on along the minus strand of NW_028261393.1, from coordinate 58,997,652 downwards.
GCGTTTCTCAACCCTGGCAACTTTAAGAGGCCTGGACTCCAACTCCCAGAATCCCCCACCCAGCCTGCATTTCCCTGCAGGTTGGGGAATTCTGGGAGTTAAACATCCAGACCTCTTACAGGTTGCCAAGCTTGGAAAAAATTTTTTTTAGACATTGAGTTCTCTCTTTAAAAACGGTAACTCTGCACAATCTTTGCAAGCAATCCACAATCTTTCCTTTTCTTGGGGAGCACAGCAAGGCAGCAAGCAATTTTTCATCTTTTTATATGAAATTTAAGTAACGGCCAGGGAGAATATATCGCCTTTATTTTTTTATTACTATTTTTTTGCTTTCTTTTTTTGACGGCTTCCTACCTGAGAGGAAAACCCAATTGCCAACTTTCATTACATTACAGGTTAGAGACGATATCAAATTAAAGCTTCACATCTTTGGCTTCTCCAACTGCAAAGTAAGTGCTGAGATGGGACGAAGGGTCTCTGGTGTAATGTTTTCAACCGGCTTGACAAAAATAGGAAATTGTAATCTGCCGGAAAAATCATTTACTCCTGTTTTATGGTTACTTGGAGGAATTCCTTAATTCTAGGAATAGATCTTGCTCTCTTTTTAACACAAAGGTGCCGATTTTGGGCTCGGCTGAGAGAGGCCCCTGGCTTTTCAACGGTGTTTTCATTCTCAGACTCAGGGCTCAAGTCATTAAATCTTCATGTTGTTTTTCAGAGGTTGATTCTAGAGAATGGAAGAGAGAAGCAGAAGGCAAGGAAGGCATTGGGCAGCTCAAGGATTTGCTTGAAGGGGGAAGGGAAAGGTGGAGAGAAGATAAAGCAGCAATCGGGGAACAAGAGAGAACGGGGAAAGAGTAACAAATCTCAAAAGCAAATTCCCTTTGGTCCCATTACGTGGTCAAATGTAGGAGAAGAAGAGGCAGAGTCAAAAGAGAACATAGCCTAGAATTGCTACGTCTCCAGACACATTCCAAGTTCTTTGAATTCCATTAACTCTTATTTAGCATCAATTTAGTGCTGACCAGTAGAAATCTTCTGAAGTGGAATTTAACGTGTAGTCCTGATTCTTCCTGCTTGGCATAAAAATGAGACAGGCGCCCTCCTCCTCCTCCTCCTCGATTTGTGTTAACCACATCCCGCACTAGAGTAGCTATGAAATCCTTTGTTATTTTCCATGGAATCTTCGGATTGTGGCTCCTTCATCATTTATTTATTTGCTCATGTACTGATTCGATTTCATCCTAATCCGGCCAGTTTACAGTTTGGAAGGAAGAGGAAAGCAAAGAGCTAAAAATAAAGATGAGAATAAAATTGCCTAATATTATAAACCTTTGGAGCACAAAGCACCTCAGAATAACATCAGCTCAATGGCGAAATGAGTGGCATATAAATATAATTGAGAAATAATTAGATAAAGGATGTACGGGAAAATGTTCCCATGAAAATGTTGACTTTTGTGGTTATAAGGAATCCTTTCTTCAGGGAGAATCTTGAAGGAGATTCGAAAACGGGTTTTTTGGGGGGTGGGGGGGTTAAAGCTGCATGCCCAGCTGTCTTGGAGGCCTTTTGAGAGCACATCTCATCTCCGTATTCTGTCTCGATAATGCTAGAATTAAGCCAAAGGCTCAGGTTGAACTGGACGTTTCCCATTTGTTTGGGGAATCCGCTCAAGGACCCAGTTGGAGTGGGGGGGGGGGGGATAGCAGCTAACCTCAGCCACAACAACAAACGGAACAACTAGACACAAGGACAGTTTTCCCCCAACACCATCACTCTGCTAAACAACTAATTCCCTCCCCAATGTCAAACCATTCACTAAGGCTGCGTTACTATTACTATTAGTCTTCTCATCATTCCTGTCACCCGTCTCCTCCCACTTGTGACTGCAGTAACTTGTATACTTATGATTTATATTGATATTGATTGTTTCCTGATTGCTTATTTGTACCCTGCGACTATCATTAAGTGTCGTACCTGATGATTTGTGATGAATGTATCTTGTCTTTTTTATGTACAGTGACAGGATCTGCACCAAAGACAAATTCCTTGTCTGTCCAATCACACTTGGCCAATAAAGAATTCCATTCTATCCGATTCTATTCTACTCTACTCTATTAATTTTCTGTATTCTATTCTATTCTACTCTATTGTGCTGAAATTCATCAGAAAATTTGGGGGACAAAGGCATTTTTCTGAAATGTCCCCTGCCTTCGCAAATTATATCCTAAAAGAAGGGCATTCAATCCCTTGGGAAATTTCACACAACGGTCCTTCTAACCTCTAGAAACCTCGATTTTTAAAAAAGTGAACCTGGGCCATTGTGGCTTTTTAAAGCAGGCCCCCAGGTTTTTTTTAAAATCCAGTTTCTGCAGAGCAAGAAGCGAAGAGAGAGAGTTGCGTGTGGCTTCCTTCCTTCTACTTTGCGAATGTTTTCACCGTGCAGGCTGCTTTCTTGGAAAAGAGTCACAATATTTGGTCCCGACAATTGACCCAGGTCTGCCAAGAGCTCGGCCGCATTTCGAATGCTAATTGATTTTATTTAGTCTTCCTCCCTGGTGCATTTGTCACTGTCAGCCTCGTCATTATCCTAATGTGGTTGCAGCCCATGAACTCTTCCGTAAAGTCGTTTTAGAGGCAGGGGCCTCCCAGCACAGATGCGCCAAAGGGTCAACTCGGGTTCCGCTGAGACCCACGGAATCGGCCGAAGGCGACCCGGAGGAAGGCCTCTGCTGGAAGGACAGGGCTGGGCCATCTGTCCGACTCTCTGCTATTGGAAGGACACCTGTTCATGCTGGCGTCCCCTGGCAGCCTGGGAGCCATAGCCAAAGCTCTTGCCATTGGCCCGGGTTCAAAACGCGGAGGCTTGGAAGCAGGAAAGTTTTGCAAAGGTCATTACTTTTGATAAAGCTCCCGCCTTCCGTCCCTTTCTCTCTCCCTCATTCCTTCCTTCCTCCCTCCCTTCCCTCCCTCCCTCCCTGCCTCTCCCGCCTTTTTTCCCTCCCTCCCTCCCTCCCTCCCTCCCTCCCTTGTCCCCACTCCCACCGACACTGATCAGAGAAGCCCTTAGTACCGTGATGGGGAACCTATGACATGCGTGTTACAGGTGGCACGTGTAGTAGCCATTTGCCCGTCCACGCGAGGCGTTGCCCTGTCAGGTGGCCAGGGCACATGCTTCCGCAGGGCAAAAAATGACCCTATGAGCAAACCGGAAGTTTTCCGTCCTCCGGGGCCTTCAGGGAACCCTCCTCAATGCCCCAAAAGGCTCCAGAGGACTAAAACCAGCCCTACGAGCAAACCGGAAGTCCATTCCCGAACTTCCAGTTTGCCCTTAGGGCCGGAGGCTTTTCATCCTCCGGAGGCTTCAGGGAACCTCTCCGGGGGGGGGGGGGAGGCTGTTTTTGCCCTCCACAGGCTTCTATAAAGCCTCTGGAGCCTGGGGAGGGTGAAAAAAAAACACATCAAAACGGGGGGGGGAAGTGCTGGCCGTGCCCGCGGGTGCGCTGGGGTCGTGCCCATGGCATTATGGGTAATGCATGGCCGCGCACAACCCCCCCCTGCTCTCCCCCTGCTTTTGGAATGCGAGCCACAAAGGGTTCGCCATCACAGCCCCAGTTTATAAAAGGAGAGGCAACCCTCCCCTCTCCTAGCCCTGATGATGTTAGCTACCAAGGCAAGGAAACGTCTGCCAGGAAACCGCCAACCTCAAGGAGCCCCGAGGACTCCAGGGAAGCCTGGTACAATTAAGGACAGTTTTGTTTGACTTTTTTCTAAAGGCCCCAAGCCCCAGACTGGCTTCCCCTTGCAAGGGGTTCTTCCCGCCTCAACCCAGGAGGAGTTGCTGGTGCCTGAAGACGTCTCTCCTTCCCTCCTTCCGATGGGATTGAGATAGGAGTTGTGTGATATTCTACCTTCTTCAGCAATTCCGGACCTCGCAAGCCACATCTTTGTATTCCTGTCGCTTAGCCCTCTGCGGTGTCAGCACTTTCATTCTTGCTTCAAAGATGCCTTTTCTTGAGGTCATTTAAAACCAAATTGAAAAGCCACAAACGGTGCGAGCTTTTGACCTAGAATGCGCTTGACCTCCCTTCTCCCCACCGGTAGACACTCACACCAGGCCGGTTTTGCTGATGTGTGGCATAAATTGGGCTTGTCTCCTTTGCACCCCCTCCTCCCTGTGAATTGGAGGGGTGAGGAACACAGACCCCCCGCGGCTTTGACGGGACTTGAGTAGCACCGTCTCTGGTATATTCGCGGCGTAGCCCGCGTGATGTTGAGCATGCGGGGAGAACCGCCGAATAAGCGGAAACCCTAACCTGGGAGACGGTTGTGATCTTTTGTCCCGCTGATCTCGGAGCCAAGTCTGAAATCTGTTTCCTCTGGAAACAAATTCGGAAAATGTTAGATTGTGCCGAGATGGACAGACTGACTCTAACAATAAAAGACAAAGAAGACACAGAATATTATGTGATATGGAATAGATTTTATGAGTGGTTAGAGACAAGAAGTAGAAATGAGATGAAGAAAAACCATGGCTATGTATGAATTAAAGATAAAGAGGGTTCCTAATGATAAATATGCCAATATAATCAACAGAAGTATAAATAAGCCAATATAAAGAGATATTTAGCTAACACTACTCGCTTACATTATTGCTATTTTTACCAGTATTTCTACGTGTAGGAGGGGTGGGTTGCTGCTGGTTCGCTTTGCACATGCGTAGGGGACTATGAATTGTTCTGTGCATGTGCAGAACGTGAAATAATTACTAAAAAAAATCCGGGGAACCGATTCGGGGGTGTGGCCAGCCTGGGTCGCTGCCGGTTCTGTGACCCAGATCAAAATGCCACCACCGGTTTGCCCAAACTAGGGCGAACCAGTAGCAACACACCGTGTGTTTGTGTGTCTGTGTGTGTGTGTAAATGATATGCCCTGAAAATGCAATGTGTTCAAAATGTTTATCAGTTTAAAAAAGTACCTTTGTAAAAAAAACGAAACCTGTTTCCTGGGGAGGAAGAAACACATTTTGTCTTTAAAATATTCAGCCCTGACTCCTCTGTCACTTTGTGTTCCCCTCTCCGGCTGCCATGGGGGGGCCAAGCCACATTGACATCAAAATCAGGAACTCTCGCTTTTCTTCATGGCTTCCTATCTGGGAAATGACCTGCAGGCTGGAGCATGGAGAAGTGCTCCAAGGGAATATGGAGGGTTGAACTATGGGGCCCCCCTGGGTGCTTCCTGAGCTTGGGGGTTTTCTTGCAGATGTTTCATTATCTGACTAGGTAACATCATCAGGGCTAGAAAGGAGTGGGGCTTGTGGCGAGGAGGAGAACAAGAGGAGGAGGAGGAGGAGGAGGAGGAGGAGGGGTCCTTGATGCTCTCTGACAGTCGCCTGTCCGAAATGGTATGGGGACTCCTGCTTGAGCAGGGAGGTCAGACTAGAAGACCTCCAAGGTCCCTTCCAGCTCTATGCAGATCGCTTGAGATGGCTTCTCTGCAGTGATCTGTGAATAAGCGAGCTCTGGACTGAGTTAGAGAGGTATTTGTGCAACGCACACTCCATAAGCCACGCTTGAAGCGGCTTGAAACCTGCGAGTGATGCAGAATATCATTGTCTGATTGCTAAATAAGGTGGCAAAATGGGAGACATTAAATCACCCATCTGTGGCCTTCTATTTATGGCCCTTGTGCGCTGCGCCACCAAAGATCGGAGAAGTGGTTGGCAATGGATTTTTTAAAGGAGAAAATTATGACTTCAAAGAAAAGGGTTGTTTTTGATTGTTTCAGCAAGGGGACTCTGGTTGTGTTGAGTTTTTTTAAAAAATTGAACTGTAGAAAACTGTTCAAAAGGGATACAATCAAAATCAAGATCAGAATTAATACCACTTTATAAGGCCTTGGGAAGGCCACACTTGGAATCCGGCATCCAGTTTTGGTTGTCACAATGTAAAAAAGATTTGGAGACTCTGGAAAGAGTGCAGTGAAGAGCAACCAGGATGATTAGGGGACTGGAGGCTAAAACATAGGAAGAACGGTTGCAGGAACTGGGTATGTCTAGTTTTATGAAAAGAAGGACCAGGGGAGACATGATAGCAGTGTTCCAATATCTCAGGGGTTGCCACAAAGAAGAGGGAAGTCAAACTATTCTCCAAGGCACCTGAGGGTAGAACAAGAAGCAATGGGTGGAAACTAATCAAGGAGAGAAGCAACTTAGAACTGAGGAGGAATTTCCTGACAGTGAGAACAATTAATCAGTGGAACAATTTGCCTCCAGAAGTTGTGAATGCTCCAACACTGGAGGTTTTTTAAGAAGATGTGGGATATCCATTTGTCTGAAATGGTATAGGGTTTCCAGCCTAGGCAGGGGGTTGGACTAGAAGACCTCCAAAGTCCCTTCTGACTCTGTTATTCTATTCTAAATGTGGCCCAAGGATGCCATCCTTGGTAAAATTTTGGCATCAAAATGATGCAATAACTCTGAGAATGTGAAACCACTTGTGAATCATTCAATGGTGAAGCTTTTCTTAACTGTAGGAGCAAATTCATCTTTGGAAGCGTTGGACTGACTGAATGCATATATAAAAATATACATGCAAGAATCAGTCAGGCCTTAAAGACTATTGGCTTCCTGTAGTACACGAAATCAGTTGTGTGGATGAAGTGACCAAAGGCGAGCAAGTCAATTAAATTTTAATGAGAGTCACAACCTCTGCTTTGTATTCTTCCCCTTCTCTGTTACTATTCAAACAGAGAAGAAATACCCCAAAAAGAAAAACCCTTCCAGCTTAATCTTTTCTCTTCTACATCTCCGTGCTAACCATTTCTTTGTTCTCAAAATGAGGGACCCCAATTATTGGGACTATACACTCATCAAAACTCATTTGTTAAAAAGGTTGTTAAACTTCCTGTCTGCGTTGGAAACAATTACTCCAAAGGATGAGAGCTTTGGTTAATAGTATTTACGGAGAAAAGTGTGTAACACAAGAATTTGAGTGAGTGCTCTGTTTAAAATTAGAGGCTTAGCTATAAGTAAATAGGACGACCTATCTACTGATTTCTTGCTTTTTCTATTAGAGGTACACTGAAAAACAGTCACATTTATAGGGTTGTGGCTAGTTTTGCAAGAGAGAGAGAGAGAGAGATGGAAGGAAGGATCTGGGATTTCCAATCTTGGTAACTTTAAGACTTGTAGACTGCAACTCCCAGAATTCCCCAGTTCCCAGAATTCTGGGAATTGAAGTCCACAAATCTTGGAAGTTGCCAAGATTGGACATTCATGACATAGATCATGCTTCTGTACTGCTAGAGGATGCAAATATTGGCGTCGCATTGAATTCACAATATTGGTGTGGAAATCCACAAGTCTTAAAGCTGCCAAGATTGGACATCCCCTGAATTAGTCCTCTGTGTGTAGTGTACAAGAGTGCAAACATCGGTGTTGGTCCCTGTGGTGGTCCACCGGTGGCCTGCGGAGCTGGCAGTCCAGAGTCGGACAGTGAGGAGGTTGGGGAGGAAAATGGGCCAGTCCTGGAGTCTGGGGAAGGCTCAGATGAGGGCTCTGTGTCAGAGGAGAGAAGAGGCCAAGGCCATCTGGTAGTTATTTGCTGCCTCTGGAGACATCAGTGAGGCAGAAGAACAGTATGAGCCTGTTCCCAGTGTGCGCATGTGCAGAGCTGCCGGAAGGCAAGAACGAAAAAAGGGGCGACTCAGTAGTAAGGTTTGGAGGTGATTGGCCCCTCCCAAAAGACATAAAAGAGGAGCGAATGGAACATGAGACTTTGCAGGAAGCAATTAGTTCATCTAGTCAGCTGAAGCTCTGAGAGGTCCTGTTTGACTCTGTGCTACGTTTGGCCTTGCAAAACCAATTGACAGTTGGGTCTCTGGCAGCCTTTCAAGGGAGATAAAGGCTTATCAACATTCCCCTGAAAGACTCTGGCTACTCGAGCAGACGTCTGTCGGAATCTTCACAGAGGTTTGTGAATCATTACGGGCTGTTGGATGACTGTAATTGACAGCCGTCTAAATCAAAGAGGGTTTTTGGGACTAAGTTTGTGGTTTATGCTTTCTCGGGAAGCCGAGGTCAGAACAGTCCCCAACAGATCCTACGTGTTGTAGGACTTCAACAGGGCAGGAGCCTTCACTGACAATTTATGTACCTTGCTTTTCCAAATTAGGGAGATATTTATCAAGCTAAGGACCGGATTTCTGCTCCCCACTTTTATGGGTCTCAAGTCTACGGAGAACACAAGGCATTAACTTTGGAAAGAAGCAATATGTGTCTCGGAAAAGCTTGCTCGGCAGTGGTGTTCCTCGCCCGGCCTTTAATTTCTGCCCCAAATGCAATTAAGAAAACGATGCCTGGGTGATTAAGGCCTCCTCAAGTGGCCTGAAATATGTAAATAACTTCTGCGTATTCATTTGGTGGTGATGAATTGCCCGGCCTGTTCCGGCAAAATCTCAATGAATCCCATTTTTTTTCATTAAGTTGTTCTTCTAAAAAAAATCAATAATGTTTTCTTTAAATGGAAGCTGTGCCTGTTGCCAATTTAAACCTCATTAGCTGTTGATTGTAGACGCTACCGTTCGGGTTGAGCTCCGCGGTTTACGGAAATCTCCGGCGACAGCGTTGAATAAGAGGCAGAAATAGCGTGTAAATGGCGCGTTGTGTTAAGGCAGTTTGGAGAAGCTGAATCCAGGGGACCCACTCCTAGAGGGAACGAGCGAAAAGCCCCTTATGTCAGAGAAGGTTTGGAAGAGGATTCTGTTGGAAATGCCAAGACGGTTCACTGGTTAGAAGCCCTCAGGCCCTAAGACAAAAACCACTCATTTTGGCTTGGCCCATTGGCCAACATTCTTTGGCCTGTGTTGTTGTTGTTCTAGTCCTCCTCCTCCTCCTCCTCCTTTTCCTTCACCTCCTCCCCCCCTTCTTCTCCTTCTTCTCCTTCTTCTCCTCCATTTCAGAAAGGAGCTTACATTGTCTGGCATCCAATACTTTAAACCTACCGATCCATCCTGAAGAAGGAAAGAGGCAAAGCTTTGGTTCTTATCACCTTGATTATTTTAAAAAAAAAAAAACATTTGATCTTAAACGGGCAAAGGTTGACGTTGTAATGGCAACGACAGCTGGGCTGACAGTCGCAGCGACTCAGAACTGATCTCCGCTTTCTTCACCCAGAGAACTGCACGGCTGGGAAGGGGTTTTTTTCCGGCACCTTATTATTTCCCTTCCATAAACATCAAGATATCACAAGCGCCAATTATTCTCAATTATGTCGAGTCTTAAAAGAGATTAAGACAAGATTTGGAGAAGCATCAGAGAAGGCTGGAAGCTGACAGCCCGGCACAGCTTGATTTTTGGATTAGGCAAAAACTTGAGACAAGTACGTTTACAAAAGGATATTTTTCTTTTTTCAAAGTCATCCCTTTGGAATCGTTTGCAAGGAGGACATCATGATAACGCCTTTTATATGCAAATAATCCAAATTGCATTTATTACACTGTCAGGGCCCAACAGGAAAAATAAATTATTATTTTTTGCAGCGGGCAAAGAAAACAATTTTGCAATTTTTTTTTTAGTCTTTCTTAGTTGGTTAAAAACAGCCACCCAACAGGGCTCAGAACAAACACACATGACCAAACACACACACACACGGACACACACACGGACACACGGACAGAGACGGACATACTTTGATAGGTGTTTTTTGCTACATTTTTGATAGCCTGGCATGGTAACTTAAAGATTTAATTACTTTTTTTTAGAAGACGTATTGCCCAAGAGAACTGGTTTGGTGTACTGGTTAAGACATTAGGCTGGAAACCAGGAGACTGGGAGTTCTAATTCTGGCTTAGGCCTTGAAGCCAGCTGGGAGACCTTCCCCTGGACCGGGGAGGGAAGGAAGATTTTACAGTATCCTTCCCCTGCCACACCCACCAAGCCACGCCCACCAAGCCACGCCCACAGAACCAGTAGTAATTATTTTGGAATCCTACCCAAAGAGCAGGGGCCCAACTTATTTTCCAAAGCACACCAGAAGATAAGACAAGAAAAAATGGGTGGAAACTAATAAAGGAGAGAGAATAAATCTGGGATTAAAGAGTGAGGACAATTAACCAGTGGAACGGAAGTTGCCTTCAGACGTTGTGGGGGCTCCATCATTGGAGGCTTTTAAGGAGAGACTGGACAGCCACCTATTTGAAAAAGTGTAGAGTCTTGAGTCCTTGAGCAGGGGGTTGGACTAGAAGACCTTCAAGGTCCCTTCCAGCTCTATCCTGATGGATTGAAGCAGTCCTTTGAATCTCACCGTGTCTTCTCCACGCCCCCCCCCCCCCGAGCCTGCTTATCTCTGTCCTTTGAGGGAGCTATTGAAATTCTGCAGCCGCAGCCGCAGCTAATGAATTGAAGTGGGAGAAGAAATGACAACGCTCAGTCTCGGGGAAAAAAGGGTCAACACCTTTTCAAGCAAAAGGCCCCCCTGTCATTTGAGTGGAAATGTTAATTGGCTTCATTGCAGTGGAAATGAGCACTGCCAGATGTTGAATGGGAAGACGTAAGTCAGAGTGGCAAAAAGAGACTCTTCAAAGAACAATGGGGGCAATGAAGAGGAGACACGGCTGTTTCTCCTAAGCTTTCTCAGACTTACTGATCTGGATGAAATTTCTTGTTGCTTTGAAGCCGATATTTGGGACCTCTGGAATCCAGGAGGGTTGTGTTGTGGGCCCCCAGCATCCAGCGGAGCTGGCAGCAGATTCGGACAGTGAGGAGGTTGCGGAGGAACCTGGACCCGTCCTGGAGTCTGGGGAAGGCTCCGATGAGGGCCCTGCGTCGGAGGCAGAGAGGGGGCCAGGGCCATCCGACAGTCATCAGCTGCCTTTGGAATCGGAGGTCAGTGGGGTAGAAGAACAGCTGGAGCCTGTTCCCAGTGGGCGCATGCGCAGAGCTGCCAGGAGAAGGGAACAGCTAAAGAACAGGGGTCGACTCGGGAGTAAAGCCACAGGTGGACGGTGAATGGCCCCTCCCATAGGGAATAAAAGAGAAGCAAAAGTGGGGGGGGGATTTTACAAGAGACAATTAGTTCCTTAAACAGGGTGAAGATCTGTGCCTGACCTCTTGCCAAATATTGTCTGCTACAGAGTGGCGTTTGGAAGATATCAACCTGGCAACTCTCCAAGCCTGATGAAGGGCTGTAGTTGTGAAATCTCATGAAAGACTGTTGGGCGGGACTTTTGCCGGAGAGGAATTCCCTTTAAGCTGCATAAAAGGGGTTTTATCGGGAAGAGGAGTCGGCTTCATGATCTTGGGAGGCCTAGTCAGAACAGATGGTGGGGAGGGTGGAGGAAGGACCCACTCAGCAAATTGGAGGTCCAGAGGTCCAATGGATAGCATCCGCAGATGGGGTTGGAAAAACCCTCTGGCTTCGGAAGTCGGAAGACCCATTTCCTTTTAGATGGGTCGACCTTAGGTCTGGTTTGACAGAGGACACTTGTACGAGAAAGCTCTCCAGCCCTCTGTGGCTCCAGAAGAAGAAGAGGAAGAAGGAAGAAGGAAGAAGAAGAAAGAAGGAGCCTGGTTGAACCCAATGAAAGATGGGAGGAGCTTTTGAAGTGCCTTCTAGCAGGACGACCCAATTCTGTAAGGGCTTTGTTTCCCTGCGCCCTCCTCCGTCTGGCAGATTCCCAAGGTCCCTTTCTCTCGCCATAGACGTCTATGCATCCAAACTGGGCGGTGCTCCTTTCTCTGTGTCCTATAATACATGTGGGTCTATGCATCCCTTTGGCGTTTATTTATTTATTTGGTCAGGTTGGTGTCGTGTATATTGGAGGTGGTGACCCACCTCCCTACGCTCCTTCCTTCCTCCCTCCCTCCCTCCCTTTTCTTTCCTCCCACTCTCCTTCCTCCTCCTTCTTTTCTTTCTTTCCTTCCAATCTCCTTCCTTACTTGCTCCTTCCTTTCCTCCCACTTTCCTTTTTCCTTCTTTCCTTCTTCCCTTCCTTCCTTTTTTCCCCTCCCTCCCTCCCTCCCTCCCTCCCTCCCTGCCTTGCTTGTGGCTGAAAGCAGTGTTGGGCATGCTCAGGATTCCTCATACGCCTAGGAATTAATGCAAACAATAAAGTCACACATGCCATCCAATTCACTTCCTGATTGCCTTGAATTTAAGTGTAGGCTTGAGGTAACTGGGTAGACTGACATGTCTAACAAACTCCGCACTTATAAATTGCTCCGGTGACAGTTGCTAGCATAAACTATTACAGGCAGATTTAGAACGTAAAGATTATTCGGGTGACAGCGAGTGGCGGGAGGAAATGGTGTACACGCTTGCTTCTAATTGCTGATAAAATGTCATGCAATTCAGGGTAGTATGCGCCCGGAATCCTTAGACTGCCGGAGAGATTTCGAATCCATTATTTAAAAGGCAGGGGGGAGGCTAATGGGTGTCATGCAGTCTTTGTTGGCCACAGGGATGAAGTCTTGGGCACAAGTTGATTGTCAACTTGAGAGCCAGGAACGGGGAGCTTTCGTATGGGATGCGCCCTCCAGAATTCCCCATCCTTATCCTCCCGTCTTCCTCCGCTAATGGCTGGTTGCCGCTTTGTTTAGTGGCCTTGAGAGACGGAGAGACCATATTGACGTAGCCGTTCTCTTAAGTTTGGGCAGCTGTTCAGTGGCGAAATCTAATCCCTCCCCCACTGGTTCTGTGGGTGTGGCTCGGAGGTGAGGATCATGTGACAGGGTGGGCGTGGCCAACCTTTTTTCCACTTTCAGCTATTTTTATTACCTTTTTAAAGCATTTTTTCCCTGCCGGTTCGCCTGAACTACCAGGGGAAAATGCTTTAAAAAGCTTTTAAAAAATAGCTTCCGCTGTGAGCCGTGTGACCATCGGAAGCTTTCCCCCCCCCCACCCATCGCTTCACAGAACCAAGGACAATCACTCCTACTGGTTTGGCTGAACAGGCCAAACTGGGAGGATTTCACCCCTGGAGCTACTGGCATTTACCTCATCAGCTTTAGCTCCAGGAGTAGAAATACAAAAACACACACACACAACACCCCTCCAGTCCTCCCATTCTCATCCCCAACTGGTCAGCAGCATATTGTAGGCAGAGTGGCAGAAACTGCGGGTGGAGTTAAAAGAGAAATCGGCCTAGAATCCCTACGTAGCCATAAGAGGACTAAGTCCAACTGTCCTTGAATTCCATGGATCCTTGTCTTGCTCCAATCAGGTGGCAACAGTGGTGGGTTCCTACCAGTTTGGACCGGTTCAGCCAAAGCGCCATGGCATGGCAGCCTGGGTGGCGGGAACCGGCAGCAACTCCGGCCTGCCCTGCCCCCGAACCAGTTCCCCGCTCTCTTCTCCCGTCGCTGGCATGTTTCTGCATATGCGCAGAACAGTTTTTGGCCAACTGTGCATGCACAGCAATGTGCAGTGGGCATGGGCGCATGCAAGGAAAGAAAAGTGAGCCGGTAGTAAACTGGTTAGGAACCCACCCCTGGGTGGTAACCCTTAGATGAGAAGATTAATGTCCAAGTAACATTCAGTGCCTGCTTGGAATTAGATCAGCGTCCATGGAATTCAAGGGAGGTTGGACTTAAGTCCGCTTGTAGCTATGCAGGATTCTAGGCTGATCACTCTTTTAACTCCACCTCCAGCTCTTCCAGTCCTTCTCCTACATGACTTACGTTCATGGTTGTAGGTATTTCGGTATAACTCTCTTTGTTTCCCCCCACAGTGTAAGCTTTTCCTAACTTTCCTCTGCCGTCTGCCTTTCTCTAAGTTAAGATCTTGGTGCTGGGCCTTACACTTTTGACACCCCCTCGAAGAACAGGTCTCAGTCTTCCTCATATCTCCCTCCTCTTCAGAATACTCGAAGAAGGCTAGGTATCACAACCGTTTTCGGTTTTCACTTCTTGTGCTTAAATATACTCAGTCCCTGCGATGGGACTTCACTAGTGGTGGGTTGCCAATTCTTTTATTACTGGTTTGGGCGTGCTTGTGTGCGTGTGATGCTTCTGCGCATGCGCAGAAGTGTCCGGGCAGGTGGGCGGAGCCTTCCGCTGCTGCTACTACCAGTTTGCCAGCTCTTTACCCTGGACTTAACTTATGTCCTGATAAACAGGGCGGTTCGATTGTCCCCACTGTCCTTCTCTGGACTAGTTCTAGTTTGCTAGAACTCTTCCCCATTATGGGCGTCTCCTTGACCTCTCCTGGCCTTTCTGACGCGTTTTGCAAGATATCCTCCCGGAGCATCTAAGAAGATTGAATTTTTTTTGCAAGATTTCCAGTTCTTTCTGTCAGGCTTTTCCCGAGAGGTTAGACGTGGAGCTCACCTTTGATCCTGAGGCCCCAGACCCTGTAGACCCCTGGCCTTCCCCGGTTTGCCATTTTGTTCCCCGCCGCCGTTCAACGTCTCCCCGGATGTGTTTGGAAGAGCTTTGACCTAGATTGGAGGCCATGTGTGAGCTGTGTAAAACAGAAGCCTTCTCGGTGTTCTTTTGACAAGAGAAAATGACATTGTAGAAAAGAGAGGACATTGTCACTTTGATTAGCTTCTCTTTGATCATTATGATTTTCATCTAAGCGCATCGCGGAGGGTTTCTTCTCCTGCCCCCCCCCCAAATGTCATCAGATGTTACATGCTCTCGTATAAATAGTCTTCCGTCAGCTTCTCAGCACACATCGCTGTTTGTAATTATATCCCTTGGAGGCATCAGAGGTTTAAGCCAGGAAACAAATGCAAAAAGCTTCTAACTAGGCAGAAACAATGAAGACGCAGAGCCGGCCTTGTTCCTCTTTGAGCCGAGGCCCCCCCGATCTCTTAATCATTTCCATCATCAGCCGCTGAGGCTGGCACCCAAAAAAAAGTTACTAATCTTTGGTCTTGACGGATGCAAAAGGAGGTTTATTAGCGTGGAAATGCATTGCCTTCTTCTTCCACCATCACCACCACCACCACCACCACCTCCTACTCCTCTTCTCCTTCTCCTGCTCCTTCTCCTTCCTTCTCCTCTCCTCCTCCTCCTCCTCCTCTTCTTCTTCTTCTTCTTCCTCCTCCTCCTCCTCCTCCTCCTCCTCCCCCCCCCTTCTGGCACTGATGATGTTACTTAATTGGGTTATAAAACGTCTGCAAGAAATAATTAAGCTCAGAGAGCACCAAAAAACCCACAATTATCTTCTTCTTCCTCCTCCTCTTCCTCCTCCTCCTCCTCCTCCTCCTCCTCCTCAAATATTTTTGTAGTCTCCATTGCTACATAAGATTCTGGACTGGACAATCTGAAGACCGGCTAGGAAGTCACTTATTGTTGAGGTTAAAATGACGAATGATGAAATGTTATGAGGCGAGCAAATGTTTCTGCCGTCTGGTTGTTTAGAAGCAACCCGGAGAATGCTTTGTATGTGTGGAGGCTCTTAAGGGTCAACTTGAACAGACTTTTCTTTACACAAAATCATATCTGCTATTCAGCCCAAGAGCCGGCTGAATAAAAAATGGCGTTTTTTGAAAAAAATTCTAAAGCGTTATTGGCAAGATATCTGTTGTATAAGCCATTCAGACAAGGCTCTTTAGCATCAAAAAGAAATATTTAATCCCTTGTTAACCTCATTCGGAAACCTCCCAGTGTATTTTTTAAAAAAAATTGTTTTCTTAATTTATGTCATTTGCTGGGAAGTTTTTTTTCTTTATAGTCATTTACGCCCAACACGCAAAGAGACTAGCAAATATTTAATTTAATAAAATATTTATAGTCCGTGTACCATCCTAATGCTCAGAATAAAGAAGAACCAGAGAAGTTATTCCCAGGAGAAAGAAAGTTAGGTTTTTATGAATTATTTACTTCCTCTACTTAACCGTAGTTAAAGGGAATATCATTTGAAGGAGCTAATGAGTAAGTGGGGTGGGAAGGGTCTATATCCATTATTCTCCAAAATCAGGCAAATCAAATAATGTTTCAGGGATGCAGTCAATGAAAATGGCATTGTTTGTGCGATGACATTGCTTTGCAAAAATGTGAGAGAATTTGGTCTCTCACATGCAAACTCCTTTTCTGGAAAGGAGACCCTGCAGATTTTACTCTGCTAATTGTTGCTGACTGTAGGGGGCAGTACTCATCTCCATTTCGAGGCCTTGAGCCAGAGCTGTTGGGAGACAATTCCCACCAGCATGACATCATGGAGCTCTGTTACCTTCCCACCGAAGGGATACCTATTTATCTACTCGCGTTTGCATGCTTTCGAACTGCTCGGTTGGCAGGAGCTGAGGTGAGGACGGGAGCTCACTCCCGTCATGTGGCACTCGGGTCTTGAACCTGGGCCAGCACAGAGTTCACTTACCTTCTCACCCAAGTGGTACTTATTTATCTACTCACATTTGCATGCTTTCGAACTGCTCAGTTGGCAGGAGCTGAGGTGAGGATGGGAACTCACCCTGTTGCGTGGCGCTGGAGTCTTGAACCCGGCTGTTGGCTTTCCAGCCAACATGCCCAGCATCTTAATTGCTGAGCCACCATCCCTCTGTTGTTGGCTGCATCATTAAAAAAACAACGTAGAGCAGATCTGATCCATAAATCAAATAGAGTAAGAGCTGATATGATTCAAAACCTGTAGGTCCCTCCTCCCTATTGATGGGTTTGCAACTGGGGACGTTGTGTGAATACGGGGATGTTATCAGGCTAGATTACCTGTTCATTGAGCATCAAGGATGTTGTGCCCAACTTTCCCAAGCTCCGGACTGTAGAAATTTAATTGCCAGCCTTTTACCAGGGGGATTTAATCTTGCTTTCGAGTGTGAGATTCATAGAGTACTTGACTTTTTTGCTTCTTTTTTCTTGAACACGTTGGATGTCACCAGGCGTCTCTTGAACTTAACCTTTCTCAAAATCAAGCGCGATAATAGGCTGGAAATGGAAATTGAGCAGAACCTGTCTGGGTACAAGTGACCGTACTGTAATTATATTTGATATGCTGTGATTTGGAAATTAGTCCGGAGATCGGAAGGACTTTGAGGGAACTAAAAACAGAGAAAAATAATGAAGTGGTAGAAGGGATATCTTAAAAGGATGGTGGAGTTCTCGGAAAGGCAGTCAGGTCCTCTTTGAAGACCTTTTGGCCAAGCGATGCTCAACCATGAAATATCAAGAGATCTGTGATCAATTGCCGGCTGGGTCTTGAAACCGGACAATTGGGGTGACATGTTGCTCTTCCTCTTTGTTTTCAGTGGATGGCTGCATTGACTGGCTGGTGGACCTCAAGAGGTATATGGCCTTGGCAGGCGAGCCAGTGCGCGTGAAGTGCGCTCTCTTCTACAGCTATATCCGCACAAACTACAGCATGGCTCAAAGCACGGGGCTCCGTCTGATGTGGTACAAAAACAAAGGGGATTTCGAAGAGCCCATTATCTTCTCAGAAGGGAGGATCAACAAGGATGAAGACTCCATCTGGTTTCACACTGCGGAAGTCCAAGACAGCGGCTTTTACACCTGCGTCTTAAGGTGGGTATCATGCAAGAGAAGGATGCATGGATGGATGGATGGATGCATGGATGGATGGGCAGATGGGTAGGTGGATGGATGGATGGATGGGCAGATGGATGGATGGATGGATGGATGGATGGATGGATGGGCAGATGGTAGGTGGATGGATGGATGGATGGATGGATGGATGGATGGATTGCCAATGGCATGTGCAGCAAGCAATGATGGTCCACATGATGACACTTGCATCAAGATGTACCTGCTCAAGCAAACAATGCAGTATTTGTGTCCTGATGTTAATGGTAGAGGCAAATACATACATGACATCATTTCATGACTTTAAGAAACATGTTTCATTCCCCTTGTTTGGAATGCCTATGACCTCGGTTGTGTTTCAGAGACTTGGGAAGTCTCCATCCATCCATCCATCCATCCAATCAAGCAGCAAACCATCCAGACTTCCAGATCATCCCCCCCTTTTCAAGTGGTTGCTGATGTTATTGGTCATCATCACTCTTACTGTTGTTCAACATATTGAAGTTCCTGTTTGACGGTGTTAAAGATCTAAGCTGTTCTGGTTAAGGCTGCCTTTTGCAACTGACTGGCAGTAATTTTGTCACATGCTAATGAGTGTTCGGGATGTTTTGGGACATCACGCAAGGTGCCTATTGGAATTAAGTTGGTTTTCTTTTGCCACCGTCATCCTACTTCTATTTGCCGGTCTTTGTATGTTGTGATTATTCTCCATTGTTGCCGTTGTTATTGTTGTTATCATTATTGTTATGCCTCACTCCAGAACAACTTTGGGTATCTTTCAGTTAAAGTAGATTCCATCAGGGGGACATGATGGCTCAGTGGCTAAGACGCTGAGCTTCTCGATCAGAAAGGTCAGCGGTTCGGCGGTTCGAATCCCTAGTGCCTCGTAACGGAGTGAGCTCCCGTTCCTTGTCCCAGCTTCTGCCGACCTACCAGTTCAAAAGCACATAAAAACCGCAAGGAGAAAAATGGGGACCACCTTTGGTGGGGAGGTAACAGTGCTCCGTGCGCCTTCAACATGGAGTCATGTCGGCCACATGACCACGGAGACGTCTTTGGACAGCGCTGGCTCTTTGGCTTTGAAAGGGAGATGAGCACCATTCCCCCTAGAGTCGGGAACGACCAGCACACATGTGCGAGGGGAAGCTCTACCTTTTCCTTTGGATTCCATGTAGGAATGGCCAGCGTAATTCATTCACTGTAACGTAAATCTGGTGGCTTCACTGGAATTCGGCGGATGTGAATTTCTGCTGAAAAGGAGGGGAAAGAAACGGCCCTTTCTGAGCTTTCCTGGATAAAGACAATAGGAGAAATACCTTTGCTAAGCATACATTCGACCCCGGGGACCAGGGAGGTCAGGCCTATTTCTTTCAAAATGAAATGAGTCTGACTATAAACGGCCCCCCGAGAACTTTAAAATGCAAAGAGCTTGAAACACACATTTCCAAGTTAAAAGTTCCTCGCCTGCAAAGGCCGGGAAGCTGACAGGCAAACAAATGGGACAGCCCCGGTCGTGACTCTGGCCCCTCAGTCTCCGACCTCTGGCCATCGCCCGTCTCTCCGGTGGCTTCCTGGGAGAACAGGATATTTTTCTGCGGTTGTCTGAAGCCATTGGCGGCCCCTAGGGAAAAAAGCACCAAGCGCCCGCAGTGCTATTATAAGGGGAGGATTTGAGCAATAATGGGTCTCTTTTTTAGATTGCAAAAGGGTTCTGTCTTGGAAGGGGGAACCGGGCTCCGGTGTGGGTTTATTCCTGCTAAATGGCCACAAGGGGAGCTAAAGGGACGGTTCTCACCCTGGGCAACTTCCCATCCCAGAACTCTAGGAATGGACGGCCGTGAATGCTGCCTGGGAATTCTGGGAGCTGAAGTCCAGACATCAGAGCCCTCAGAGCCTCCTGGGGATTGGCCAAAGTCACCCAAGCCTCTTTCATGCCTAAGACAGGTCTAGAACTCACCATCTACCGGTTTTCAGCCTGGTGCTAGACCAAACTGGCTGTCTCATGTAGGCCAATGCTTATCTGTGCCCAGACCATCCACTGGTGGCTTTCACATCCTGGCGATGCTGTTCATCCCTCTCTCTTTCTCTTTCCTTCCCTCTCTCTTTCACTACCTCCCCTCTCTACATCACTTCCTCCCCTCCCTCTCTTTCCCTCCCTCCCTCCCTGTTTCCCCACCCTTCCCTTGCTTTCTTCCTCCCTCTCCACCCTCCCTCTCTCTTTCCCTCCCTTCCCTTGCTTTCTTCCTCCCTCTCCACCCTCCCTCTCTCTTTCCCTCCCTTCTTCTTTCTCCCTCCCCTCCTTCTCTCTCCCTCCATCCCTCCCCCCTCTCTCCATCTCCCTCTCTTTCACTGCCTCTCTCTCCCTCCTTCCGTCTCTCTTTCCCTCCCTCTCTTTCCCTCCCTCCCCTATCTCCATCCCTTCCTCCCCTCCCTCTCTCTTTCCCTCCATCCCTCCCTCTCTCCCCCCTCTCTCTTCCTCCCTCTCTCTCCATCTCTCTCTCTCTCTCTCTCTCTCTGCTTGTCCCTCTGGGATGTAATTCCCCTCCGAGGACCCACATTAAGAGCAGCCGCCAGGGTGCCCTGCTACCCAAGGCCTGCAGAGGAAGCACCAGGCGTTCTGCGGGGAAGAGCAGCGCCATTAATCTTCCAGCTCTTGCTGATGCAACCAGAGTTTAAATCTGTCAGCGTTTCCATTGCAAGGCCTCATTTTTCAAGAACGTAACAAATCAGCTGGAAAAAATTCCACTCTGGATTGAAACGTTGCTTGCCAAAGGACGGAGGCTCCAATTGTTTCCGAAAAGACCCCCCCCACCCACCCCTGAAGTCTGGCATAATTCACCCGTGTTCCAAAACCCAGAGGAAGAAGTTAATGGATGGTTTGTACAATGATAACGGCCAGCGTGGCGATTCCGGCTGATTGTAAAGAAACAAAACCAGACCCCTCCCAACCCCCCCCCCAAAGATAGAAGCTGTTAGAAACCCCGACTCTCCTTTCTTTTGTTATTACATCATCTTCTTCATCTTCATTTTCTTCTTCTTCATCATCATCACCATCATCGTTGTCTTTATCTTCATCTTCTTCTTCCTCCTCTTCTTCTTCATCAACTTCTTCTTCTTCATCAATCTTCATCATCTCACCATTGTCACCCAAGGAGTGTGACTTGGTTTGCGTCCTGCCTCTGTGGCCGTTAGGTCCCCCCTCCCTCCCCTACATCTTGGATGGGTGCTCTGGGCGTCCTCTCGGTCTATCTTTGCTTTCGCATTATTTTGGGGAAAGGCAGGGAACCAGTCCAGCGATTCCTCCCTAGTCAGGCCTTTGGGGATGAGGCCTCAGTGGGCACCCATGAACCTGCTTAGAGGACAGAAAACACAGGTGCAGAACATGTGTTGCTTCCGGAGAGGGGAAGGGTCACATCAGCAACCAACAAAGCAGATTTGTAATCGAAGATGCTTTATTTATTTATTTTGTCTATTTTTGTTTAAAAATAAAAACTTTTTTTTAAAAAGCAGATTTGATGCCAACCCCAGCCCTGCATCTGTCTCTCTCTCTCTCTCTCTCTTTCTTTCTTTCTTTCTTTCTTTCTTTCTTCCTTCCTTTCTTCCTTCCTTCCTTCCTTCCTCTCTCTTCCTTCCTTCCCCCTCCCTCCATATCTCCCTCTCTTTTTCCTTCCTTCCTCTCTCTCTTCCCCTTCCTCCCTCCCTCCCTCCCTTTTTCCTCCCTTCTTCCCTCCCACCCTTCATCGTTGTCCTCCTCCTCCTCCTTTGGAGTCATCAGAGGTTTAAGCCAGGAAACAAATGCAAAAAGCTTCTAACTAGGCAGAAACAATGAAGACGCAGAGCTGGCCTTGTTCCTCTTTGAGCCGAGGCCCCCCCGATCTCTTAATTATTTCCATCATCAGCCGCTGAGGCTGGCACCCAAAAAAAAGTTACTAATCTTTGGTCTTGACGGATGCAAAAGGAGGTTTATTAGCGTGGAAATGCATTGCCTTCTTCTTCCACCACCACCACCTCCTCCTACTCCTCCTGCTCCTTCTCCCCTGCTCCTCCTCCTCCTCTTCCTTCTCCTCCTCCTTCAATCGATCGATCAATTAATCAATAAATCAGCCAATCAATCAATCAATTTTTATAGCCACATTAATCTCAATTAATAATTCTGGGTGGCTTATAATGAAAAAAAATTATTACAATTAAAATTGTGATACCATTTTAAAACAATAACGACAATAGGGACATCCAAAACCAAAATACAAAATGCAGCCGAGATACTTAGCCAATACAGCCAGGAAACGGTGCTCTCAACCCCTTCAGGATCCAGGAATATGGGCAGGGTTTGAAGGCCTCACAAAAGGCTGACGAGGGTTAGAGGCCATTCTGATCTCCGAAGAGAGGATGCCCCATGGAGCAGGGGCCACTGCAGAAAAGGCCAATCGTCCCCATCAACCAACGTGCTTAGGCTGGCGGGGTCTGCAGCGTGCCCATCCCGATCAGCCTATTTGGATGGGAAAGGGATTCCTGGAAAGAGGGGGTCCCTCGTGTCACCCAGTCCCAAGCCAGGTAGGGATTTCAAGGTAAACCACCACTAGGGCTTTTGCAGTTTGCATTTTTTGTTTCTCAAATAATTTTATTAAGCATTACAGTGATAGAGGTAAAAGCCCAGTCAAACTACAAAAATGTAAAGGAACAGAATAGGAAGAAGTAAAAAGTGCAGAAAGAACAAAGAAAAGAAAAATAAAGGGAGAAAAAAAAAACGAGGAAAAAATAAGAATATACCCAAAAATAAAAAGAGGAAGAAGTAATTTTTCCCCATTTGGATCTAAGTCTCTCCTGTTGTTTTTTGTTTAAACTAAAATTTACCATTACAGTAATTAGAACTGCTGCTTCCCGCTCTCCTCATCCTTCTCCACATGATGGGGGGGAAAAAACACCACACAACCTCCTCCCTTCTTTCCTTCTTTCAGTGCCTTGGAAGAAATATCTTGCTGGTAACTCAGCCATAGAAAAAGGCTCAGGGGGATTAAATGTCAAAACTGAGATCTATACGGAACTTCGATAGTTGCCGGTGGTGACAATTCCCTGATTACCTTTAAGCCAATTGGCCAGTGGAAGATTTCTGTAGCATTTTAGAGAGGGCGATCCAGCAATTGGATTTTGAAAAGAAAAAAAAAAATCCCCCTGTTCAAGCTGAACTAGAATTCTAACCGCAGAAGGCAGCAGTGGTGAATAAACTGTAAGGTAAAGGTTCCCCTTACACATCTGTGCTAGTCGTTCCTGATTCTAGGGGGTGACGCTCATCTCCGTTTCAAAGCCGAAGAGCCAGCGCTGCCCGAAGACGTCTCCGTGGTCATGTGGATGGCATGACTCAATGCTGAAGGCGCACGGAACGCTGTTCCCTTCCCACCAAAGTGGTTCCTATTTTTCTACTTGCATTTTTTACGTGTTTTCGAACTGCCAGGTTGGCAGAAGCTGGGACAAGGAACGGGCACTCACTCCGTTACGCAGCGCTAGGGATCTGAACTGCCAAACTGCCAACCTTCCTGGTCGACAAGCTCAGCGTCCCTTGCTCAATCCCAATTATGCGCTCCCTGATACTTTTGGACTTGTGTTGATGGCTCAGCATTTAAAGACGCTGAACTTGTCATCTGGAAAGCTGACGGCCTGGGTTCGAGATCCGTACGCCGTGCCACAGGAGTGAGCTCCTGCCCTCCTCACTGTTTGAATGCATGCAAATGTGAGTAGATAAATAGGTACCCCTTTGGTGGGAAGGTCACAGCATTGCGTGCGCCTTGGTGTATAAGTCACACCGGCCACATGACGATGAAAAATGTCTTCAAACAACGCTGGTTCCCTTAGCTAAGAAAGGGAGACGTTTGCAAGAGTCAGACACGACTGTTCAGAGGAAAGACTTTACCTGTCTCGATGAACTCCAGCGCTCTGACCCAGCTCCCCAAACATGAGAAACCCTCTGAAGGGAACTCAGAGGCTCCTTTAATCAGGCGTGCCGGCAGCAGTTTCTCTCCCACCACAGGCTCACAAGTCTGCCACATCTGTTCACCTCCTCCCCCTGCCTTTGATCCCCAGAGCTCGGGTGGGGCTTCGCTAGCGGCAGTGGCTCTTCCGTCCCAAAGACTGCCCATAGATTTCCTCTGCTCTCCTCTCCTCTCTGCCTTCTGTGCATCTGCGTGTCAGGCACTGGGCCCGGCTGTTCCTCCTCTTCCTCATCAGCCACCTCCAGACCTGGGGGCTCTTGACTCTCCCTCTGAGGGCTGACAGAAGTCTGTCACTCTCTCTCTCTCTCTCTGCCAGCTCCACTCCCTCTTCCCCTCGGAGCTCTCAGGTTGCCTTGATGCTGACCCTGGACTCCCACACTGCCGCCTCCTCCTCCTCCTCCTCCTCCTCCTCCTCCTCCTCCTCCTCCTCCTCCTCTCCTCCTCCTCCTCCTCCTCCTCCTCCTCCTCCTCCTCTGATTTGGCTGCTGGAGCCGACAGTCACCACATCCAGGACCTTCTTAAGAAAATGTTGTTTGGAACAGATGACAGGTTCTCTCTCTCTCTTATTTCTTTTCTGTGAACCTTCCAGCCACAATTCTGCTTAGGATAGAAGAGGTTTATGCGTGTTATGTGTGAGTGTGCCTCCCCCCACTCCTCCCCTCCTCCCCCCAGCTTCTACCTGTGGGAATATATTATGGATGCTACAACCTCCGTAGTTTTATTCTTTTGCTCTGCCCGGGGTCTACAAACCCATTCATTTCCTTGACCTCCACCGTTCCTGCTCTCACCCAGCAAAATGAGACTATAATGAACACAAATACAAAACATCACCTGCCTTCTTGAG